>NW_008349354.1:530750-535016 GCF_000622305.1 Nannospalax galili
TTCTACAGTCTATGGCATTGTATGGAATCTGGGATTGGTCCTAACAATAGTATCTCCTTACAACCATGTGGCCTCCTTATAAGCTGGCAAAAGACAAGATTAAAACTGTATAATAAAATGTTTTTTATACCTAAAAATGTATTAATATTTGAGTCACACACCGAAAGGCATTTAATGTGTTGCATGTTCTTATAGTCTCGAAGGGCTTCTTCCTAAAATAGATGCTGTTTAACTAAGGGATGCCTCTTATCAAAACCATGCAGTAGTGGAGCTAGGGAGAAGGATCAGTCAGTAAAGTGCTTGCCTCATAAGCAGGAGGACTTTGGTTGGATCCCTAGCACCCATGTAAAAATACCAAGTGTGGTGGTATGCAGTTGTCTTATATTGAGAAGGCAGAAACAGGAGGATCCCTGGGATTCACTAGCCAAGCAGTCTAAACTAACAGGTGAACCCTCAGGTTCGCGAGAGACCTTGTCGCAAAGGAAATGGACATCATTCCTGAGGATGGCACTTGAGGTTGTCCTCTGGCTTCCACATACGTGCACATGTACGCATGTGCACTTGCACACACATGAACATGCATACACACGTAATTTTGAGCAAGAAACTATGCAATAATTTATTTTGTTATCAAAGATAGTTTCCTTTACCTTTCTATATGTCTGTTTTCCTGGGGGTAAAAGGCATGGCCCCCACTTCCAGAATAAATTCAATGGGGTCAACTTAGATGCAGGGCTTGGTTCATGATGCATCAATTCCTATAACAAACTTGCTGAGGTATTAATTGCCCCAATTTTTCTGTGACGAGGAAACACCCAGAGTCTACATGACACGTCTGAAGTAAAGAATGAGATCAGTGATGATGAGAGATTCTTCTGCATTAGTACCTAAGAAGGGTTCTCCCCATGAACTGGGATCTCCCAACATTAGGCACACATCATTACTGCACTTGGGAATATTTCACACCGTCATTGAGAATTGGGCATCAAGATAGGCATGATCTTAACCCAAATCAGTGGATCTTACAGTAGAATTTGAAACAGGATGGCAGGACTTCCAAACACAGAAATTCCTTAAGGAATGTCTAGTCCATTTCTTCTGCCATTACACCGATTTAAAATAACTCAAGCCCGAGAGGAGGTGAGAGCTTGCAAATGTTATACAGCATATCAGGTGCAGAACCCAGGGGAAAAACCAAGATTCCTGACTCAGCCCCAGATCTCTTCTGTGACATCAGCCACAAAATATCCAATGATAGAGAAAGGGATTATTTCAGTTATTAATTCACACAGGTTATTCAGAATGCTGAACAGAACCTGGGCTCCAACATTGAGCATATTAATTACTAATTGCATACCCTTGATAGGGGACCCTCCTTTAACCTGGGTTTCCTTACCAATTGCATGAGACTGTCAAGAGAGCCACACAAGGTTAGCTGTAGGATCCGGTGTAATAATTTTGCTCTAACTTCAACGCATGCAGCATTTAACTAGCACTGAATGAACATTGCACATTATAATTATTACCACTGGCAGCATTCAAATAACTTAGTTAAAAGTTTCACTTTGGGGACGAGGATAAAGAGAAAGACAATATCCTGCCATCAAGTTCACCTTCCTTTTCTCTGAAGGCAGCACTTAATAGCACCAGGGGAAAAGGTAAGTTACGTTAGCAAAAGGTTAGCTCCAGGAATGAACAAGTCCTACCTTTACAAAACTAAAGTGCCTCTTGTAGATATTCAAAGGAAAACTTCACCACCTTTCTCAAGCCTTTTTTTGTTAATGCCTTGCCTCAGCTAAAGTCCTGACCATCCATCTAACATCTAAGTGCTTCTTGCCTTCACATGGTAACAAAAGTGCCACCAATTTTCCCTGAAAAAAAGCTCTCTTATAGCTTTCTTTTCTGTTTCCCCCTGCCACTTGCTTTCATGATTTGGGGGAAGTGGGGTGGGGGCGTGGAGATGCCAGATCACTTCAATTGTCTAAAAGCCCAGCTCCTTCGTCCTTACAATCCTACTACCTCACCTCCTCAAAGTCACTTTTGCAAAATATAAATGAGATTAAATAATTTCTCCTATTAAATATTGAGTGATTTCTCCTCTTCAACAGAGTATGTTCATGACCAGGGGTCACTGCAGCCTCCTCAAACTCATACTAACCCCTCGTTCCAAAACTAGGTGCTCTTGATCATGCCCTTTCCTCTGAATATTTATGCTGTGCTTTTTATATGGAATGCCCAGAACCTTCTCTAGAGAATGCCAACCACCCTTTGGGATCCAGTCCAGATGTGTACTCTCTGGCAGACCCTTCTAGAGTCCCTCCACCCTTCCTTCTCTTGACTCCCACTGACCTCGTTCCTTTCTGAATTAGGCGCTTACCACGCTGAACCACTATCATTTATTTCCTGTTAAATTTACTTCTAGGATGTATAGGGTCTCATTCTTTTAGGCCCTGGCACAGGATCTACATAGCACACAGTGGGTGCTTAACAAAGAGCTGTTGAATCAATTGAGTGGGTGACACAGAAAAGTAAAGAAACAGGAAAAAAATGCAATCTTTGCCGCCGTCAACGATAGCCTCAATAAAGGACATGCTAGTTTCTGCAACAGATCTGACAAGCTGCAAACAATTATGCAAGTGGTGTTTCAGAGTGTGATGAGTCCTTGCAAATGAGAAAGCTCTCAAGTTCCCACTTCTGCCTGTTTAATATTCCTCACTGGAGAGAAAGCCTCGGCCTCCCAGGCTCAGGTGGGTTCTAATGGACAAGCTCATGCTAAGTGTTTTCGAAAATCTTAAAATCCTGCCACTTCAGTTGAGGACACTTCTCCCTCCCTAAATCCTACGGACTTGATTCAGGTAATAGGCGCTCAGTGAATGCTGATTTGATTTGCACTCTCTCTGAAAGCAAAGTGCAACTCCCATTTTAGGGTAATCGAGATTGATGACTGATTATACTTAGTCTAATAACTCTATAAGGCTAAAGAAAAGCAATGTATACACTGAAAGGCTGCCAAGTGTTCTCTCTTGCCTTGTCGCTTGATCCTTCCCACCTACTGTCTATAGGCATCTTCATGGTATACCAGAATGCTGAAGGGGATGGGCTGGTCAGCAGGAACTAGCCCTTGCCTGTGATACACTTGTCCTGTATTTTGAACTTAGTATAATTAAGAACTTGGAACGTGTGAAAGTTAAGTTGCATTTTAAAGAAGTGTCCTACTTTTCCCAAAACCTCCTGTCTAGACCATGGATCTGAGTCAAGAGAGGAAGAATGCTCTAGCAGTGTCTTATCTCTATCCATGGGAAATTAAGGGATTGTATAAGTAAAGAGAAACAAGAAAGAGTTTTTGTTTTTACTAAAACAGGATTTTAAAATACAGCCTTGGGTGTGTTGTAACAGTTTTCAATTTAACACTTCTATTCCTTTGTGCGAAATAGGGAAGATTCGAAACACTGGCTCAGCTAGAATTCATTCTGGGATAAGAAAAAGACAGCGAGGCCTTGGAGAATAAATCATTAACTAAAAGTCAAACGGAGGCACCCTGGAAACCAGCAAGGCCAGATCAGGAGGCAGCAGAGAGGGCTGAGACTAGCCTGTCCCTTGCCATGACTTCTACAGAGGTGTATCCCAAAGGCAGGACGAACCGGCACACGGCGCTCCTGTCCATTTCACTTTTCAAACTCGAAGTTATTTTTAGATGACCCAAGCCCGCTAATCCCAGGCAGGACAATTCTCAGCCTGGCTGTGCCTGAAAGCACCTCCTTCCTTCCCAGCAAATTCGTGAAGCCTGAGAACATAGGGGTCTCCCGGTTTTCTCCTCTGCTCCCTGAGTTCTTAGTCTCCCCTAACTCCCTCTCTAAAACCAGATCCCCGGGACCACTGGAGTTATGCTGGGTCCTCTGTGTACATATGCACCTGCTGCTTGTCCCTGGGAAGGTGGACCTTGGGCACTAGGAAAGAGGAAGAGGCGCTTTGAGACTAGCGCCTCCTTAGAAAGGAAACCTGGGAGACCTGCCCCCAAGGATGCTTTGGGGACTCCACGGCCTTTGCCCCTGCCCTGCCTCTAAACCCCGCTGTGCTTGCTTCCCAAAACCTTGGTCCCTCCGCACCAAGGCTTCCAGCTTCGGTGGGACAGGGTGCTGGGGCGATCGGGGACGGCGCCGTTACGTAACCGACCTGCAGGGCGTCCGCGATGCGCCGCGGAGGCGGCGGCGACGGTGGCCGCGGCTCGGGTGGTCCGCGGGCGCGGGTGGCTGCGGGCGGGGCGCT
>NW_008349354.1:535296-568185 GCF_000622305.1 Nannospalax galili
CCGGCTGCTCACCTGGCCCGGGCGAGCGATGGTGCAGCGGGTGCAGCGGGTGCGCAGGGGGCTGTGCGGGCGGGCCTGGGCGTGGGGCCGTGCGCTGCTGCGCGCCGCCTCCCGCTCTCCGGGTCGCTGGGCCCCCGGGGCTGTCTCTCCTGCCGGTGCTCCCGCAACCTCCGCCGCGGTCACCCGGGACAAAGCGGCTCCGGGGAGGGGCCGAGCCGGCGGCTCTCTTGGAGTCAGCGGAGATGGGCGCGCCCCCAGCTTCGACTCATCGGGCCAACCTCCAATCAGACCCCGGGAAGCTAGAGCCCCTGCCTGGCTTCCTCCGATCGCCTCCCTCCCCACCCCGCGCCTTTTTCGGTCCCACCACCCACCCCACCTCCCAGGTTCCCATCCTGCGATCAGCCGCACACCTCTTCTCTGCAACCCTGGAGCGAGCTGGACCCTTTGGGGACATGACACAGAAGCTTGTCCCCCAAAGGCATGGCTTCATTGAGAAGGGTCGTGGGGGTGGAGGTGTTCTTAACCCTGGGGGAGTCCTGGTGGGGAGGGGGAGGCTCCTGAAGCCGTGGATCTTCCTGCATGGACACCTAGAGGAAACCGATAGGAGAATAAACGGTGGGGCGACAGGGAGAGACTTTTCTTGCAAGATGACCTAGCCCAGATGGACCCCTAGCTAACCGAGGAATTGTCTGGAAGCGACTCTGCTCTGAGCTTCCAAGCTTGGTGGGCGCTGGCGCCCTCTGGCTGGGGCCGGGTGTGTTCCTGGCCCAGGTTACAAGGTGCCCTGAACCGGTTTCATCAGTTTTGCCAGGACTGGAAGCCCACCAGACCTGGGTACAGAAGGACTTGGGCTGTGTATCCCTCCTTTTCTGCCGAGGTAAAGTCTGTGTTGGTCGGCTTGTGTGACGCCCGAAAAGTAAAAACTGAGAGGGCTGGAGAGTTGGTTCAGGGGTCAAGAGCCCTGCCTGCTTTTGTAAGGACCGGAGTTCAGATCCCAGCACCATGTGGTGGCTAACAACCATCCATAACTCCAGTTCCAGGGAATCTGACACCCTCTTCTGACCTCTGCAGGTGTTGCATGATAGGGATGCACTTACATACATGCAAGCAATACACTCATACACAAAAGATAAAAAATTATTATTTTTTTTAAAAACATAAGAATGAGAAGAGACTAACCCAGCCCTATTTGGTTCACTTCAGAGAGAGCAAAATGTTACTACCAAAGAAAGTGGTAATGACTGAAGGAAAAGAGGTCATGGGAGGCTGAGTTTGAACACAGTTTGGGGAAGAAAAGAAACACAGCTCACAGGTGACTAACATTAAGGGTTATGGTAAGATTGTAAGTTGTATTTGTGGACATTTATTGAGAACATACTGTATGCTAGGTTATATACAAATCATTTTCTATATATTAATTAATTTAACCCTCCTACAAGCCTATTAGGCAGATAAAAAAATATTAGCCTATAGAAAGCACAGAAATGGGGCCAGAGAGATGGCTCAAGGGGTAAAGATACTTGCTGCCAAGCTTGAAGTCTTGAAGTCTGTCCCTGGGACCCACGTGGTAAGGAGAGAACCAACTTCCCTAGTTGTCCTCTGATCCACTTATATGAGGCATAGCGCGCATTCGCGCGCGCGCGCACACACACACACACACACACACACACACACACACACACACGATAAATAAACAAACAAATAAAATTCAGAAAGAAAGGACAGAAAGATTAAATCAAAGCCTGGTCCAAGTCAAATCCAGTCACTGGCTTTAGATCCCCCACTAGACAAGATTGCCTCTTAATAGTTTGCATTTTAAATGTAAGCCTTTTTTGACATCCATTGTATTGTTAGATGACTCAAAATCCTTTTCCATTAATTTTTATTTTGAGGCTAGCTTACTACTGGTTACTGATACTGGCTCCCAAGAAGACAATTTGATGTTAAATTTCCTTCTGTATAATTTTCTATAGATAGCAAGATTATATTTAATGATCCTTGATGATTATACTCAACGGTGTTTGATAACTTTATTTTAATGAGTAAATATTTTTCTCATTAATTGATTTCAACATTTAATTTTTTAATTGAGGCAATTTTGTGTAACAAAGTTCACCATTTTATTAATTTCATAGTGCACAAGGCAGTAGGGTTTGGGTACATGTACAATATTGTACATGCATCCTTACTATATTATTCTAGAATGTTTCACTCCAAGAGGAAACCTCATACTATTATGTAGTTGCTTCCCATTCCCACCTCAACTCTAATTTGCTGTGAATCATTAATTTCATGCCCATCTCTCTGGATTTGCTTGTCTGGACTGTCTATGTAAATCAATTCATACAATATGTGGCTTCTTGTGTCTGGGTTCTTTCATGTGATGCAATGTTTTCAGGGTCTAACCATGTCATTGCATTACCAGCACTCCATTCCTTTCTATGAAAGGCCAGGAACTGATTGATGGCTTCCCTGTGGAAGTCTACAAAACACCTGAAGAAGAGCTCATTAATCCTTCTCAAACTATTCCAAATATTTTTAGGAGAGAAAATACTTCTGAACTCATTCTATGAGATCATCATTACCTTGGCTACTTGAACCAGACAACAGCACAGAGAAAATGAAGCCACAGGCCAGTATCCATGGTGCACAACGATGTGAAAATCCTCAAAAGACCACTGCCTGACAGAACTCAACGACACATTCAAAGCATCATTCACCATGCTCAGGTGGGATTTACCCCTGTGGCGTAAGGGTGGTGTAACATATGTAAATATGATCACCATGTTGACATATGAAGATAGAGAAAACCAAAGGATTGCTGGTTAGTTTTTGTCAACTTGACACAAACTAGAGTCATCAATGAAGAGGGAACCCTAATTGAAGAATTGTCTCCATCCATCATAATGGCCTATGAGCACGTCTGGGAGACATTTTCTTGATTGCTAATTGATTTAGGAGTACCCGGCCCACCATGGGTGGTGCTGTCCCTGGGAAGATGGGCCTGGACAATGTAAGAAAAACCACTGAGCAAGTCATGGGAAGCAAGCCAGTAAGCAGCATTTGTCAGGTTCTGCCTCTAGGTTTCTGTCTTAAAGTCCTACCTTGGTTTCTGTCAGTGCTGGATCTTGATCAGGATGTATAAGCCAAATAGGCTTTTTCCTACCCAAGCTGCTTTTGATAACAGAAACATAATGCTAAGTAGAACTGGATTTCAATAGATTTAAGAAAAACATTTGATAAAATACAGTATCCCATCTTGAAAGAAACAAATCTTTCAACAAATTAAACACAGAATGAATGAATCCTAATACTGTCGAGGTCATTTACGCCAAACTCACATAAATATCATACTGTACAGGGAAAGGTTGCTAGCTTTCCCTTAAGATCTGGAATAAGATAAGGGTACACTTTCACCACTTCTAGTACTGGAAGGGGCAATTAGGTGGAAGAAATTTCAGAATTAGTTTGTCCAACTGCACAACTAACATAATGGGGTTTTGGGAATACATTAAATGTATAGATCAAGTTAGGGAGAACTGATAACTCTGTATGTATGTGGTATGTGTGTGCAAGTGTATATGCACATATATGTATATGAAAGCCAGAGGCTGACATTGAATGCCTTCTTCCATCTCTTTCTGCATTCTATTTTGAGTCAGCTCTCTCACAGGAACCCAGAGCTCACCTGTTCAGCTAGTCTACTCAGTCAGTTTGCTCTGGGAACCCTCTGTCTCTGCTTCTCCAGTTGTGGGATTGCAGGTGAGCCACCATACCTGCCCCACATTTATGTGGGTTCTGGGGGTGTTGAGCCATCTCCACAATACCCCCCAGAACTGACATGCTGATTTCATTCAGAGTCATGAAGTATCTTTTACTTGGCTCTTTGTTTTCATCAGAGTTTTACTGTTTTTCTTATAAAAATACTGGACCAATTTTGATAGATGTACTGATTTGATTTTGGTTTTTGACTTTTGCCCAGTTTTTAATTGGGCTGTATTTTATCTGTTTGTATGGAATTACAACTCCTTACACATTCTGGACATTAGCTCTTTATCTGGTATATGATGTGTAGTATCTTTTTATATTCTGTGCATTTTCCTTCTCTGGATTCTGTCTTCACTACCAAGCACAAAAGTACTTAGTTTTGACAAAATACAAATCACCAATTTCTCTTTAGGGTACTGTGCTTTTAGCACTAACATTTTCATGGCTGTATGATACTCCATTGTTCTTCTATAGCTATTGTAAAACTGTTAGGTATATGTTTAAGATTTTAACCAGTTTTGCCTCTCCCCGTGCTAGAGTTGGATTGTTCATCTCTTCTGTGTGAACACATAGAAGTTTGGGTACTATAAGTCCAAGGATATGGGCACAACCATAATTGAGTATATTCTACTTTCTGACAGAAGAATATTCCAGTCTCATCTTTGTCATCATGAGCCTTGCATCAATCCTTCCTTCAAGAAGCTCTGTTTTGCTGTTTGTTTTGCTTTGCTTTACTTGCTTAGTGGAGGGTGGTAATTTTGGGTGCTAGGTATGTCTTCCTGCTGTTGGGGTGCTATGATAATTCCAAGGCCTTCTCAGTAAAAGGGTGGGCATGTTTGTGCATAATTACATACGAATGTATACAAATTTGCATCTTTATTTCTGCATTGATCACTCTATAGTGCCAGGATGAATTTACAACCACTCTGCAGTTACAATCCCACACCACTGGGTTCCTTCTACCACATTTTTCCCCTTTCACGTGTATACTTCCTTTCTCTGACAGTGACAACAAACAGTTCCTTGTCCTCAATGGGATCACTTATTTATCCAGTTTTCCTCCATACCATACTTTGGTGCCCTCTTGGTCAAGGTCTCAAGTACAGGACCATCTTCACGTTGTTCCTCTGATGGATCCAAACCAAGTGGAAGAGGGAAGGAGGCAGAGAGGGAGGGAGGGAAAGATACAGAGGGAGGGAAAGAGGTTTCCAAAAAGAATTGAATACAAACGTCCATCTGTCAAGATAAAGCAGATCAATCTCGCCCTTTGTCCTAAACACTACTTCTATTAATCCCTCTTAAATATCTGAATGATCACTTTACTGTCTATTGACTAAGTTGGCAAACATGTTGAATTTGCTGTCAATGATGATCATTTTCTCTTTCAGATAGTTTTCCATTGAATTATATACCTCTCAAAAGTTCACTTCACTTCTCTGTCTGTACTGTGGAATTTTTATAGAAAATTATTAAAATGATCCCATGGTTTCACAGGTTGAGATCCTTCAGACTGCAGATTTGGTATTCAGTGTGTTTCTATCTTGCACTCTGGGTGGATTTCTCTAATTCACTCTCTATGATCATCTTTGAATACTGATGACCTTGAATGACATGAGAGTTCGGAGACCACCACTTACAGACTTCCACCAGTGCACTAAGGGTCAAAGGGCAGGTGGACATCATGCTCACTATGGGCAAATCAGAATCTATGGGAATGTTCCCACTCGCCAATACATTCACAGGACATTCATGCTTTACTCAGCCCTTCCATGCTGAGTAAAGTCCCAATGCCCTTCCACATGGTATGTGGATGAAAGTATATCAGGACTATTGTCTCTATTTGTGTGTGTGGGGGGGGTTAGATTAAAAGTTGCCACTCCATTAAGTCAGAACTGTTTATTTATAGATAGTTTGAAGGAATGGAAAATAATTCAAAATATATTTTTATGTGGCAAACATTCATTTATTCATTTCACAGGTATTTGTTGAGTATCCACAACATGTTAGATATCTTTACAGCTGCTAGGGACCCAGCAACGAGTGAACCAAAGTCCTTGCTCTTAGGGAGCTTATTATATTGAATGGCACATTTTTCTTTTCTTTGCAGATATGCCTTTCAGTGAGCATGAAGGGTTAAACCTTTCCCTTCACTTCCTCCCCAGTTTCTCCCTCTCTCTCTCTCTCTCTCTCTCTCTCTCTCTCTCTCTCTTTCTCTTTTCTCTCAATGCATTTGTACATAGAGGCCAGATGGCCATGTTGGGATGTTGGGTATCTTCTTCTATTATGTTCCAACTTTCCACCTTTTTTTTGAGACAGGGTCTGTCTCTGAACCTGGAGTTTGCCAATTGAGCTAAATTTTCTGGTCAATGAGCTCCAGGGATCCGCTGGATCCAGTGGAGGGATTAGAGGCATATGCCACCACGCCTGGCTAGCTGCATATAAGCTGGCCCGTGAACAAGCCAGCAAGCCTTGTTGCGCCATGGTTTCATAGTTTCTACTTCAATATCATGCTTGAGCTCCTACCTTGATTCCCCTCAATGGTGAACTGTCACCTAGGAGCTAAAGTGAACCTTTTCCTCCTCCCTTAAGTTTTATCACAGTCACAGAGATGAAACTAGAACATTGATTCAGGTGGATTTCACTCATGGTAGTCAGGGAAAACACGTGATGGAGACAGTAAGGCGTTATAGTACGGAGCTAGCAGAAAGGACTTCTTAATTAGACGTACGCAATTTGAGGGACAGTTCAAGATGGCAGTGCTCTGTTCCAGATGGAACGCTGTAGAAAGCAGGGCTAATTCTTTGTTTATAAACCTTATCTAAATGGCAAAGGGATGATACAGACTTCAGTTATTTTTGCTCTCATGAAAAGTCATAGTCACGGGTTTTCTGTCCATAATGTCTACCTAAAAGAGCATTTTCTCCTATTATGCACCCTAACCTCCCTCTCCCCTCCACTCCCCCCTTTCCTCTTTGTCCTCCTCATTCTCCTTCCCCTTCTCTTTCTTTTCCTTCCTCCCCCTCCCCTTCTCCCACCCCCCACTTTCCTCCTCCACTCCTGCTTCTTGTCCTCTCCCTTTTCTCTTCTTCCCACCCGTCTAATAGACCTGTCATGGGTTTCTCACTCTTGTGTGTGGCATGGCACACCCACATTACTGCTCAGATGGCAGAGGAAAACTGCCTGTCTCTGATTTCTGTTTTTCCACTTGCTACCTCATGCCATGCCAAAAATAGTCATGCCAGCCTCTGCAGTGGCCCCATGGTCACCACGCTGGGATGAAAGCCACTGGGGCTCGTGTTGGATCTGACTTGGCTTTGGAGTGGAACCCAGAGCATGTACAGTTTCACTGGTAGTGTTGGTAGTACAAGCAGCATAACCAAGAACAGCCAAGCTGATCTATCTCCTTCATAGAAACAAGGGTGGGCAAAAAGCCACAGTTCAGGAACTGGTTGTTAAACTGAAATTTGTGATTTGATTTGCCCAAAGGGTGGGCAAAGAGCCACAGTTCAGGAACTGGTTATTAAACTGAAATTTGTGAATTATTTGATTTGCCCAAAGGGTGGGCAAAGAGCCACAGTTCAGGAACTAGTTGTTAAACTGAAATTTGTGAATTATTTGATTTGCCCAAAGGGGGAGGGAACTCACAAAACCAAAGAGATGGATGAGTTATGTTTTGTTTTGAATGTCCTTTTCTTTCTAGAATGTTATAAACCTCCCATTGTTATTGTGCATCTTAATGTCTACAAATAGAAATGTGTGGGTTGGGAGTTTGAATATGATCAGAGACCTGGAAGTCCCATGATGAGGTGGTCCCACTACAAGAATCTGGATGATGTCACTGAGAACCACCTACCCATGACTCATTGCTATGGGTTGGTTTCCAAAGGAGATGAACCATTTTACTAGGGCCATCAAAATTTGTCTGGCATGTGGAACTGAAAAGACGGCTCAGCAGCTGAGAGCACTGACTGCTCTTGCAGACGACCTGGGTTTGATTCCCAGCACCCATGTGGTGGTTAACAACCATCTGTAGCTCCACTTCTAGGGGATCTTACACCTTCTGACCTCCTAGGGCATTCCACAACATGGGTGCACTTTCACACATGCAGGTAATACATTCATATGCATAAGATAAAAACAATAAATAAAATATTTTTAAATTTGTCAGACATGAATCAGATTCCTAAGGCTTTGACAAGGAACATGACAGATAATTCTGATAAATTAATTTGAGCTAAGGTGCTAATGGCTGATAATAGGTCCTCTTGAATAAGGTTACTTTCAGATAACATCTATACTTGAATGGGTCTGGCCACCACCATCCATTGCCTCTCTTCTAGTTTCTCCCTGATCCTGACTCATCCCTCTGCTTTCAGTCTTCCATGCTATGAGTGACCACTTGCCTGGAAAGTTGTTAGAAAAGCATATTCTTGACCCATACCACAATGCATCAACTGGCTCAAAAATCTGTGTATGTTAACGAGATTTCCAGGAGAGTCGTACATGTTAACTACTTCTTACTGGACCTCTGTGATCCCAATCCTCTAAGTCTCACCAGTCAGTATCAGCAGCTCTATGTCACTTTGTTCTTATGCTGTGTTGGGGAACCGTGCTGCTAGGGTTGTAGTCCTCCATGTCCAGATAGCGCTATATGGAAGGACTCCCCTTCTCAGCAGGAGCCTCCTGCTCTCTGCCTGACTTACCTGGAAAGTGCCTCCAAGCATGGATGCCTGACCTTATTTGGATCATGACCTTTGGCATAGTTACCTGGAGTAAAAACTACCCCCAGGTTTTTTCTATATGATAATTAAGCATTGCCGGATAGGAGCCTACTGCCACATGTAAATAAAGCATACTATGAGCACCTATCAGTTGAAGCATTGGCTACTGCCTCCACACTATATTTTCTCTAACCCCCACTGGATAAACAGAGTATTTCACTGAGTCTGGAGCTGTTTGTATCACTGAACCTGCCTCCCTGGAAGGGCTTTCTTCCATCAGTGTTCACTGGCCATCCTGACCCCGTTGGTCGCTTCTGCTCCCTTTGTCCTCGTGGACTGGTGGCCAACGACCCACAAGGAAAGGGAGAGACCCCACAATGCTGCATGCATTTCTTGCCTCAGTACCCCCCCCCGCCATCTGCATTACAACCAGCAAACTTTGGTACATGTTGAAAGAATGGATAATTGAATGAGTTGATTAGGGAATCAATGAATATCTTGACTCATAACTAACTTGACTTCAATTTTCTGGAAAGCTTTTAAAAAATACAGGTGATAGAATTCTATGCCTCACCTAATCAATGAGATTGTTCAAGAGTGGAGTCTGGGAATATAAATTTTTTGTTACTTTTTTTTTTTTTTTTTTGGCCTTTTTGAGACAGGGTCTCCCTGTAGCCCCAGCTGGCCTGGAAATCACTATGTAGACCAGGCTGGCCTTGAACTCACAGAGATCTGCCTGCCTCTGCCTCCCAAGTTCTGGGACTACAGGCATGCGCCACCACACCCGGCTGGGAATATGTATTTTTTAAGTCAGTGAAGGGCTAGGGAGATGAATTAGTTGGCAAAATGCTTGCCTGGGAAGAATGAGGACATGAGTTTGATCCTCAGAATCTGAATTTTAAAAAGGGGTGTGGGAGTGTGCCGGTGGTGACAAAGTATAAAGATAATTAAGATTGTTTGATATATTCTGTATAAAATACACAAAAGTTCAATAAAAACAAAGTAAAAAAATTGCAGATATAGTGGCATGTGCTTATAATCCCAGTGCCAGGGAGGCAGAAATAGGCAGATCTCTGGGATTCCCTGGTGACTTCTGGGCCAGAGTGAGACTCTCCAAAAAATGAAAAAGGTAGACAGCAAGCAACTGAGGAACAACAGCAGAGCTTGTACTCTGGCCTCAACAAGCATGTATACAGGTTCACAAGCATGCACACACACCTGTGCACTTGGACACATAAATATGTACATACATGCATACACACACAACTAAAAGCAAAGAAAATAACTTGGGTTTAAAACAATGCTGTGCCTAGATTCTGTACACAGTACCTTAACTGGCACTTTGATGTAAGTGCACCCACGTCATGCAATGCCCACAGAGATCAGGAGAGGGCATCCTGAGTCAGATCCCCTGGAACTAGAGTTATGGACGGTTGTTAGCCACCATGTGGGTGCTAGGAACTGAACCTGGGTCCTCTGCAAGAGCAGCTAGTGCTCTTAACTGCTGAGTCATCTCTCCAATCCCCATTCTAGATAGCTTGATTAGAACAAGTCCAAGTCTCCTTCAGTCTTGAAATCCTGCATGGCACTTCAAGCTGCACAGTCAGCCCTTCCTGGAAGAAATCTTGAAAGTGCTCCAGACTTCAGGCTCATTATTTTGAACAAAATCAATGTAAGAAATAGCTGTGGTTTGTTTCACTGAGCTGCACATAGGAAGTACTAGGCCCCCGCCAAACCATCAGTTCTCAGCATATAAGTGGGTCATATTCCAAAAATGTATTTGTAAATGGAGTTGTTTGGAGTTCAGAAAACAGTTTCCCACAGAAGTAATATTAGAAAAGAGGTCTCCATTCCTCTGCCAAATCACAAAACCTGATTTAGAACACTCTGAAATAGCCTCTCAGATGGGCTACATGGCCTGCCATGGGAAATATGATTGAGACCCACCCAACTTGGAACTAGGGAATTATGGGGGCATGGCAACTTCTCAGTGAGGCTGGGGTATGGCAGCATCAGAGACATCTGACAACACACATACATACACACACACACACACACACACACACACACACACATAAATAAATTTGGTGACTGTTAGTTACCAAGCAAAACTTGGAATTCAAATGAACTCTTTGATCCATGCATTTATACAGACAGGAGCTATCCCAGACTCCTACCTAGCTTGGAACTCCACAGACCTAAAACTGATAATCAGGAGTGCTTAAACTCTGTATTAGTTACTTTTCTGTTGCTGTGATAAAACAGTAGGACCAAGGCAAACTTACAGAACAAAGCATTTATTGGGTTCATGGTTCCAGAGACATGAGTCCATGGCACTGGAGGCAAGGCAGGAGTCAGCCACAGAGAATCCTGACAGCTCACATCTTCAAGTGCTCACAGGAAACAAATACAGAAACTGGAAGTAGGACCAGGCTATGAATTCTCAAAGCCCACCCCCAGGGACATACATCTTCCAATGAAACCATGCCTCATAAAAGTTCCACAATCTCTCTAAACAGTGTAAAAAACTGATGAAGTGTCTGAATACTTGAGCCTATGGGGGATACTTCTCACTCAAACCACCACACACCTAACCTCTGATATCATCTCACTTGAATTTTGGAAGTATTATTCAACTTCAGGGCATCCCCAGGACAGTTGATCTAGAATAATAGTGTGGGATGAATGTAGATTAAATATCACAAATAAAGTTGCTGCTGATAATGTAGAAAAGCAAATCCAACACTTAGGTTTCCTTAGTCATGAATGGATTAGCTGTGTGACATTAGGCTAATCTTTCTGGGTGTCTCTTTCCTCATCTGTAAACTGTGGAGGTTGTATCCAGTCTGTTCTAGATCTAATATTCTAGAATTCAACAAAAGTAGCTCCTTCTACTCCCTGGTGAAATGATTTTCCAGTTGGCTAATGATTCTCCAACATTTTCCATACTTGGCAGTAAAATACTGAAACTTCATTTTATCTCGGTGCTCAAGGTGCACCAAGAACCAAGGCTGATATGTTACAATTTCATTTATTAATAGTTATTATAAATAAAATTTTATTTCATTGAATTCTAATTTATTCACAGTCAGCCTGCAGTTGGACAGTAGCTCACTGAATTTAAGGCTTGTACTCAATATGACTTTTTGTATATTTTTGTTGAATTTTTGTGTATTTCATATGTAACATCTTAATCATCTTTATACCCCCTCCCCCATTGGCACCCTCCCATAGCCCCCCTTACCGGATTTTATGCATTCTGTCATTTATATTAAGGGCTCTCAAGTCAAGTTAGTGTACCCAGACATCCCTTAGTACAAGTTTATCCACTGGGGTCTAGTCAGCCTATTTAGAGTCACTCCCATGAAGGATATCAGCCCTCCCTCACCCAGCAGTAACCAATTGCCAATAGTTCTTCAGCTAAGATTGTGACCTGCTGTCCATTTCCCCAGTTCTATACTGGATTTTTGTCTGCTTGAGTTTGTATGGGTCTTGTGCATCCTGACACCATTGCTATAGGTTCATATGAGCAGGGTCCCAGGATCCTGTAAGACTCTATTTCCATATAGTCATATACTATATACACTGTTTTTGACCCCCTCTTCTGCAGTGGTCCCTGAGCCCTGCATGAATGGAGTTTAATACGGGAGTCTTGTCCAAGGACCCATACTCTGCAGACTCTTATTCTCTATGCTTTGGCCATTTGTGGCCCTTTATGTTCATTGCCCCATGTTGCATAAGGGAGCTTCATTAATTAGAGTTGAGAGATGCATTAGTATTCTCACAAACCCTTGCTCTTCTGTGTTCCATGAGCCTTAGAGGTTTCATAGATGTATCACTTAGGGTTGGGCGCTTCACAGACACTTAGTCTCTGTGTGTGACCAGTTGTGGACTCTGTAATAATCTCTGTCTGTTGCAAAATCAGCTTCTTTGATGAGTGATGCCTGTAAATATAGGGATACATATTTAGCATATAGTAAGAAAGTACATCTGTCTCAGTATGTGACAGCCTTAGGCATACGAAGTTGAAGATTGATGTGGTTTTAGCAGCAGCAGCAGCATCATAGAAAAATAATAATTTATCAGAATTTTGAAATGGAGATCTTATTTCATTTCTCTTGCTGTGGAAAAATATTGTGGCCAAAAGAAACTTTAGGGGAGAAATGGTTTATTTGGCTCATGATTCCAAGCTACAGTTTTCATTGCAAGGAAGTCACAGAGGTAGGAGCTCGAGACAGCTGGTCACACCACATCTGTAGTCAGAAGAAGAGAGAAACGACAGCCGGTCACACCACATCCATACTCAGAAGAAGAGAGAAATGAATGCGCCCATGCATCCAGCTTTGTGTCTAGCACTTTTCTGTTGGAGTTCATTCAACATCCCCCGACTAGGGAACAGTACCCCCCTAGTGGGTTGGTTCCTTCTACATCAATTAGTGATCAACATAACCCCCCACAGACATGCCCATAGGCCAACCTTCTCTAGATAATTCTTCATTTAGACTGTCTCCTGATTCTAGGCTGTGTCAAGCTGGCAGTTAAAACTAGACATGGTAGACAGAGGAAAAGAATCATATAATTTAAGAGAATATGAGGTTATGGGTTTCATAAAGAAACCTTTCAAAGGAGTCCATAAGCTTAGTCTTTATAGTCATATATTATCATAGACCTGAATGAATGAAAAGAAAAATCCTTTCCCCAAACATAATACTCTCTGTAAGGAAAGAAGCAATAAAATGTTATGTTGATTCATGATGTCTGGTAAAATTTCAACTGTGATCTCATGTGCCTCTGTGTGATGCTGAGGAGGCGCCTTCGGTTAACATCAGGAATTTCAAAATCTACTTAACTTTCACTGTCAAAACATAGCAAATAAAACCAACCCAAATTTTATGCTATAAAAATGCTATACAACCAAAATATTCTTGCCCCTCAAGCTCAGACATCTCAGCATCATAGCAATCCTGGGGATTTGTTTGGGTGGGGGACATAAGGGAGTCTGGTTATCATTTCCCATCTCAGAACCAACAATTAAGTCTAAATCAGTTTGTACAGGCCCCCCACTGTGTCAGGCAGCATGCTGAGTGCTTTATACCTTAGTTACATTGGTCCTTAAAGCAGCATAATGAAGAAGTATTATTTTCCCTTTGTTCAGTAACCATGTATACTCCATTTGTAGAAGGAAAAAGAACTATACAGAACTATACCTCCAGCTCCAATCACTCCAACACCCCTATATCCACAAGATCTTGAGACTTGAATCTATGCTGAGTCATGTCCTGCTGACCTTAAATAAGTTGCTCAGGGGGTTGGGGGAGATGGCTCAGTCAGCAAAGGGCCTACTGTGAAAGCATGAAGGCCTGGGCTCAGCTTCTTAGCATCCATGTAAAAGGCAAGAATGGTAGTGTGTGTCTGTCTGTAATCCCAGTGTTGGGGTTGGGGGTGTTGGGGCAAGCAAATCCTTAGAGCTTCCTAGGTAGACAGCCTAAGCAACTGGTGAGCTCTGGGTTCAGTGAGTGACCCTTGTTTGAAAAGATAAGATGGAGAGTGATAGTGGGAGACTCCTGATGCCAATCTCTGATCTCTAGACACATGAGCACACTTGTACACATGCAACCACTTGTAATATGCACAATATACAGTACACTACACACACACACATACACACACACAATTACTCACTTTCCTTACATACAAAACGAGTATACAATAGTGCATACCAATAAGTTTTGTTATAGATTTCTAATGGAAACCTAGCCATATTCAACTTGAAACTTCACCTGCCAAATAATGCTATGTAATGGCGGTTAGTATCTTTACCTGGCTTGGTGAACCCCTGTGTCCCACACACCAGAAGGTTGCCGATGTCTGAGCAGAGTGCAGAGCTCATAGATAGCTCAAGGACAGAACAATTTATTCTTAATCTCTAAGAAGAGATGTTGATTCCCAAAGTAGAGTGCTTGTTAGGATTCAGCTGGGAACTGGCTAGTGGTACAGAATGCCAGGACCCAGCCAGTCTTTATGAATCAGATTGTGCATTTATAGCATCTCCTGGTGTTTAGGTGCATATAAAAGTGGAGAAATTGTGTTCTCAGGCACACATAGGGTAGAGTTTCTCTCTAGCCACTAAATGTACATGCCTAGTGTTCTAGTTACTTTCTATTGCTGTGATACAACATTCTGATCAAAATTAACTTGGGGAGGAAAGGGTTTATTTGGCTTACACATCCTGATCTCGGTTTATCAATGGGGGAAGCCAAGGCAGGAACTCAAAGCCAGAACCTGGAGGCAGGAACTGAAGCCCAGACCCCGGAGGAAAGCTGCTTACTGACCTTGCTCCTCAGGCTTGTGCTCAGCCTGCTTTCTTATACAACCCAGGGCCACCTACCTAGAGGTTGCACCTCCCACATTGGACTAGGTACTCCTACATCTATTCGCATTTAAGAAAGTTCCTCACAGACTTGGTGACAGGCCAAGTCAGTGGAGATGATGCCTCAATTGAGGTTCCCTCTTCCCAGATGTGTCAAGTTGACAACTGACCCTATTCAGCTGAATTCAGCTCCCAGATGAATCTTAACAAGCTTTCTGCTTTGGAATCAACATCTCCTCTTAAGACTATAAGGATGAATTGTTCCCCACACTTGGAGATTGGCTGGCCCTCAAATTTCAGGAGGATGTTAGAATTTTCACTGTTCACTGTATGCCAGGCTACTCAGCATCTTGATGCCTTTTCCAGTTCGTAATGGCCTTTGTCCTATAATGGAGCTGATAAAAACATTATTCAAGACTCAACTCCAACATCATAAGGAATTTTCCTATGTGTCTTCCTCCATCTCAGTGAGATAAGAACTCTTTGCCTTTATCCTTGTTTCCCACTAAAGCACAAGTCAATAGTATTTAAAGTTCTTGGGCTAAAATTTATGGCAAGAAATTGATTTTACAGGTACACATACAACATATATATTATAAAGATGAAAGTTTCATGAAGGTGCTGGAGGGGATGGTTCAGTGGGTAAGACTGCTTGCTATGCAAGCATGTAGATCTGAGTTCAAATCCCTAGCACCCAGGTTAAACAAAAACAGGTGTATCTTCACATGCTTTTAATCCTGTAATTAGGGGGTGGAGATAGGCAGATTCCAGGAGCTCATTGGGTAGTCAGTCTAGCCAAAACAGAAAGCCCCAGGTTCAGTGAGAGACCCAGGCTCAAGGCAATAAGATGGAGATCAGCAGAGGAAGACATTTGATGTGCACATCTTCTATATGCGCATGCAAGGTCACACACACACACACACACCATACATACACATACACACAAAGTTGCATGAAATAATTCTGATTAGCATGTGTGATAGACTCAATATTTTTATTATTCATCTGCTGTATTTTACATGTTGATATCTATAACCTGTAGAATGGGTCATGACAAACAATTTGTAAAGCCCTGCATGCAAATATTTATTTCGAGATGACTATAGAGCTAGAAAGATCATTTACTCTCATATATATTTTCCCTTTTAGAAACATAGGGACTCATGTTTTCCGAGTGTATAATGACAGGATGAGCCAGTATTATGCAGTGGTTTTGCAAGCTATCATTATCTACCCTGTAACTTCTTGGCTCCATTGCCAAATTAATTTTTTGAAAAGTATGAGTATCTGGTTATGCAAGAGTTTTTCAACCACTAACCACAACTATTAACCTGTGACAATGAATCTGTGCTCCAAGCAGAAATTTTCCAACCAAGAGTAGTCCCATGAACTGCTCTGTCGCCTAGTAAGAGGAACCAGAGAAATTATAAGTTCAAGGTTTATTGGGTGCATTTGGGGGTTTCTTTACTGTTATTTCTGGTGGGTATTTTACTGTTTTCCCCACTGTAAATTAACTAGAGCTTAAGAGACTGTGTCAGAGACGCATTTAGAACGTTCCATGGCAGTAAGATGCCTGCCTGTCATTTGAGCCTTGCCGTGATATTCTGCCAGTTCTGCTTCATTCTTTCTTTCAACACCTCTGCTTTTCTAGCATAAGAGCCATTGGGCAGAGGCTTGTGATGGGGGAAAATGATGACCAACCACATTCATTTATCATTTATATCCCAGGCTTGGACATGATGCTCTAGTACATGAGACAGGAAGGGAGCTTGAGACTAGGTGGCAGGATCTTCAGTTGTGTTTTAGCAAGAGTCACACTGCTCCTGCACGACTCTCTTCTTCCATTTATAACAAATATTTCAAGCCCCCAAAGTAATACTGAAAGGAATAACTATTATTTCACCTCCCACTAATGTTTAAAGAGAACTACCTAAATTTGATTGTGGTGGTACATACTTGTAACCACAGCATTTGGGAGATGGAGGAAGGAGAATCAGGAGTTCAAGGTCATCTTTGGATTAAAAAGTTCAGCCTGGACTACATGAGACCTTGTCTTAACAAAAAAAAATAAACAAAAAAGGAAACTATCTACAAATTCTTTTGCACTTTCCTCTATAATGCTGCATTCACACATAATCCTTGTGATGGTTAACATTGATTGTCAACTTCATAGAATCTAGAATCACCAGAGACAAGCCTCTGGGCTTGCCTGTGAGGACTTATCTGGACTAAATTAACTGAGATTGGAAGACTCATTTTAAATGTGGCCAGCACCATTCCTTGGGCTGAGGTCCTGAATAAAAAGGGGGAAATGAGCTGAGCACCAGCATCCGTCTCCCTGTTTCCCGAGCACTGATGCAATGTGACCAATTGGCCTGTCAATCCTACTTCCATGTCCTCCCTCCCATAATGGACTGTGTGTCCCTGGAACTGTAAGCTAAAATAAGCATCTTCTTCAAGTTGCTGTTGACAAGTATTTTAACTAATACAATATATGAGACTCTAACTTTCTGTTTGGCTTTAATCGCGGCTCTTATCAGCTAACTGGCATGAATATTTTCTGTCTTGATTTCTCATGTATAAATGGAGCTAGTAAGAACAGTACATATCTCAAGTTTTGGTGAGGAAATAATGGGATAATGCACATGAACTTCTAATCATGGAATCTGGCTGATGTAGCAGAAGTTCTGAAAATGGCAGCTTCTCTAGGCTGATTATTCCTCCCAGAAGATGAATATACGCAGGTCCCTTCACCCCACGTTTGGACACTTAAAGTAATGAAAGATCTTTTAAAATGTATTATTTTATTTATTTTTAGTTTACTCCACCCTCCCTCCCTCTCTCCCTCCCTCCTCCTCCTTCTTCCCACTCCCCCTCTCTGTGTATTGGTGTATATATATTCCATGACACACATGTGGAGGTTAGATGACAACTTGAAAGAGCTGGTTCTGACCTTCCACCATGTGGGTCCAGGGATCGAACTCAGGTCACCAGTTTCGGCTCGACAGCAAGTATCTTTACTCCCTGGACCATTTGGCTGGCCCATAATGAAAACACTCTTAAAATCAAAATGCTGTACATACCAAGTAAGGGCACTGCATTGGATTCTACAACAAAGAAGGACATCTGTGAAAAAAAATGGTGACATTTGATTAAAGTGAACATGGGAACCAATATTATGTTCTTTAGATTTTAAACAGAATGTATACGGGCTGGAGAGATAGCTCAGCAGTTAAGAGCACTGGCTACTCTTGCAGAGGACTCAGACTCACTTCCCAGCACCTACATGGAGGCTAGCAACCTTATCCATAACTCTAGTTCCAGGTGATACGAGGCCCTCTTCTGGCTTCTGTGGGCTTTGCATGACACAGGTGCATTTACATTCATGCAGGGAAAACACATACATATAAAATAAAAAACAAAATGAAGAAAAAAATAATGTTTAATGTTTAATTAATTATTTGAGAATTTCATACAATGTATTTTGATCATATTCCCTCGACCCCATCCCTCCCAGTTTAGTGAACCAGTGAGTATAGGTGAGGGTTTACTTACAGGCACACGTCTGCAGGACAGTGGTTGGTACACAGCTACTCCCAATAAATAGTAGTTACCATGATTAGATCTTGCTCAACAGCCTCTCCTCTCTTTGGAATGGACAGAAAAGGGTGACTTTTCTTTTTCCTTCTAGCCTTAGGAGATAAACCAGGATTGATGTAAGCCAGTCGTAAGTAATGATCCTTTCCGGGCCTCAGCTCAGGTCCAGTGTACAGGTGAAGTCTAACCTATGGAGGATGGTGAGGGGAAATCAACTAGACCACACACCCCCAGGGAAGATTTTCTTCCTTAAGCATCAAAAGAAGGAAACACCAGGGAAGCCTTTTACTTCCTGTGGTGCAAGGATGGGATGGTGGACACCATATGACCATTAGAAGGGCCAGGAGGGCCACATGTCATCAGCAAACTGTTGGATCATCCATCTCTGGACATGCCTTTATGTGAGACAAGTGACATTCTTTTTTGTTTAAGCCATTTTCTGTCATGTTTCCTTACTTGCCACCAAGATAAACTTAAGTAATATTAGAGGTTACAGAGTGAGAGATGTTACTTCTAGTATCATGGATAAGGAAAGTAAAATCCAAAGGTGTTAAACTAGTTTTACAAAGGGTTGTAATAGCTAGCAAGGAACACAGAATGAGAGAGCAGTGAATTAAAGACACTGTTTTAGTTTTAAATTTATTATTATTATTACTAATGTGTGTGTTGATTTGTGCTGCAGTGCATGTGCAGAGGTCATAGGACAGCATTTACAATTTTTTTTAACTTTTTTTTAATTGGCCAGGATTGGGGGAGGCATACCGGTATAGTGGTCAGAGGAAACCTGGTGGGATTGGTTCTCTCCGTCCACCATGTTGGTCCTGAGGCTCAAACTCAGGCTAGGAAGTTTATTCGTAATACCTACCTAGTCATCTAGTTGGCCACAGAAAAATTTTAGCAACCAGATTCTCTTCTTCCACCTTTATGCAGGTTTCAGAGATTGAACGCAGGCCCTCAGGACGACATGGCTAGTGCCTTTACCCGCTGAGCAATTTCATCAGCCTGATTAGAGACTTTTTAAACTCCTTCCATTGAACACTTTTTGTCCATCAGTTTGTTCAAACATATCCATTGTATTAACCACCCTCATAGATGATATGTCATTTCCTGGCAGCAGAGCTTGGCAGAGCTTTAGGTGTCCAGGGCCAGGGTAGCACCTGCCCACAGGCTAGCATGAAAATATTTGTATTTCTAAGTGTTCAGGGACAGGTCAGTCACTTGGAAAAACATAAGGGAAAACAAACTCAAAGAGAAAACCCAAAGTTCAATAAGAAAAAACATTTCCAAGAAGACTAAGTTGAGAATTCAGTTTCTCACATATTTGAAAAAATCAGAGTACACAAGCTTTTAAATAATTAATTATTAAAACCAATACCACTCTGAAGAGATTCTTGTTTTGATGTCAATATTTCTTTGGAATAAGACAGATAGGAAAGAAGCAGTTACTCACGGTTAGCGATTTCCTTCCAAAATACTGATCCAAGAGGAGCCTGGGTCCCTCAGCCTGTTTATCACTTTTTGATTATTCGATTACTCATTCTTTCATTTGTTCACTTATGCAACAAAAGTATGTGGCTACTATTTCCTAATCAAGTTGTGGAGTGCCTTATAAGCATATACTGAAGACTGAAACCAAGCACAATGTTATCCTATACACGCAATTCCTAAGATATTTTGTACATATTATTATCAATCTTCAAAATAAATTTTCAATTAAGCATTATGATTTTCAGCATTATAGTTGTGGAAAATCAATGTCACAGAGGTCAAAGCAATATTCTACAGGGTTACATGAGTGGCATTGTGTAAAGATAGGTCTGAATATGAGCCATTCTGACTACCAAAACTTTACAGAGAGCACAGGTAAGAGAGGTCATGTTTTAGATGAAAGCTTATTGGGAATGTTTGGTTTGGAGTTAGGGATATGCAAAAGGACTGATGTTCGGGCAGAGATTTCACCCAGCCAGGGCTCCTCTCTGGTGGGAGTGAGAATGGATGTAAAGAAGGCAGGAAGAACGTGAGTTGAGTGGAGAAAGACAGTAAGAGGCAACAAACAGGCAAAGGTTAGTTGTGCAATATTGTCTAGAGTGGGCAACGGTGATCACAGGACACTCTCAGTTGATCTATAACACAGGGAGGATAAACCCATTTTTCTGAGAGACCTAGAGAAGAAAGTAAGGTAGAAGGATTATACTAGGTAGACTCCACTAGCAGCAGCTCAAAGACCCAAGAAGTTCCGACAATGTTTGGCCAACATAAATTAGAGGCCAGTGTTCAGTGGGGAGGTCCTTCACAAAATTTTGTATTTACTGTTTCTTGAAAAAATTTAGGACATTTGCTTCTGACGTGGAAGTCTCATTTTAGAGAGTATTTAATACCTAGGAGCTTTGTAATGACTATAATCCTTAGATGACAATCAATACCCAAGGCCTAGTGTTTCCTTTCTACCTACTGTTCCTCCAATCCTTTATCAAATTTATCCAGGCTCTGATAGAATCTGAGTTTGCCTCATCTTTATTATATCCAGAGTATCAGCTGCAAACCATTCTGGATAGTGGTACTATAGTTAGTTAAAAAATGTTTACCTAACTAAATTTTTGATATCCTGTAACTATTATGCATTGATTTTTATAATACAAGAAAATGTGAATGTTATTTTTAAAACTATCAATCCCACAGATATTGAAGGAGGAGCTGTGGCTTGGCAGGAGTCCTACAAAAAGATCCAGGGGTTTTATTGAAGTCAGGCTCAGTGTGAGCCAAGATCATGACACAGCAGTTAGAAAACAAAACAAAACAAAACCCTGGCAGATAATTGCAAGCCATGACCTCCCAGTGCTCTGCATGGCCTCATCCTGAACACAAGCCACATGTTATTGAAGAAAATAATAAACTAGAAATTATTTGATGCTGGGAATTCAAGTAGAGAAGCCTAGAAGTCAAGTTACATGAGGAACAATTACAAGAAAATGGGCATTCTTGGTTTGAATTTCTTCAGAAAAAAACAGACTGTAGTTATCGTCTAAATTTTGGATAGATAAAATGTGGTAAAGATGGCATCTCCTTATCCGCCGTCAGTATAGACCACAGGGAAAGTACTTCTGGGAATGATGGGGAAGGAGTATCTACTTGGACATCAAAGGGAGATTTGAAAATATTAATTTATCCTGTAGTGTCTTGCCTTGCACATTGGGAAATTATACTTTATGAGAAATCTTTGGGAAGAAACTATATGGTGGCCTATCTTAAGAGGAAGCTTGGGCCAGGCAACCACAATGCATAGTCCAGATCTGGAGCTCCTCTCTTCTGCTTTCTAGGTTCCACAGTGATGATAGCCATGCAAGTAGAGAAGTCTGGATTAAAGACAGGAAAGATTAATTCCAGTCAACCTCCAGGAGGATGAGGAGTAACACTGGCAATAGGAAGGTCCAAGATGGTGGAATAGAAATATCTGGCATGCCCTTCCTCCTCCTCCTCCTCCTCCTGCTCCTCTTCCTCCTCCTCCTCCTCCTCCTCCCACAGAGGAAAAGCAAGTAGCAAGTATATAGTTGCATGTTGAAGAAAATGCTATGGGAGACCACTAGAAATTTGTGACCAAGTGACTAGAACTTTGTAAGATCCAGAAGCCTAAAACAACATCAAAAAAGAATATTAGTATCTGCCATCCTGCATCCAGAGCTGGGGGAGGCAAAGTCTCCATTTTTCAGGGTTAAAGGTGACAGAGGAATGGAGAGATGCCTAAGTTGGTTAAGTCTTTGCCATACAAGCCTGACCTGAATTTGATTCCCAACATCCATATAAACTAAAACCTAGCTTTGTGGTACTAGGGAGGAAGATACAGGAGGGTTCTTGGGCTTTGTTGGCCTTATAGTGAGCTCTAGGATCAGTGAGAGATGCTGTCTCAAAAGATAATGTGGAGAGCAATTCAGGGAGACACCTGCCATGGACCTCTGGGATCCACATATACACATGAACATGTACACACACACACACACACACACACACACACACACACACTCAAATGTGACAGAGCCAGAGAAAGTCTCTGTAAACTCTTTCAGTATAGACATTGGCAGTCCTGGCTACTGAAAAGACTGACATTCTTCACAGATTGACTGCACACTTAGATAGCGAAGGATGCATAGCATTTCTGCTTTGAAAAACCGATCTCATATCATTTCCCCATTAACACCCAGGGTACTGCAGTTAGGAGCCATCAAGAAACAAGGTATTTGCTGAGATCAGATTGCTCAGTGGGTCAGAAACCCATACACAGGCCCAGCTTTAGGATTCCACACACTACTGGACTGACTTGGATGAGAGCTGCCTTGGGAGCCCACCTTGGTCCAGCAGTGTCACCGTGGTTGGCTCAAGAATCAAGAGATCAGGGTGGTATCCATTGGAGGTATGGGCATGGCAAGTCTTTTCTGGATTCTAATCAGTACCAGGACTGAGGGAGGCAAGCAAGCATGCCTTGTACTGATACTGACAGAATCAGGAAGGAAAACTTCAGGGCCTTGGGCAGTCCTTCAGCTCTGTTACCCTGCTGCTGATCACACACTTACAGCTGAGGTTCTAGGTAAGATACACCCAAGACTCAATCACAGCCCCAGGAATACAATCCTTCCTGCTGTCACCCCAAATACATGACTCCTGGGGCCACCTGCTTCTACCCTTGTCTGGGTGTGTCATAGAGAATTGCTCCAGTTTCTGACACCATCTCTTACGGTACAGCATCTGAGCCAGTACCACTGACTGATCCAGAGGACAAGTGCTTCAGGCCTCTAACTACCACTGGGGTTGCCACTGGCCCACAGCACCATAGCATCAACAGTACCAACAAGCATCAATTACATGATAAAGGACTGTGTTCCCACCATAGGCACAGCCAACAATGAAATCTCCATGTACCCACTGCAGTTGGCACACCATGCTGGCTTGAATGACTAGCACATGCCTGCTCTACCATGACTTGCAGAGACACTGGGTCTCTCCAACTCCATTACAATACATACTGTGCCCAAATTCATTAGTCATGGCCATAGAAGCTACAGAGAGATTACTCTATGGTGCCAAACTAGAAAGAAAGTCATCATCATACGACAGGCTGACACACTAAGACACATTTTTCAGGTGAAAGTCATTTAATAGGAAGCTACTTCATAAAAGTGGAAGAGATATCAGGTCCACAAGATGCCAAACTCTCAATGAAGTATCATAAAGACATGTGAAAATCAAGGTAAGATGACGCATCTAAAAGGGTATGGTAACTTTTTAGTTACAGATCCTGAAGAAGTAAAAATAGATGAAGTGCCTAAAGGAGGGGCTGGAGAGATGGCTCAATGGTTAAGAGCTTGTATTGTTCTTGCAGAGGAGCAGAGTCTGAGTCCAAACACCTATGTCTGGTGGCTCACAACCACCTGTAACTCTAGCTCCTGGGAATCCAGTGCCCTCTTCTGGCTTCTTCAGGCAGCTGCACTCATGAACACATACCTCCCATATACATCATTAAAAAAAGGCCTAAAGGTGGAATATTTTTTTAAACCTCAAGAGGACATGGGTGTATAGCTAACTGAATTTAAAAAGAAAAAGAAAGATATTAATGAAAAATTCAACAGAAATCTTGAAAAAGAATCAATTATCAGTTTTAGAAATGAAGATCTCAGTAAGTCTAATAAAAATACAGTTGAGGGGCTAGATGGTGGCTTAGGGGATAAGAGAACTGGTTGCTCTTACAAAGACCCAACATCCAGATGGCAGCTAGCAACCATCTGTAATGCCAGTTCCAAGGGATCCAATGTCCTCTTCTGACCTCCATGGGCATTGCATGACATGGATGCAGTTTCATACATGCAGACAAAAATAAATTAAAAAAAAAGAATACAGTTAAAGCCTTAGCAACAAATTATAACAAACCAAAAATAATATCTGACTGGAAGATAGTTCTTCTGAAATATCCTGACAGACAAATAGAAAGACAGAGAAAAAGTTAAAAATGAAAAGAAAACCTGTAAATCTGGAATGCTCAAAGGCAAGGAGAAAGTTAATGGTATAGAAAATGTGTTCAATGAAATAATAGCAAAAAAAAAAAACCTTTACCCTAATTATGGGAAAGATATGGGCAATCCTTGTCCAATAAATTTATAGGATCTAGTATCACATGATCAGAAAATAACTTCATCATGGCATGTTACAATCAGTCTGTCAAAAGTACAATACGAAAACAAAATTCTCAGACTCCGTGAGAAATGTTTATATCATGCTAAAGGGTATCTATACCATTAGAATAATAATAGCATTTTTAACAGAAACCTAAAAGACCAGAAAAGAAAGGGATGATGCACTTCAAATCCTAAAGTGAAATAACTACTAACTAGGACACTATACACAGAAAGGCTATCATTCAGAAATGAATAAGAAATAAAGTCCTCCAATATAATAAAAACAATAGCAATTCACGTCCACAGGACCAGCTCCATAAAGGAGGCTCCTAGAAATCTCACTTCCAGATGTGAAAGTATGTCATAGTATAAATCACACAAAGTACACAAGAAAAACATTATTAATATAGTAATTCATCAAACCATAAAAATGAACCCGAATGTCCAATGCAATCTTGAGTCATAAAAGCTAGTTAGTTGGGAGTGTGATGATGTTCCACATCATAACAGAGCTCCATAAACAGCAAAAAAAGACATGGTGGTGCCATAAAGCTCAGAGAGAGAGAGAGAGAGACAGAGAGAGACAGAGAGAGAGACAGAGACAGAGAGAGAGACAGAGAGACAGAGAAAGCTCTCAAATAAACCCATTCATCTATAGTCAATTGAGTCTCTTAAATAATTTATTCTTTGACAATTTCATACATCTATATTATGTATCATGCAGGTCTTATCAGACAATTGTACTGTAGCAATTTCCTGGGTACAGCTCCCCCATCAAGTCTAGACTGTATTACCTAGCAGCAGGAATTCTGTTCCTTCAGCTCTTACAATCTTTCAGCCCCTTCTTACCCAATGTTTTTTAAGTCTTAACTATAGGGGTTACATTGTAGATATACTGCAACAAATTGGAGCTGAGCATCACACAGTCACTGCCTGCATTGTGATCAGTGGTAGAACTTTGTAGTAGTCTCCATCTGTTGGTGAAAGAATCTTCTTTGATGAGTGGTGAGAGCTATACTTGCCTGTGACGATAAGGATGGCTATTTAGAATATAATAAGATACTGCATTGACCTAGGAAAGCAGCAGTAGGTTCCCCTCCAACCATGTGCACTTACCTATGTTTATATTACCATGCATGAATTCCCTTCTATTGAGTGGGTCTTAAGTCCAATTAGTTTCCATGCATAAACTTGGGGAAGGGCCTAGACTCCATCACAGGCACAGAGAATGTCTATTCTAACTGTAATTCTAGTGCTCTGGTTTTAATTTCATGATTTCACTTAAGCAGTTGGAAAGAGGATAGCAACATGGTGGGGGCCCATCCAAACTCTTTTGATCCAGTTTTCTTTCCACCTCACACATTCCTGAAAATGACCCAGAACTTTCAGAACCTTCCTACATACAGATGTCCTTTGTCATCCAGGATACCCAAAGCAGAGCATGGAGGTCTGAGACTTGGCAGATCATGGAAACAATATTAATTGAAAGTGATGATGATGGTGGTGGTGATGGTGATTATGGTGATGAGGACAGTGATAATCCTTTCTTGGGTGCATACTCATTTTATGCCAGGACTTATTCTGGGCACTTACACACAGCCTAGAAGAGTTCATTAGAACTCTATAAAGAGATACAGGAGGCAGAAATTGAGGCTCCCAAAGGCACATTTGTGACATTACAGAATCATTCATGTGGCAGGACTGAGCCCACATTAGGCTTCTGGGTACATAGAACCGCAGTTCATGTCACTGAGGTCCAAGTTCCACCCTCTCCCAGAAGGTCTTCTGATTGGTCTCTCCTTCCTTAGCATTACTTGGAAGTAATTTCTCTGTGAGTAGGTAGCCATTGTGTTCTCTCTCTCTCTCTCTCTCTCTCTCTCTCTCTCTCTCTCTTTCTCTCTCTCTCCCCTGTTCTGGGGTCCAGAGTCAAGTCTCAAATAGCTGGAGACCACTGGCTTTGTTACATCATAGCCAAATTTGTAAAAGTATTCAAGGCCCTAGGTCTAGTTCTCCTTCTTTTTGGAAGACAGTACAACTATTTCTTCTTCTATAAATACCACAAAGTAATGAATGAGGGAAAATAATTTAATGCTTTATTTCATAAAATTAAGTAATCAAATTCCTCCTTAAAGGAGAGCAAGAACTTATAAATGTTCTTAATACTATGTTTAGCTTTTAAAAGCTCTCTACAAAATCTCCCAACATTTCCTAATTTTTCTGAGTATTTAGGATAAGAAACCACTTTTCCCCATATTTGCATTCTCCTTATTAATTTATTTGAAAGATATCTTATTCTTCAAATTGCCAAATATATGTGCCCCTACTGGTTTAGTTGTTTTCCAAATAATACTAGAATATTTAAAATGCTCATATAAATACATGAATATATTAAAATACTCATATTGTAAGAACAAAACATAAACTGTGAATTTCTCTCAAGCTATAAAATATCATGTCTAAATTTTTGTATAAGTGTTTCCTAAGTGTGCCTGTTTCTGCTATACCCACAGAGGTTGGAAGAGGGTGTCAGATACCCTGGAACTGGAGTTATGGAAGGTTGTTAGCCACCATGCGGATGGTGAGAACTGAACCTGTGTCCTCTGAAAGAGTAGCCAGTGGTCTTAACTACAGTGCCCTCTCTCCAGCCCCTAAAGTATCAGGTTTTATTTGGCAATTAAAATATATATGAACACATGTGGGGGGGCAAATTGAGAGCAGAATAATAACAACTATTTTTTAAAATTATTACAACTGATAACTTTATATCTAAGGATAACAATAAAGTTTATAATTTCTTATTTTTTCCCTCTGTTGATTTTCTAAATTTTGAGAATTACTTTTGTTAAGAACAAAACCCCACACTATTCTTCACCATAAGAATAAACATCAAGGCTAAAGAGATGGTCCAGAGGTTAAGAGCAAAACTATTCTTGAAAAGGACCTGGATTCAGTTCCCAGCACCCACAAGGCAGCTAAGAGCCCTTTGTAACTCCAGTTTCAGGAGATCTGATGCCCTTTTTGGCCGTCCATTGGCATCACATGTATATAGTGCACATACATGCAAATAAACCACTCATACTCAGCAAATAAAAATAAATAAAAGTTTATAAAGGAACAAACATCTATCAGGGCTGGAAAGATGGCTTAAGGGTGTACTTCTCTTTCAGAGAACTCCAGTTCTGTTCCTAGCACCCACGTCAGGTAGCTCCCAACCACCTGCAACTCTAGCCCCAGCAGATCTGACACCTCTGGCCTCATTAAGTACAAACTCATGCTAAGACACAAACACATGCACATAATTAAAAAATCAAATAATCTTTTTTTTTTAAAGGAATAAACATCTGTTGAATACTCTTCCTGGTGCTTTGGACAAACTAATTTTAGTTCTCACATCAACCCTTTGACCGTCAGAGTGTGATTATCCCAACTCACCTCAGTAGCTCGACTATCAAGTTCCTTAGTTTGCCACATCTGGCTTCATGTCTCACTGCAGCACCCTTTATGCACCTTCTTCCAAATTTTTTTTTGAAGTCTGCTACAGTTTCAATATTAAATGACCCCTCCCAAACTCCATATATTCAAGACTTGGTTCCCAGGATGTCATCTTTGGAGCCTGTGACCAGGAGGATGTTCCTCTGACTCTCTGATGACAAGCCCTGGACCCGCCTACTTCCCATGCTCTGCAAAGAAACCACTTCCCTTCCCTCTTCCAGCCAATCGATTGACCATTGCGCTTGCAGGGGAGGGGCTAAGGGTATAAAAGCTGAGAAAACCACGAGGCTGGGCTCTTGCCATTTTGTAAGGCTGTCCGGAACCACCGGATTTATGTCTGGGTGTGGACTTTCCAACACAGCTGTGAATGGGGGCGGGGCACACGCTTGTCTGTAAATAAACCTGCACCCCAACCTCAGCAAGTCCAATGAACTCGTTAAAATTCTTCAAATCTGGGGTTTGGAGAATTTTTTCCTCAGGTTGTCGCAAGGACCCTGGGACGAGGGGATTAGATGCACGTGCACCTCCCAGCATTGAATTTGACTTATAGAGCCTATGGAAACTTTAACAGCAGGAGCCTAGTGGGAGGTCTTTAGACCATAGATGTCATGCCTTTGACATGGATTGAGGGACCCTCACCTCCTCATCGCTTGCTTTCCAGTGATAAGGTGGGCAGTTTTGCTCTACCAGCAAACTCCCGCCATGAAGTGCTCCCTCACCACAGGGAAATTGATCATAGATTGGAGTCTCCAAAACTGTAAACCCAAATAAGCATTTTCACTTTATAAATTGTTTTGGGTATTTGTTACAGTAACAGAAAACAAACAAAAAGTCCTTTGATCTGGAGCCAGCCTTAACCTATGGCTCGGCAGGCACTGACAGGCATTTCAGTCATATCTCCTGGGTATTTGGTATAGAATTTCTCTAAGAAGCAAGACACTCCAATATAATACAACAGCTCCTACCACAGCACACCAAAGGCCAGTTCACGTGAATGTTTCAGGAGTGAAAATGGACATCAAGGGGCTGAGTGCTTGGAGGTCCTTCATGAGGAGAGGACTAGGACTGGACCTAGAAGCCCAAGAGGTCCATGGAAAGAAGGAATGTTGGGCAGAATAATTGCCCCTATTGCCTTAACTGATATGGGGAGACCTACTGGAAATGTGGATGTCACCTTCTGGAAGCAGGCCAGATAAGAGCATTCCAGTGGTTGGTTCTGTTCCTCTAGAGAAACCTGTCTGATCCACCTAGCATGCACAAAGCTGTGTGTTCCTCCTCCAGCACTGCCAGAAAACAGAGCAGTGCATAAATTACAGGCTGAGTATTTCCCATCCAAACTGCTTGAGGCCAGAGTGTTTGACATTTCAGGGTACTTGGGAATAGTTATCTACATGTAACTGGGTGTTTTGGGGCTGGGATCAAAGATTTTCACCTTATATATTAGCCTGATGAAAAATTTAAACAATAATTTTGTGTTTCTGTTGTAACAGTGACCTGACACAGGGGGCCCAGAACAGAAATTCCTACTTGTGCAGCATATCAGTTTTCAAAAATTTCAGACCTCAAATTTCTAAATTAGGAATGTGTAACATATTTATTATATTTATTTTTTCATTGAAGTTTTGTGAATCTTGTACAATTTATTTTCATTGTATTTACACCTCTTCCCTATCTACATCCCTCTTACTGCCCCCCAGGTCCATTTTTATATATAAAATCAAATTTGTGTCCCTAATTGTCCTTCAGTGTGAGTCCATCCACTGGAGCCTGGTCAACCTACCAAGTTTCTTCCTAAATGAGATTGACTCTTCCCCTCCTAGCAGCCATTGGTTGCCAATAGTTCCTCAGGTAGGGTTGGGGATTCTTACCCACTTCCCCACATCTACACTGGAATTTTGTCTGGCTTGAGTTTATGTGGGTCTTGTGCACGCTGTCACTATTGCTATGAGTAACTGACCAGCTGTCTGGAAAACTGTTTCCTTGTGGTCATCCACCACTTCTGGCTCTTATGATCTTTCCACATCAATGATTCCTGAGCCTTTGGAGGGAGAAGCTTGATACAAGCTTGATTCAGGGATAAGCACTCTGGAGTCTCTTATTCTCTGTTAGTCACTATATATTAAATCTCCCCAAAATACATTTTAACTCAACTATGGTAACATCTATCTAAAGAATAATGGAGAAGTTTTCTCTGCCTATAGCTTTGCAATGGTTTTATGATGGATACTATCCCAACTGAGATATTTGTCTCTCACAGAAAGAATTACCAGCTTAGACACTAGTTTATACACAACAGTGGGGACTATTCTGTATAGCCTTCAGTGTCCCAGTTAAACTCTGTTGCCTGGGATGCAGGAGCTATGAGTCAGATCTGGTTTTAATACAACTCTATTCATATATAAAAAATTGCTCTTCATGATCAAAGAGATCAGAAAGATCAGAACACACCAGAATAACTAAAAGAAAACAATGATCACCATACCCTTACCATTCGAAGATGCACACCATCAACAGTTATAATGCAGTGGGCTTCAGTTTTTTCACTCCTTCTCTTAATCACCCTTAATATTGGTCTAGCAGTGCCCTCATCTGCCTCAAATATTTAGCTCACAGGTTTTCTGAGAAGGGAGCATTCATTCACAAATCTCTCTTTCTCTCTGTGTGTCTTTCTGTCTCTCTCTCTGCTACCATTGTGAAATGATTGCTGCAATAAAACTAACTGACATATCTACCACCTTGCAGAGCTACCTCTAGTCCAGTGTGTCTGTTTGTGTGTGTTTGAGTGTGACGATAACCCTTAAACTAATGTCTCGGCATAAAACAGTATTATTAACTATAGTTACTATGTTATAAATCAACTCTTCATTCTTGCTTTTCGGTGTTTTGTTTTGTTTGAGATAAGGTCTCATGTAGTTCAGGCTGCCTTCAAAGCCACTATATAACTGAGAATAAACTTGAACTTCTGATATTCTTGCATCTACCTCCCAAGTGCTGGATTTACAGGCATATGCCGCCATGCCTGGTTTATGTGGTGCTTGGGATGGAACCCGGGGCTTCATGCACGTTATGTTAGCATTCTACCACCTGAACTATATGGCTTCTTTTCTCTGAATACTGGTGGTTTCATTGTATTTCACGATTTGAATATGAAACGAACTTATTTTTACAATCTGTTGGTTATTTGGTCAGCTCTGGTTTGGTTTTTGTATTGTTTTGTCTTGTTATAAATTCTCTATCTTGAGGATACATGATATCATGAATTATATCTTAAGAATCAATCATTTCATATATCTAAGATTTTTTTCTTTAAAATCTCAGGAAGTCGAACTCATGGGCCAAATTTTTGTAGATTTTTATATGTCTCCAAATTCCTTCCTCAAAAACTCAATTTTCTCCAGTAGTCAAGAGCACCTGGTTTGTTTCACAGCAGGCGCTGTGATCTTTGAAGATTCTCAATTCTGTAAGCTGCAAGTAGTATCACATTGTTCTTCAGTGTTTTATCCCTTTTTAAAATTTTTTCCCCATTATTTTTAAATTATGTGTATGTGTGTGTATGCTTGTGGATGTGTGCATGTAAGTTCAGGCATATGTAGATTCCAGAAGAAAGCAATGGATCCCCTGGAACTACAAGGAGTAATAGGCAGTTGTGAACTGCCCTGTGGATGCTGGGAACTGAACTCAGGTCCTCTGCAAGAGCAGTCGGTTCTCTTAACTGCTGAGCCATCTCTCTAGTTCCATCACTGGTTATTTCTTAACTACTGAGGTTGAATCTTCACCATCATTTATTAGTGATTTGTGTATCTTTGCATGGACATTCCTTAAACAGGTTTTGTGACATACTCATATTTTACTGATTTTCTATTTATATAATAAAATAATTAATCATCTGTCTGCCTTGTATACTGCAGTCACTTTCTACCATCAGAGTCTGAAGCTTTTTAACTTCTTATATTTCGTGTGTTCAGAGACCCTTCAATGTATTTTTTTCATAATAAACTGAATTTCCTACAACCAAGCTCTCTCCTTACACTAAAATACCTCCCAACACCATCTAAAGGAACAATAGTCATTTCAGAAAACTATGTTTCTTTCAGTTTTGCAAAATGGATTTTCCAGGATTCACATGGCTTTTATTTTATGTAACATTTTTTCACAGTGCTGACCAAAGCCCCTCTCCCATGCCATGCAAACATCCCAGGGTTTCCATGCATGACCCATACTGGTGGGCCTTGTATTTCCAAAGCCTCTGTGGGGCCCTGAGCCAAAAGCATAGAAAGCATAGCACATGTGAGTACCCACACCGAGGCTTTTCTGAACATTCATCACACTTCCTGACTGAAATGTATTCATTTCATCTAGTTCTTATTTAATGTTTTCTCCAATTTGGCTTTTTTTTGGTCTTTTTGAGACAGGGTCTCCCTGTAGCTCCAGCTGCCTGGAATTCACTCTATAGACCAGGCTCCTCGAACTCACAGAGGATCTGCCTGCCTCTGCCTCCCGAGTACTGTGATTAAAGACATGCGCCACCACGCCCGACAGTTTTAAGGATTTTCTAAAAATAACATTATCAATTCCAAGTTCCCATAACATTATTAATCCAAAAGTTTATATGGAAGCAAAGCAACATTTTCCTGATGATCTCAGGCTCCCTTTACACATATCCATTCAGGATGTGGTAGGATAAACACAAGACAACCAAAGTTGATGAAAATAGATATTATTTAAGTTATATACCTTTCTCTCTCTCTCTCTCTCTCTCTCTCTCTCTCTCTCTCTCTCT
>NW_008349354.1:568197-569905 GCF_000622305.1 Nannospalax galili
TTCCTTTGCCTTTCCTTTCTTATTTAACTTAAGACTAAAGGAAACCATTTTTACAAAACCATATTACTGTATTATAAATTAGGAAGACACACAAAATCTAAATAATTTATATAAATGTATATGTGTATGTACATATTTGTGTGGGTATATGCATTGTGTGTCCATGTATGTGCTTGTGCATATGTAGGTCATAAGTCCACACTGGGTGTCTTCTCTAATAACTCTCCACTTTATTTTTGAGACAGGGTTTCTCACTGAACCTTGAATCCATCGATTCAGCAAGACGGGTTTCAACACTCACACACTCCAGTGCTGGGACTATAGATGTACACAGTCATGCCCAAATTTTGCATGGTTCCAGGGATCTGAACTCTGCTCCTCATGGTTTTCACAGCAGGAATTTACTGACCCAACTATCTCCCCAGTCTCCCAAGTGACATATTTATTATGAAACTCCATACTTAAGAAAAGTGAACTCAACACTTAGGGAATGTTATTGCTTGTAAGTATTAAAGTTTGCTAAATTACTTTCTCTCTCTCTCTCTCGTATGTTCTCAGAAAATCTCTGAATGACTGCTATCATTTAAAAATTCAGTTTTGAAATATTTTACAACCATTACCAGTTTATCAAGAATTCCAAAACCTTCATTTGTCTATCAAGAAAATCAGTTTCCTATACATTTGAACTAAGCATAGACGCTAAAGGGCATATATTTGATGTTGAAAAGTTTAACTGAACACAGACACTGTAACAATGTCTCCAATATATATGCCCCTCTTCTTTAATGAAATAACTCTTATTTTTACCTGTAGAAGTTGCCAAACAAACCAAAGGATCACATTTCCAGGCGTTGTAGCCAGAGAAACAGTACTACTAAATTGCGACAGGTGAGAAGTGAGCGGAAGTTTGCTGTGTTACTTCTGGGAAAGCCCCATTCCCAGGGAAAGTTCTGACCCTTCTCCATCTGGAGTATGAACTGTGGCAGCTGGAGCTCGAACAGCAGTGTGGACCACAAAGTTGAAGCCATGTGCTGACATGGGCAGAGCAGCAGGAAGGACACCCCAGTCCCCGATGCCCTGGGCACAAGGCGGCTGCCTAGTTCAGATGTTCTCCTATGTAAGAGACAAGTATATTTATATCTTCACTAAGACATAACTTGTTAAAATTAAAAAAATACGTGACTACATCTCATACTAACATAGAAACCGACCTGATCCAAACATTTCTGCTTTTTTTTAAAAGTTAGAGTGGGTTAGTGTCACCTGAAACCTAACAGTCCTCAATTAGATACATGCTATGTAAACATGCACCCTTACCTACGTGCACATATAGCATATTCATTTGAACTATACAGAATATAATAGTATTTACACATGTATGTAAATGTGTGTGCATGTGCATGTAAGTTTTGGGGTGAAGGAGATCCAGAATATTCAGAGGAACATAGTCATTTCCTGTCTTAAAAGCAAGATATGATCTAGTAACAAAATTAAATTTAAAATTGGTCTCTATTAATCAAACTATCTATATGTCTATATCCACCACCCATCCATCCATCCATCCACCCATCCATATACAAACATACAGATACACAGACACAGGTCAGTTAGTGTCAAATATTGTTTTAAATATTTAAATATTTAAACAATATTTAAATATTGTTTTAAATTTTATCAAATAATTTCATATATATATATATATTACTGC
>NW_008349354.1:570110-606836 GCF_000622305.1 Nannospalax galili
TGCTAGAAAACTTTCTGAGGGTTATATTGATTTGAATGAGAATGTCCCCCACAGGCTCCACATATTTAAATACTTGGTCCCAGTTGGTGGAGCTGTTAGTGGAGGTTTAGGAGGTGCGGGCTTGCTGAAGAAGCACGTCACTGGGGTAGGGCTTTGAGAGTTCATAAGCCTTATTCCCACTTCCAGTTTGACTCTCTGCTTCCGGTACCTAATTAAACATGTGAACCCTCTTCTCTAATCACCTCTGCCACCATGCCTAGCCACCATGATAGACTCTTATCCCTCTGGGACTATAAGCCCAATAAACACTTCCTTCTATAAGTTGCTGTGGTCATAGGGTTTTATCACAGCAACAGAAAACTAACAAACACGAGGTTGGTACTAGAAGTAGGGTATTGCTGTGAATTGGAGGAATGTGGAAAACTTTGGGAACTTGGACTGGAAAAGCGATTGAATGCTGTACAAAAAAAATTAGCTTAACAGGCTATTCTAGTAGTGGCCTGGCTCAAGATATGGGGGGTAGGGGTGAAACAAGGACTTAAACAGCAAATGAGTTATTTTGGCAAGGGATCTATGATCTTCTCAAGGCCTAAGAGGTTGTCTCAGGCTAAATTTAAAAGCACTGGACTAATATCTTTGGCAGGGGGAGTTTTAAGCAGCATATCTTGGGATTGATAGCGTGGTGAGCAATGATGAATATTATGCAGATCTACAATGAAAAAGAGCACATGGGGCTGAAATAAATACAAAATGTTCAGCTTAGATTCAAAAGGAATACTAGGAAGCTTAATCATGTTGGAGCCAAGGTGTGTGCTACAGAGACTCTCTCTGATAAAGAGATTAGAAATGTTAAGGAAGGGCCTCCAGATTTTCTCTTGAAAAATGGAAAAAAGCACCCTCAGGACAAGACCCCACCAGGCTAAGCTTCCAACTGAAAGGAAATGCCACTCCTAGAAAACCAAAACAGACAAAAGCAGCTGCTGGTAATGCGGATGAAGAAGGTCATGATCCATCCCAAGCTTGCAGCCAAACTTGGCAGTGTCATTCATGTAGTGCTGGATTTAGAGGCATGACAGATGTACAAGTGACAGGATCATTGCTTGTCCCACCTCAGGTTCAGGGAACTGCAGAGACCAGGCAGAATGTACCAGGGAAGTGACTTAAAGGAGGCCCTGAGAGCCATTGTGTGATGCTGTGAAGGTGAAGCCTGGTTAGCAATGAAGACCCCAAGATGTTCGAAATGCCAGACCCTTGAGACATCTGCCAAGGAGGGCTGTGTACAGGAATTGAGGCCAGGCCAAGAGAGAGATGCATGTTTCATACAGCAAAGCAGGATGGGTTGAGCCATCTGAGCCCCTTGGAACTAAAGTCTCAGATGTCACACATGGAGTTACAGGATGTGGTGTTTCCCTGCTGGTGTTTGGTCTTGCTTTGGTCTAGTATTTCCCCACTATGCCCCATCCCTCCATTTTGGAATGGGAATATATAATTCAATTCCACTGTATGTTGGATGTAATTTGGTTTTTGATATTTCAGGGGTTTACAATTAAGAGATTGCCTTCAGTCTGAGAATGGGCCTTGGACTCTGGACTTTTTTGTATAGTGTTGAGACTGTTAAAGACTAAGGGGACTTTTAAAATTGGACTAATTTCATTTTTGCCTTATGATATGGTCATGAGCCTGTAGGGGCCAAGGAGTGGAATGTGGTGGTTTGTAGGAGAATGTCCCCTATAGGCTCCAAGCATTTGAACTCATGTGCCCAGTTGGTGGAGCTGTTTGTGGAGGTTTAGGAAGTTTGGCTTTGCTAGAGGAAGCATGTCACTGAGGGAAGGTATTAAGAGTCCATAACCCTCATTCCCACTTCTAGTTTGACTCTTTACTTCCTGTACTTCTCTTCTACTTCCTGCTTGCTTGAGGATGGGAGCCCTTGGCTTTCTTCTCCAACTACCTCTGCTGCCATGCCTCCCCACCATGATGGACTCTTATTCCTCTGGGATCATAGCCCAATAAAATCTTACTTCAATAAGCTGCCTTGGTCATGGTATTTTATCACAGCAACAGAAAAGTAACTAATACAAAGGGCTAAAATTTATAATAACTTTAGGCCAATCTGTTTGATATTTAATTAAATCAAAGGGAACAGTTTATTGCCTCACTATTCCCTTCCAGGGTATGCTCCCTGTGCCCAAAGACCTCCCATAAGCTTCCAATTCTTAACTATTGCCCCATCTTCCATAGTGCCACAGACTGGAAAACCATGCCATTAATATGTGAAACTTTTGGTCACAATTATCCAGACCATAGTACTTTCCCAATAATTCATAAATCAACAACTATTTCCTGAGCTCTTAGTGTCTAATATGTTAATGAGAGACCATGCAATATATAAACGAAAGCTAGAATGTTGCCTCTACCCAGAGGGCCAACTGTCTTAGTGATGAGTTAAACTAAGGTCCAGTAAATTTGAGGCTCTGGCCCAGAGGCTCATCTCAGAGCTTCCAGATAAAGATGGCAAATGTGAGATGGTGCTCTAGTTTCATTCTGTTGCAGTGATAAAACACTCTGACCAAAAACAACTTGGGAAGGAAAGGTTTTATTTCAGTTTATGCTTTTAGATAACGATCCATGTGCTGGATAGCTTTAGTTGTCAACTTGACACACCTGGGTAGAGGGAGGCTTAATTGGCAAATTGCCTCCACTGGACTGGCCTGTGGCCTTGTCTGTGGGGCATCTTCTTGATTACTGATGATGTGGTGCCACCCCGGAGCAGGTGGGCCTGTGTTGTATAAGAAAGCAGGTTGAGCACTGACCAGGGGGCCAAGCCAGTAAGCAGAGTTCCTCCATGGCCTGTGCTCCAGGTCCTGTCTCCAGGTTCCTGCCCTGAGTTCCTACCTTGGGCTCCCTGATGAATTGTTACCTGGAAGACATAAGCCAAATAAACCCTTTCCTCCTCAAGTTGGTATTGGTCAGAGTATTTTGTCACAGCAATGGAGAAACAAACTAGAACAATCACTGAGGGAAGCCATGGCAGGAACTCAAGCTGAAACACTGCTTACTGGCTTGATCATGGCCTTGCTCTCTGCCTAGGGATAGTGTTGCCCACAGTATGCTGGGCTCTCCCACATCAATCACCGTTTTGATTGTAAAACAAGTTCTTATAGCCATAGCCATAGGCCAGTCTGATCTGGGAAACCCCTCAACTGAGACTCCCTCTGATGGCTCTAGAGTGTGTCAAATTGACAGCTGAAGTTAACAAAAAGAGATGGATCACGAGGAGGGCTGCACTGAGGATTCAGGGCAGCTGGTCTTGGAAGTCAGGATAGAACTGAATAGTAGACAATGGACAAATATCCATAGAAAATTATAAGTATATAGAGTTATAGAAATGTGTGCTGGATAGCTTCAGTTGTCAACTAGACACACCTAAGTAGAGAGAATCTCGACTGAGGAATTTCCTCCATCGGAGAGACCTATGGTCATATCTGCAGGACATTTTCTTGATTGTGGAGTGATGTGAGAGGGCACAGCCCATTGTGAGTGGTACCTCTCCTGGGCGGGTGGTCCTGAGTTGTATAAGAAAGCAGGATGAGCACAGACCAGGGGAGCAAGCCGGTAAGCAGTGTTCCTCCATGGCCTGTGCTCCAGGTTCCTGCCCTGAGTTCCTGCCTTGGCTTCCCTTGATGATGGACTGTTCTGTAAGCCAAATAAACCCTTTCCTCTCCAAGTTGTTTTTGGTCAGTGTTTTCATTACATCAATGGAAAGTAAGTAGAAGAGAATGAGATCACCAAAATTTAGGACAGTGACGAACCTCCTTGACCAGAGAGGAGTGAGTGGATCCATCAATGTATGAGCAGGTAAGGCTGTGGAGGCAGACAGTCCAGCAGAGTCATGAGGGCTTAAAGCAAGGAACAAGAAGTGTCCAAAAGTACCTCTTGCAAATATTGTTAGAGAGCTGAGGCATTTACACTTTCCACTTTAAAAAAAAATAGATGCTCCTTGTTGACTCAGGTTTATAATAAATCAAAAAAAAATCAACTGGCTTATAGGTTTTTAAAACATTCCAGTCTTTGTTTATACAGGGAAGGATTTTTTTCCAAAGGTCAAATTTCCACTGCTGTAATCACCTTTATATATCTAAGTTCAGTATTATTCTAATTCCATAAACAAGCTTAAAATAGGAGTTGATAATACCATCAGATTTGAAAAGGGAAAGAGCTTCACATTTCTCCATGTCTACAGCCAAATGCAAACTTTTTCAAGTAAGGTCAGTAGTTTCAGATATAAACTTTGGATACAATTTTGCATTTTGTGGAATGGATTTAAGCAATTCACCAGGGATGACTCCAGTTCCATTTTACCTGCAAGTTGAAGAATGAGGCTAGAGGTATATGATTTCACACACAAAAACTTGCTTACAAAAAACTAGCATACCATAAAAGATTAAAATCCTGTTGTTAAATTTAAAATATGGTTATAATGTACAGAAAGGGTATATAAAATATTCATGTTGTTCTCTAGAGACAGAATTGCAGATGGCTTTATTTTTCCTTTTAGTGCTTATCTGTATTTTTAAATGTTACCACAAGAAATATGTATATGTATCCCTTGTGTAATTTTTCATTCAAGTTAATATCTAAAAACGTAAGAATTTAGATACACATGGGATGCCAAAAAATGGCACAGGATCATAAAGGGATTTTATCATTATGACAGGCATAGGGAAATAATACTTTTCATTAAGAGGAATACGATAGTTCTCATATATAAATGGTTATGATAATGTTGGGTGAAGATTTTCTGTTTTAGTTATGTCTGGCATATTGTTTGATCCACGAGGATAGTAAAACATATGGATATCTTATCTTTCGATGTACACGTTGTATGTATAAGTGCAGGCGTCTGTGTGGAGATCAGCTGACAACCCCAGGTATCAGCTCTCAACCTCCACCTTCTGAGACAAGTGTCTCTTGTTTGGTTGCTGCATATACCAGGCTAGCTAGCCTGCCAGCCTCCAGAGACTCTCCTGTTTCCACCTCCGAACTCATTGTAGGAGCCCTGGGATTACAGATATAAAAGAAAACCTCCATTCGCTTTACCTATATTCTGGTGGTTTGAACTCAGGTGCTCACACTTGAATCACAAGTGCTTTACCCACTGAGTCATTTCCCCATCCTTGAAAGGTACTTTTGATTGAAGAAAGACATGCTACCCACCAATAACTTTTTATCCATAATTTCTAGTTTTTATTCTCCAAGAACTAAAATGAAGAAGTGAATAATCTAAGCATCCTCCCTAGCTTGAAAAGACTATTATGACTGGTAACTTTCTTTTAAAAAAATTATTTTTATTTATTATTTTTATTTTATGTGTATGAGTATATTACCTGCATGTGTGTAAGTGCAATGCCTGGAGAGGTCAGAAGAGGGCGTCAGATCCCCTGGAACTGGAGTTATGGATGGTTGGTTGCCTCCATGTGGGCGCTGGGACTTGAACTAGGGTCCTCTGAGCCATCTCTCCAGCCCCCATGACTGGTAACATTCTTGAACTCCAGCCCTCATGACTGGTAACATTCTTGATAATCATGGGATTTGGTGACCTCATTTCTGCCTCCTTTCCATCTTGATGCCCAAAGCAGGTTCTAGTCTCTGGCTATATGCTGAGGGGGGGAAAATACCTTATCTAAGAGACTTAGCTTTAATCAGGTTAAGGACACCAGTAGGGTTTCTTTCATAATTTGGAAGTTCCTTAGACCATGGGATATAAACCCACTACTATCGCACTTCCTAAGGAAAAGTCAAGTGAATTACTAGATTGTTTTATTTTGATCAGAATTGTACATTCCTGGGTGAATCCTCTTCCCTTTTGTTTTAGGAAAGTTCTTATGCTTGGGTTTATGCCTGTGTATTTTACTTGCCCTTAGAGTCACTGGATGCCAAAGTTTAGCTCACAAGATAAGAAAATCATATGGCACCAAAGTCTCTATCCAGTGTCTTCACCCCTTTTCTCCTTATAATGTCCCCCAGCTGTCCCTCGGCTGTCACTGCCATTCTAATCCTTCCTGCTCTTCAAAGCCTAACATATCTTTCCCCATGAGACTACCCAAATGATTTTTCCCACAGTACCTACTTCCTTACAGAGTTTCAGAGCATTGAACATGTGAGCTTTCTTATCTGGTTTATCATCCGCTTCTGTGCGCCCACTTTCCCACCTTGTCTAGAATAGAAAGTTCTTGATAATAAAAGGAAAGTCTTCAGCTTTTCTAATTGTTCCAGTTATACCTGGCATATTTTCCAGGTCACAGGAGATGCTAAAAGACACTTAAGATTGCTAAAAAGTTGCAAATTACTTAGCCTAACACAGGCCTGCCAACTAAACATGGCCTCTCACATTCAGAATGCCTTCTCCTCTAGTCATCATTTTGTTCCCTACAATGAATGCTCTAATGACAGAAAGTGCATTAATTAATTGCGTTCTTTTCTACCTGGAGACAAAACATTCTAGAAGAAGCAAGGTATGAAGTAAAATGGTCTTGCACCCTGTAATACCTATGATACACTGCTTTCTCCTCCTCAAACCAGTATTATGGTTTGAACTTTATTCCACAGGTCTGAAATCAACATTGATGAAAACTATATAACTGAACTAAAAGAACATACCACTAGTTTGACTTTAGGTTAGTATTAGGAATGATTCTTGAGGCAATTCCTGAGAACTTACAATACTGTGTGATATAGGGCTCTGTAAAAATGGTTTCAAGAGCTCCCGTGAGCTTTCTCTAAGACTGAAAAAAGCATGTTTTGTTAAACAATGGTCTGAAGTGATGTCTGTAACTTAATCAGTTATTACCAAAGCTAAGTTGTTGTTGCATTTGGTTGTGTGTGGGCCACTGGAAAAAGTGTAGTCATCGAAGACTTAAGCAAGTCAACTTTCTCTCATGATGCTATGGTGGAAGGAGCAATTGGAAGCAATTGGAAGGGGTCCATAATATTCATTATCCAGATGGTGTAACCAGTTCAATGATCACTTGTTGTCTACATCTTAGGGAGCTAAGGAGAGACTCTTTCATTGGTTAGAAACTTCCATTAGCTTATTCAGTTTAAGATGAGAAAACAAGACATCTAACCATTCCTAGCTCAGGACATTATATATCTTGCACAGCGTTGACTGAGGAGCTCATTTCACACTGATAAAATAGGACATTAATCTTATTTATTCACTAATTGATTCAATAAACTAGCACTTCATGAGTCATGGCTGCAGGAACAAACAGCAACATTCTGTTTCCCAGTGAATCTCTGGGGAGGCTGAAAAGTCTTTCAAAAGGAAGAACACACAGACCTCAAGCAAACAGTTCAGAAAGGGCTAGAATGACACTCTTGTCCAGGCCTTTCACAACATTTTGACCCTTCCAGAAACCACAATAAGAGTTATTCCTCTCCTCATCTGCAGATAAAGGTGACATTTGGAAAGTCTGAATCATTTGCATAAAATCAATTCTAGTGATTTATAGAGTGATAGAGCTAAGTGTAGTGCTCACCTGCTCAAAACTCACGAAGTTGCTGCATATCCTACAGTAACACATACACAAGTATGCACACACGCATGCATGCACGCACGCACACACTACACTGCACACACTACACTGCACACAAATAGATCTGGGACAGGAGAGATGGCTCAGCAGTTAAGAGAACATACAGCTCTTGCACAGGACCCAAGTTTGTATTCTCAGCATGTCTGACTCTCAGCATGTCAGTTCATAACCATCTGTAACTATCTCCAGGGGGATCCAATGCCTCTGGTCTTCAGGGACACCTGCATTCATGTGCACAAACCCACACACAGATATGTATATACACATAGCTAAAAATAACAAAAATCTTAAAAGCAAAAAATGAACTAAACCCGGATCTGCTTGAATGCATTCACACTCATAAAGGCAATAGAGGAAGCCCAAATACATCACAAACCAGAACAATTTGTAAAACTGAAAAAACCTAAATGTGGCCGGTCTCTTTTCTATGTGGTTTGGTCACTGTGAGCAATGTATTAGACATGAAACCTACAACTTATTTTAAATTTCTGATAAGTCTGTGTAAATATCCCTATATCCCAGGCTGATGCGGTGGCTCTCACAAATAAACCCAGAACTGGGGATTCTAAAGTAGAAGCTCAAGTTCAAGGCCAGCATGGGCTATATTTCATATGTGGTCTACAAAAAGTTTGTGTGAATATCTCATTTGGAAATGACAAGGCTTATGACCATAGAAATAGCTTTCCCTTTCCCTTATGCTCCAAAGCTTCTTTAACCTTCACACTGTGTTTCCTAAGCTCTATTTTAATGCTGTTAACCATATATAAAGAGGAAAATATAAATATACAATAAGATACGAAAATAACTCAAGGAAATGTTGGATAAAAAGGGTGTGAATTAATCTGCTTTGGGACTTTTCTATTACTTCAATATGCCAGAGTTCATGGATTGGTTCCCAAGCATATTTGACCACAGGTTTATTCATTTATGATCTGTCTATCATCTATCTATCTATCTATCTATCTATCTATCATCTATCTATCTATCTATCTATCTATCTATCATCTATCTATCTAGATAATTGCTTTAATGACCATTATACATATACTGGGACAGATTTCAGAAAATGCTACCAAAATAGAGTACAGAGAATTTTAGGATTTCCAAGGAAATCACTTTGAAATCACTATTCAAAAGTTATTTTAGTTCACTATTCAAAGAATTCAAGACTTAGAATACCAGAGACTTAAAAAAATTTCCAAGAAAATAACTTGAAATCACTGTGTTTTGTTGAGTTTGGGATGGGAGCTCAACCTGTAACTGTAAACCTTGTGACCAACTATGCTTCTAAAAAGGTGCTGAGTAGGCTTCTATTAACATAAGTCACATGAATGTATACAGTGCCCTAATAGCAGCTCTATCACTTTCTATGACTGGTTTTTCCGTATTTCTCAGGACTCTCAGAACAAGCAACCTAAATCTTTTTCTTCTTTTTTGTTGACTTGTTTGCCTCCTTCATTTCTCTGTGGTCCATTTCTATCATAAAACTTTATTTAATTGTACTCATAGTGTTGATTTCCTGAACTCATTAACTTCTCCAAATTTAGAATCTGAGGTTCATAAAGGTTGGATCTTATTTATATTTCTAGAAACTGCTACAATGCCAAGTACATGTGCAGTAGAAAGGTGCTCTGTTCATTTATGCAACAGCTACTCAACGAATGTTAACCATGAGCCCAACACCATCCTTGTTCTAGATGGAAAAGTGAATAGGCATAAGTTATTCTCATAAAAATCCTCTTGGATTTTATTCTTGAAAATTAAATGGAGTTTGCATGCCTTTGGAAAATGGGCTATTTAAAAGTTTTGTAGTTATTATGTGTGTTCATGTGTATATGGATGCACATGAGTCTCTCTCTCTCTCTCTCTCTCTCTCTCTCTCTCTCTCTCTCTCTCTCTCTCTCTATGTGTAGAGGCCAGAAGACAATCTTGGGTGTTGTAGTAGGTGACAGAGTCTCTCACTGTCCCGGAGCTCACTGATTTAGGCTGAGCTGGCTGACCTGTGATCCCCAAGATATTTATGCCTCCAGCTCTCCAACTCTGGGATTACAAATGTGCTTCTTGACACTCCAAGCTTCTGGGTTCTGGGGACTCAAACTCAGGTCTTCTTGTCTGGCAAGAATTTTGCTGACCGAGCTATCTCCCCAGTTCACCATTGTAGATACTATCTGAAATTTAAAATCAACAATTAGTTAACTTACTTTCATAAACATAAATTGTAAATTACTTGTTCTTGTTATGCTTTGTAATTATATCTTCAATATAGAAATGAAAGGGTTTCTACTTAATCCTGCCAATAACTCAGTAGTGTGAAGAGTGTTACCTTTATTTAGCAAGTGTGAATTTGAGGTTAAGAAAACATCTTATTCAGGACACATAACTAATAAAAAGATAGTTCCAATTAGAAGTCTTGTAGATCTGAAGTAAAAGCCCACATCCCTTTCTACCATACCTACTGTCTACTGGTTACATTAGTATAACCCAACAGTTATTAATAGAAAAAGAAGCCAGAAACACTGTGAAATTGATTAAAGTAAATAGAAGTTTTGTGTTGCGTTTTGTAACAGTCTCCATTTCTCTGCATTTAGGCTCCAGTCCCAAGCTCTGGACAATGCATCTTAGGATCTTTTGTCACAGCTGTTAGCAGGTGCCTGCTCCACCTCAGAGGGAGAGACTTCAGTATTTCTGACATCTGCTGTCTTCCTGCTGAATAAGATTAAGTAGTATATTTCTTTACATGGACACAGCAAAGAGAAGATAAAGCCAACAAAGGAGTCAAAGGAAACGGAGAAAAGAGGGACATAAGACCAAGAAAAGTGAGTTCAAAATGAACTCATATTAGAAATCACTCGGGGTCCCATTGTTGAAGCTACAGAGCTTATCTTGTTTTCCCAGCAGTCCAAGTTCTGCACACTCATCTTATACGTAACCTTATCAGGCATCTTGACTGCTCTGTGTGTCAAGTTGATCATGCAATGGAGTATTCACTGCTAAACCTTCTTTAATGTGTAATAATATGCTTTCATTTCAGATTTTTCCTTTATATCCAGCTAAATGTAATCTTAATTACCATTTTAGTGTTAAGGTACACTGAAAAAAAACTTTGAAAACTGGCTAAATATTCTAAGAATTGAAGTGACAGAATAAAAAAGATGTGGGAAAGCATGGCATGGTGGTGCACGTCTTTGGTCCCAGCACTTGGGAGGCAGAGGCAGATAGATCTCTGTGAGATGGAGGCCAATCTAATCCACATAGTTAGTTCCAGGCCATCTGGGGCTGCAGGGAGACCCTATCTCAAAAAGACAAAAAAATGTGAGGAAAGAGTAGCAAAGAAAGAATAGAGGAGGGAGACAGAGCAAGGGGAATAGAAGGAACTGGGGTAAGGTGGAAGATGGGGAGGAGGAAGACATGAGAGGAGGAGGAAGACAGAAGAAAAGAAGAAGTGAGAGGTTGGAATGAGAAGGGTCTCCCATAGCCTACTGTAATTGAACACTTGGTCTCCAGTTGGTGCTGTGGTTGGGGGAGGTTATGGAACCTTTAGGAGGTGGGGCCTTGCTGGAGGAAGTACGTCACATGGCTAAAACATCAGATATTCTAGGCCAGTGACGATTACAATACTCTTTCAGGGACTGGCCATTATTTACCCATAAGGTCCTCCACTTCCTGTTTTCCCTCTCTTCTTCCTGTGTGCAGATGAAATGTGACAGGCAGCTTCCTGTTCCTGCTGCCATGCCATGCCTTCCCTGCCATTACATATTCTATGTCTCTGGAACTGGAAGTTCAAATAAAAACTTTCTTTCTTAAGTTGCTTTTGGTATAGTATCTTATTTCTTTCCTTTTATGTGTTTTGCCTGTATGTGTGTAAGTGCACACATGCTGTACAATGCCTGCAGAGGCCAGAAGAGGGCATCATATCCTTTGGAACTGGAATTGCAGAAGGTTGGCTGCCACATGAATGTTGGGAACCAAACCAGGATCTTCTGCAAGAGCAGACAGTGTTCTTAACCACTGAGCCATTTCTCAAGCCTAGGTCATAATATTTTATCACAGCAACAGAAAAGTAACTAATACAGAGGAGGAGGATAAAACAATACCACCAAGGGAGGCAGCCACAAGAACAACCAGAAACAGGAATATGGAGAAGACTTCTTTTAAATATAGACCCATCCTCCTAGTTTCTGGCTGTCCATGAAGCCACTCTGAATGGCTTTATGGTGTCCAAAGGAGCTCAACATCAAGTGGCATGGACTCTTACAAATTGGATGGTGGTTTAGAGCCCACCTAAAAAAATTGTACGAAGGGTGTCTTTTAGACCCTGACTTTGGCCCTATAAGACCTTGGTTGAATTTTACTATTTACTTGTTTTACAAATTAAAACAGCATGGGACAAAAACATTGAAACCTGGGGACTACATCACTATTCTTGCCCCTGCTTTGAGCTGCCTCACCATGGTTCATCCTTTGCCTGACAAAAGACACAGAAAGGCCTATAGCAGTAACTTACTAGCCCCCTAAGTTCCATCTTCATTTCTGCAACATGTACTTAATAACCAGATATATTGGGAAACCACAGGATATGAGGTACGTGGAGGGGCTCATAGCTCCCCCTGGTTCAGGCCAGGCTTCTCACGTTATGGGCCTCAATTGTATACCTCATGAGGGCCAAGGGAAGGCAATCACAGAGCAAGAATCTGGTTTCTTACTTCAAGTCGGAAAATCATTCCAAACAGCTTGCAGATGCTTATTTCAATAGTCAGTTTGTTACCTTTCTCAGAACTGAGACTGAAGCCAGTATTTCCTTACTGAGTATCGTTCCTATTTGTCCTTCAAAGAAGAAAAGAAAATCAGGCCAAGTACTTCCAAGATGCCAAGAGAAGAATGCTTAGTATTAACTTATTAGGACTATTTTCTTTAACTTATGGCTCCACTAAAGCCAGATATACCAACTTTCAGAGAGTTTTATTATAGCAGTTTAATTTTTCCATTTGTTCATTTCTTTGCTGCATAGAAGATAGAATGTGGACTACTTCTGTCATTTCCTAGAAATATGTTAAGTTTAAGTCACTTTTGACCTAACAGTTTAGGTTGGCTGTGGGTTTTATGAGCCATCAAGACCATCTGTTAGGGGCTAGAGTAATGGCTCTGTTGGTACAGTGCTTACTGTGCAAGCATGAGGATCTGGGTTTGAGTCCCCAGAACCTATATTTAAAATGCTAGGCATAAGCCAGGCGTGGTGGCACATGCCTTTAATCCCAGCACTTGGAGGCAGAGACAGGCAGATCTTTGTGAGTTTGAGGCCAGCCTGGTTTACATAGGGAATTCCAGGACAGTTGGGGCTACAGGGAGACCCTGTCTCATAAAAAGAAAAAAAAAAAGACAAAAAAAATGCTAGGCATAGCGATTTGCTCTTGTTATCCCACAGCTGAGGACACAGAGACAGGTGGATCCTTTTGCTGCCCTACTTGGTGAGCTCCAAGCCTATCTCAAAAACTAAGGTGGATTACTCCTGAGGAGCAACAGCTGAGGTTATACTCTGGCCTCCACATGCATGTGCACCCATATACATACACAAATGAAAATGTACACACATACACAACACACATCATCTTCATCTTCATCATCATCTGGGATACCACAGTAAATTTGAAGAAGGAGGGAATAGAGAAGTTCTCCCTACTGTCGAGGGTGAGGCCTGGAGACCTCACACCTAGAGGCTGGTGGAGATTTGTGATACATGGAGCTGGCAGAAGGGAACACAAGCTCCAGTGTTGTGGGTCATGCTGGAAAAGGCCCCCAAACCACAGGTGCCAGTGGACATCAAAGATGCGGAAGCCAACTTGCAGCAGTATTAACAAGAGCACATCTCGCTTTTTCTAGGCACCAGGTACCATCTCTAGCTCTACTGTGATGCTGAGAATGGGGGTTGTGGAGACAGGAGACTCAGAACGAATCACCCATAGGGAGTTAACAACTTGCCAAAGCAGAGGGCCTTGGAATCAAGAACTATAATTCTTACAGAATAATTCTACTTTCTGTATTTGCACAACTATCTTGTGTTCTAAGAGTCTTTCTTACCACATTGCTTATTTTTCACAATAGCCTTTAAAACGTTTATATTTCAATTATTTTATTTATTTCATTTTACGTGTATGAGTGTTTTATCTGCATATGTCTAAGTGTACCATATGTGTACAGTGTTTGCCGAGGCCAGAAGAGGGCGTCAGATCTGCTGGAACTGGAGTTACAGATGATTGTTAGTCACCATGTAGATGCTGAGAATTGCACTCTGGTCCCCTGTTCTCTTAACCACTGAGCCATCTCTCCAGCCCTTCACAATAGCACTCCACCTTTTCTTCAGAAAGGATGTCCCTGAAGCCCCAGTTGATCTTGAACATGCTATGTAGAACAGACCGATTTCAATCTCACAGAGATCTACCTGCCTCTGCCTCCCAAGTGCTGGAATTAAAGGTGAATGCCACCGTGCTTAGCTACAATAGCCCTTTAAAACAGTTTTATTGAGATACAATAGATATTTCAGAAAATTTATCCACTTAACATATAAGATCACTTTTATTTTTATTTTTACTATTTTATGTGTATGAATGTATTGCCTGCGTGTATGTAAGTGCATCTGTGTTGTGCAATGCCCATGGAGGTAAGAAGTACCAGATCCCCTGGAACTGGAGTTATGGATGGTTGTTAGCCACCATGTGAGTGCTGGCAACTGAACCCAGGTCCTCTGTAAGAGCAGCCAGTGCTCCTTACTACTGAGACATCTCTCCAGCCTATAAGATCACTTTTAGTAGAGTGACTTTTAGTAGAGCCATAAAGCTGTGTGACCATCACTTGCACTTAATTTAAAATATTTCATTGTGGGGCTAGGGACTTGACTCAGCAGTTAAGAGTACTTTCTGCTTAATAATGAGGAGCAGAGTTCAGATCCCAGAAACCATGTAGCAAGTCAGGTATCCTTCGAACACCTGTAAGCCCAGCTCCAAGGAATTTGATGTCCCTCTTCTGTCCTCTATGTGCAGAGGTGAGCACATCTCCATATGTGTGCATACACTCACAGAAATACATGCTCGCATAAATAAATAAAATAAAATTTAAAATATTACTTTGTGAAATTAAATTAAGCCCTATATTAGATCCTCAGAATTTACTGGTCTATTTAAAAATATTTATTATTACTATTATTGTTTTATGTGTATGAGTATATTGCCAACATGTGTGTAAATGCACCTGTGGTCATGCAATGCCCACGGAGATCAAAAGAGGGTATTGGGTCCCCTGGAACTGGAGTTACAGATGGTTGTTAGCCACGATGTGAGTGCTGGGAATTAAACCTGGGTCCTCTGCAAGAGCAGCCAGTGCCCTTAACTGCTGAGCCATTTCTCCAGCCCCAGAACTTATAGATCTTATAATAAAACAATCTGTACCCTTTAACTATCAACTCCCCATTTTTCCAAATTCTAGTTATTGACTGAGAGAGAATATCTTAACTGTTTCCTCCACCCCAAAACCCCTCTTCCCTAAACCCACATGTCCAGGTAACTATGAGTTCGGGCTGTGGTGATATATCATAATGGAGAAATGAATTTTTCATTTCTTCATGGAAAAAAGAAACCTATGGCCCACAGCTGTTGTCCATCCAATCATCTCATCTTCCGGGACCTGAGGAAATCTCCCATCTACTCACTCCTTTGCACACCTGCATTTCCTCAACATTTCAGACACCATGTTGCTCTTTGTGTCCGGATCTTTCACTTAGAGTATTTTCAAGGTTCAGTATTTATCAGCAATCTTTCATTCTTTAGTTTTCCCACTGACTCTTTTTTTTTTTTTTTTTTTTTTTTTTTTTTTTTTTTTTTTTTTTTTATCATGAATTTGACACACCCGGGAAGAGGCAGACTCAATTAGGAAATTTCCTTCATTGGATTGACTTGTGGCCATCCATGGCTGTGAGGCATTTTCTTGATTGTTGAATGATGTGGGAGAACCCAGCCCACTGTGGGTGGTACCACCCCTGGGCAGGTGGACCTCTGCTGGATAGGAAAGCAGGCTCTGCAGCAAACAGCAAGCAGCATTCCTCTGTGGTCTCTGCTTTAGTTCCTGCCTCCAGGTTCCTGCCTTGGTTTCCATGGATGATGGACTCTGAGCTGTAAGCGAAATAAACCCTTTGCTCCCCAAGTTAGTTTTGGTCAATATTTTATCACAGCAATAGAAAGCTAATTAATACAAGTTTTAAATTCATAGCGAAATTCAAAGGACATAAAACTTTTACATACTCTTCATTTTTATTGCCATATATGTGTGACAAAACTGGTACTTAGAGAATTTATGTGATTAGTGCACACATAAATGGAAGTTGAACTTCCAGCCAAGTGGAAGTTGAACTTGTGATGTTCCAGAATGCAGCAGTATCCTCTTCTAGCTCCTGTCACTAAGAGCTCAGACACCAAATGGAATGCTTTTATACTTCTGAATTATTTGCTTCACTTTCAAAAGTGAAGGAAGATAAACTGTTAAATTGCCTTTTGCCACAGTTAGTCTTACGTAGTAGTAAACAGGTAGAGAATATTGCATTAGGATATTGGGACACATCTTAAGTAACCTAAGAAACAAATAAATAAAACACAGTGGTAGGTTAACAAGTTGAGAGTTGGGAAATTACATCTGTTTCTGGACAAGGAGACTTGACATTGAGTGGATTCCATGGAGAAAGGGACAGAGACAATCTCAAATGTGCCTGGTTGTCATACAGGAAGAGCTCCTCAATCCTTCTTCAGTGTTGCAAGAGAGCCAAGTAGTTTTCTATGTTCACTAAGATGATGGATTGTGATTTAATACAAGCAAGATTTTCTTATTAAGCAGGAAAAAAGTTTCCTTTAGAAGACAGAGTAGATTAAGATCATTCAATCCACAGTAACACCTGGCCTTTGTTTTACACTTACAGTGAATGAAGCTTTGTCTAGAGTTCTAGTTCAACCCAAGAGGACAACGCTTTGTAAGTTCTATCACAGTCCCAGGTCAAGAAACTCGCAGAATCTTACATTCTCAGAAAGTGATAGAGTTGGATTCCAATGCAAATGATGTTAATATTTTTCTATTCCAAAAATACATGGCCCACTCTCTGAGCATTAGCAGAGGCATAGTATAGGTCATCCATCTATATGCTATTGAAGGACCACTCCAGGAGTCAGTGACCTGTGTGGCTCGGAAATTAATTTGTGTGTGAATTCTTTTCTGTTTGACAAACTAACTGCTCAGAAAATAAAGTAAAAGAGCTAACATAATTTTGGCTGCAGTGATATGATTTTAACATCACTTCATAACATATTCATAAAAACATTTTAGTAACTTCAGCATTTGAAACAAATGTGTTCCTCTCTAAGTGTCCTAGGTTACATAGAAATGCGGCCCAACACATTTTTAGATGGGAACATCATACCATTGTATCAAAAGGTTAGACACTCCTGTTACTAATGAAACCAGATTAGAAGAAAGAGAACTAAAACTACAAAGAGCAGGAATTAGAAATTTTCAGTTCCAAAATTGTCCAGATAATTAGGTGATGGTGTTATAGTAAACATCACTGTCTGTCACTCACACTGTGTCTCAGTATGGACTGTAAGAGTATTTTTAGCCTCCTCACTGACCAGGAGCAGCCAGACTGAGGGACAGTCTGGGTTCCTGCTCAGCTCCTCTATCACAATTTAGAGGGAAATGAACAGGGTCAATATATAGTCATTTGGAATTGCCACCTGATACCACTTACATACATACTATTAACCCAAAGTAGTTACATGATCTTGCATAACTCTCAGGGTTATGCAAAAGGTGAATCATTCTGTAGGCAATTTTTATTGAAAGAAAAAAATAGTGATCCAGAACAGAGAAATGAGGTAAAGGTAGACCCTACTGGTTGCAGGTCACATCTGTCTCATCTGTATATGTTTTAAACGGTTGGCAATTTAGGGTTGGTTGGGGTTCCGTTCCTTGTAAGAAAAATAAGTTGCAGACATATTGCAAGTGAGTTTACAGCTCATCATTAAGCTAAACTTAAAATATTTATGATGCCAGTTTTACGTGAACTTGAATAATTCCTCTTTTTGGTCAACCTCGAAATTTTGAAGCTGGGTACTCTTACCACTTTGTTACCACTGTAAATGGGAAATAGAGCAGTGGGTTTTGTCAGGTGGGAAGAAGGAAACAGAAAATATGCCAAACCAAACAAGTTAAATTAGACAAGGTCCCTAAATAGAGTGGATAACATCAGGTTGCCTCAGCATGCCCTCCCTCCCTCCCTCCCTCCCTTCCTCTTTTTGTTCTTAATTTTCTTTTAGACTGGTCAACACAGAAGGGATTTCCTTACCATGCTGACTTGGATAGGCAGAAGTTTCTTATTTCTAGGGGATAAAACAATCTGGGGCATTACCTGCCTCTGTAAAGCTTCAGTTTGATTGGCTGACCTTCGAACACAAGTGATTGATTTATAGTTTGGCTAGCTTGACCTAATTTGGGATCTCAAATCAATGGCAGTCCTTAATTTTAAGAGTCTCCCATCTTTGGGGAAGAACATGACCAGAACGTGGCACATTAGCATGGGTTCCCAGTCACAAGATGTCAGTCATGCATTGTGGTGCCCTCTTGATCACACATTTGACTGAGTTTTGTCTTTTAGCCTCAGCAGGATCATTTGATGTGTTATGTCTGGCTGCATGCAAATATTTAAAACTTCAGATTGCTGTTATAACTATCAAGAAGATAGTAAGGAGTGTACTTATTAATAAAGGACCACATGGACCTTGCCAACCAAAACCCCAGCTGATCCAAGAATGAGTCAGATGAAGAACGATCTGCCACGTCAACCTGTAACTGAGTCTCTGCAATATCCACATGTACAAGACGCACCATCTACCCAGAGTCCTCCATGTTTGGCCAAAAGCAATCTACAGCAAATCTATTATCTAACACAACTTTAGCAAGAGGCTTTACAAAAGCCTATTGTGAAAGAGTAGTCTGGATCTATTATATAGCCTATTGCAAAGGATAAATCCCCACTGCCTTATCTTATTTACACCAAGACATGAAAAGGATCTTACAAATAGACTGTTCAGAGGGCTAATGGTTTCTCACTGATATAGTTCCTTTTCTGTTGCTCTGATAAAACACTCTGACCCAAAGCAACTTGGGGAGTAAAAGGTTTATTTCAGGTTACACTCCCAGGTCACAATCCACCGCTCAGGGAAGTCAGGGTGGGAACAGAAGCAGAAACCGCTTACTGGCTCACTCTGGGTCACTGGGTCAGTGAGATAACTTTCTTTCAAAGCTCAGGCTCACCTGCCCAGAGATGGTGCCACCCACAGTGGGGCGGGTCCATCCACATCAATCGTAAATCAACACAGTCTCTCACAGACATGGCCACAGGCCAATCTGCTTTAGGCAGCTCTTCAACTGTGGGTACCTCTTCCCAGATGACTCTAAATTGTATTAAGTTGATAATCCAAGCTAACCAGGACACAGGCAATATTCCCTATAATCTATTATGTGTGTTAAAAGAAATTGATCTATGTTCTTGGTCTTTTAAGACAGGGTCTCCCTGTAGCTCCAGCTGCCTGGAACTCACTATGCAGACCAGTCTGGCCTTGAACTCACAAAGATCCACCTGCCTCTACCTGGGACTAAAGGTGTGTGCCACCACGCCCAGCCTGGATCTATGTTCTAAGTGATTCTAGAGTAACAAAGTTACCATTTAATTTTCTATTATTTAATTTTTTAAAATTATTTTCATTTTATGTATATGAGTGTATTGCCTCCACGAATGTATGTGCACCTATGTCATGCAATGCCCACAGAGGTCAGAAAGGGGCTTGGGATCCCCTGGAGCTAGAGTTACAGATGGTTGTTAGCTGCCATGTGGGTACTGAGAATCGAACCCAGGTTCTCTGCTCTTAACACCTGAGCCATCTCTCCAGCCCCTTTCTATTTTTACTGTTACTAATTTTTTGCCTTATAAATTTTGTTTGCATGTACAATATATTAATTTTTCTTAATTTTTAAATACTTTTTCTGAGTATTTCACAATGAGTTATTGTATTTGCTTTATTTCTACTCCTTCCAGGCCCCCTCCAAACCCTCTCATGCCCCCAACTCCCTCCAATTTCTTGACCTCTTCTTTGATTATTATTGTTACATATACATCCATAAACTTATACATATAAATAATGCACCAAGTCCATTTAGTGATGCTTGCATGTACATGTATTTAAGACTTCCCACTTGGGATTAGATAACCTCTCAGGGAGAAACCATTGTACTTTCTGCTGACGCTGATTGACCTTTGATCTTCTATCAGTATATAAGATTGCCCAGGTATAAGGATGGCTACAAAATCCTCCACAGAGAACAGCATACACTATAGGTGCACAAAAATCTCAGTTCTATTGTTCATGGACACCTTGCTTCAAGAGGTATAAACAGTATTGTCTAGCCAGGAACCTGAGATAGTAAGAGTGTGAGCTGAACAGCACTGTAGTATCCTGGCACATAGACTATTTGGTTTGGGGTCTAGACCTGTTTTGTGAAGTACTCCTTAGTCTTGATCTTTGTATCCTGATGACTGAGCTAAACATGAAAACATAGAGGTCCATAAATTGCACCACTAGTGCTAAAATTATCCATTGGGAAAATTAAAGGGTTGGGTGTGTCCAGTCTAATATTTTAGAAGTATGTGTTTAACTATTTTCTATCATATAAAAACGAGAAGACAAAGAGGTAAACTTTAAGCTTACATTTGGTAACTAACATTTTGATAGTTTAACTTTTTACAAATAATCCAGACATAAAACAATGATCATCTATTACATTTTACCTTAAGTATTCAAGTCTCCAGAAAGATTCTGAAATATAAAATGTTAATTTACAAATGTTTATGCCATTTATATTTACCCAATTTGCTCAGTTTTGAGAAAAATTTGAATTGCTGTGAAAAACAAAACATATTACTCATTAAACATCTTATTTTTTAATTTTTATTTATTATTTTATGTGTATGAGTGTTTTGCCTGTATGTATGTAAGTGAACCTATATCATGCAATGCTCATGGAGGTTAGAAGAGGGCATCAGATCCCCTGGAACTTGAGTTACATGTGGTTGAGTCACCAGGTGGGTTCTGGGAATCAAACCTGAGTCCTCTGCAAGAACATTTAGTGCTCTTAACCACTGAGTCATCTCTCCAGTCCCCTTAGTTTTTTTTTTTTTAAATGGCAAAATCAAGCTAAAATTCCATCAGCCAGTCTTATTCTATGCTTTTTATTTTTAAAAAAGATTTTACTTTTTAAATTTTAAATTACGTGAATGTGTGTGTTTATGTGTGTGTATGTGCATGTGAGTACAGATGCCCTCAGAGGCTAGATATGACAGAACCCCCGGAGCTGGAGTTACAGGTGGTTGTAAGACACCTGATGTGGTTGCTGGGACTTGAACCCGGGTCCTCTAGAAGAGCAGAATATGCTCTTAACCACCAAGCCATCACTCTAGCCCCTTGTTTTATGCTTTGAGGGGACAAACACAGATGCTTCACAGGCATTCTCATCCCCCGTTTGTCCTAGGATCTAGAACCTCATGTGGTACATAGACCAGCTACAAAGAGAAGACCCTGGGTAGGTCTTTGAGTATACCAGGAAGGAAGGCAGGTAGCTGTGAAGATGATGCCTAGATTTGACCCAACAATTTCTAGCATGGCCAGAAAGCAGGTCTGGGCAGAAAAGACAGAGTGGCTGTACGAGGTCTGGTTCACCTGGTGGGTGGCACCACAGGTGCCATAGAAACATCCATGTACCAAGGCATCACTTGACCATTTTCTCAGCTCTCAGAGACTCAAAACCAAATATACAAGCTTGTATAAAATGACTGCAAGGCTTATGGGGTCCTTGCAGCTGGTCCCGTAGTCTCAGCTCACTGAAAAACTACACAAGTATCAAAAACATCAAGGAGGTAGCTGGACTTGTTTGTGCATCTACACCTCAAATCCTGTAATCCTAGGATTTGAGGTGTAGATTCAGGAGGATTCAGTAGTTCAAAGCAAGCCCTAGGAATACAGTGAGTTCAAAGCCAGCCTGGCTACAGAAGACCCTGTTTTATAAAACCCAACAAATACAAACATTACAGAGGCAAAGAAACTAAAATCCAACCATCAATCGACAAGCTTTTCTTTCTGCTCTTGTGAATGCTAAGTGTGAAGGAATTCACTCTCACCCATTTCTCTCTCTTACACTACATCCTCATGTATCAAAGAGCTAGGAGGGTGGTTGAAGTAATACATCCAGATTTTATTTAGAAGTTTGTTTTTAATAACTACAATCAAACATTTAAGTTTTATTTTATTAAGTCAGCTGAATAGAGTCCTTCTGGGTATATTAATATGCCAACTTACATGTCCCATTTATGAAGGTACACAGCCCAGACAGACAGATGCAGATCTTATAGTTCTGATTTCACATTCTTGATTTGTCAGGTGTTCAAAAGTTTGTCTTACACCTAAGTGTGTAAGTAAATAAAAGAGACTAGAGCACTAAGTGCCTGCTAATTCTGAAAGCCATGGTTTTCATCTCCTGCAACAGTAAGTTTTACTTACTGCCAGTTTGTCTTATCCAGTTAGATATCTGAGACCTCCAATTGGATCCAATCCAATTTCATATTGAACCCAATGCAATCTTGAAACCACTCCAGTTTCTGTTGGGACTTCCAATGGTAAAAGAGTCTCTTCATGATGCAAATGGGACCCAGACTCAAAAGTCAGAACAGTGAAAGCCAAAAGAAGATCAAGTACTCAGTGTAAACAGCTGAGTCCTGCCAAGAAGAAACACCTCCACCAGCCCTCTGACTCCAGGAGGAAGGTAGAGGACCTCCAGGGGCTCAGAGGAGCCTCTTCTGTGTTTCTCAAGGAATCTTGGGAGTCATCAGCTTCTCTTTAGCCCCTTTATCTCCTTATATGAGCTGTTATAAAATTACAACAAATATAATTTTGCAGCACTTAGTTTTATTTGCAATTCCAGAGTTGGACAGCAATCTGCACCTCAAAATGTGCAGAATCCTACACCCCACCTCATAGTGGGTTATATTTGTAGCCAAAGAAAAGAAAGCTACATGCAGAAAACAAGGGTTATGGAGTCTGACTGGGTACAACTTGCACCTGTCTTATTTGAACATCATCATTTGGCCACTTAATGATTGGCTGAACTCTATTAAACATTGTAAGAGCAGGTCATAAAGCAGATAACAATTCTATAGTCCACCATGTGTGGAGAAACCCTTAGGCCTCTCTTAAAATGTATATGGAAGGCAGTTCAGGTCAAATTTAATCTGTCTTTGGTGGCTAGCCACTTTGAAGATGGTAGGCTTTGGCTAAGTGAAATAGGAGCAGATCTAAGTGGTGCCAAGAGCACAATGTGCTGCATGTCCTTGATGCTCCACATCATATCCCCTTGCTCAACAACAGTTCAGAGGACTCAGCAAATCCATGCAAGCTCAGACTCAACTTATTTTGACTACATTGGGGCTTCTCTGACCAAGTAAATGTGCTGAATCCAATGTAGCTCAGAATTGCAGTGCAGCATCTCCAAAGTAGAAGCCAGTCAGTCAACCAGTCCTGCCTCATACTCTTTCAACAGAAAATGCCTGGAGGTCCTCTCAGGTGGTCCCAGTTGAACCCCTGATGCTTCATTACATCACCTGCTAACTAGCACCTTTACGACATCTTTCTTCTGCTTCCCAAATAAACTATCTATACACAGATCAGTCACAGGCTCTTTCTGCCTTCAGGAAAATGCAGTTAACATAAGAATATTCCATATGATATAAAACTCTAGGGAGATAAAATGGAACATGGGACCTCCACCTGTTAACTGTTCATTATTCCAGATGCCAACAGATCTCTTGTTCTTCTTCTGTGTTAAAGTGAATAGACATGGGTCAGCTAACATTGGTTCCTACATAGCAAGAATAAGCAAATAGACAATAACTTTGGGTCACTGTGGTTTAGCTCACATGAATGTTATATGCAGACACAGTGCTTCATTTTGGCCCTAAGATGTTTGCAGGACATGCCTTCCCTCAGAATACAGCTATCATATTTAGCAGAACCTGCCATGTTATGGTTGCAAGGCTGAGCCACTGTAGACTTCTACATTGCCTTCTTCAGCCCTTTCAGACTCCAGACTATTGTGTCTAGTAGGTAAGTTCTGAATAGCTAAGCTTCAAATCACTATATTGGTTTCAAAGAGATAATGTTTCTCAAAGGATTTAATTTTCTCCCAGAGAGTCATGTGCTTGTTAAGAAATAGACAACTAAATCATTCTTAACCTCAGGAGCTGATGCCAGGACAGGGAAGTACATAAGCCCAGAGGACATCGTTCACTATAAAGATTACCAAGAAACAGAGGTGACAAAGAAGAATTTTACGGGATACAGAGGATAAATGATGATGTCATTATTCATTATTAGTGTCATATGTTTCTTGTGACTGTGATAGGTTTTATGGAAAATATCACCTCGTCCTAGACTTAAGCAATAGGTTCAAGTACAGTTACTTATCTTGGCACAGCATTAGATGGGTATTTTTGCACATTAGCAAAAATATTGTCTCTGTCAAATCATAATTAAAACACTTTGAATCAAAAGAGTTATTTTGCTTTAATTAAAATACAAATCAATACCCAAGTCAACTTATATTGATTAGCTATTCCTTACAGAAAAGATGCTGCTCTGGGCTTAATGTAATGTAGAAATGAATATAGTACAAGACCCTGTCCTCACAGGTCTTAAAAAAAGAAACTACCATTTTATTCATAATTCTTACCCCTAGATATGTCTACAATAATTGACATTAATGAACCTAAGAATTCTAAGAATCATATTTTTAAATGGACTAGTTCTAGGAATCATTACTTGATTTTTCAACGTCCCAATCCTCAGTCTTTTCAAAGCAGAAATTTACATTCACAGTGAATTCAATGTACCAATATTTCCATTCAAATGGCATTTTTGTTTGGAGTTTTATTATAACTATGTATGAGACCAAATTCCAACTTCTTAAAAATGTTTTTTTATATAAATCATTTAAATACTACTCTAAACCATGAATTGGGGTTTCTCTCGATTATTTAGAGTGATACAAGATGCTTGGTCTTCAAATTACCAAACACGTGTGCCATGTGGATAGCTTCAGGTCAGTGTGCTGCCAGGATACTGGATGGGTAATGTCACTTTTCTAGAAGGTTCTAGTCCTCTTGAGTGCCAGAAGATATCATGTCCTTTTTTTGTATTCAATTCGGCATTGCCCTTCCGGCTGGGGGACACCCACCAAATGGAGACAACTCTAAAGTAGAAATGTAGAAGAAATACAGAAATTAACAGACAGAAACCAATAGTTTTTTATCTAAGGCTTATTCAATTGCAGTTTCTTCTAAAAGGCACAGAGGGGAGGTTTGGAAGGTTGCGAAGTGTTTTCATTGATGAGTTTTAAAATATTAAATATCAACCTTAGTCCTCCATTCAAGAAACAAAAGGGGGTACTTTATTCTAATAACCACTTTTTTTTCACACACCCCATGCCTGCGTGCCTACTGCCCACCCTTCATTTTATATGGATTAATAGAATACAATAAGTAAAAAGCTATGACATCTCATTTAGGGAGCAGAAGACCCAATGGGCCAGTTTATGATTAGACAACATGGTGCTGGTATGGGCATTTGGTATGAGTCAGCTAAAACATGGCTGGTACTGGATTCTAGGCAACTGTGAGCCAGGTATTGATGGCTGACACTGGATGTCTTGGGAACCCAAAAGTAAACAGTAATGCAATTTTTTTTCTACAACTTTCCCTGACAGAATGCAACTTTTGTGTGTGTCTATATAGATGCATCACCTGGAGGTCTGCATAGGTCTGGGTACCTGCCTGCTAGGCAGCCTGTGGGCCAGTAAAGTATGCCTTCTCTGCCTATGACTCCTTGTGTTCTCTTCAACCTCCTGGCTTTCAGTGATCCTTGTTTCTTGGATGAGAAGCTTGGACCTCACACATTATTTGTAATCAGCAACAAGCTAAGCTCTCTTTGGTACCTGTAATAGGTGCTTTAGAAACTACCCAGAGTTTGTGGGCAGACCACAGTCACAGTGAATTTGTGATCATGATTTTCCAAGGAAACTTGTATGTTACAAATGTTGTGTCTTTTCTTCCTAGTTTTGGGAAAGGGAAAGATCTGAGTCCATGGTAGTGAGGGAGGGATGTCAGTGTACTGCCGAGAACACAAACAGGGCTCTGAAGTTTAGAGACAGAAAATAAAAGTTCTGTCAGCCATAGGCATTGGGATCAATGAACGATGAAAGAAGCAGATCCAGCATAGGGAATCTCTTTTTTTTTCTCAAGTATGAACACAACTGGGCACAGAATGCAATCCTTAACACTGTTAATGGAATAAACTGCATAGTTCCCATAAGCCCATTGAAGTTGAATCCATAATTGTAAATGAGGACATACGCACTTTCCCAGAAAGATATCCTCAAATTTTATCAGATTTTCTAAAGATCTACAATGCAAAAAGTATGCAGTGAAACAGAACCACCTGAACAAGTGAAGACTGGTTCATAAGAACTGGTGAACAAGTGAAGAACTGGTTTCATAAATAGCAGAGTCCTGCTGCCTACATGGGGACAGTGTTACCACACAGGTTTTGTTGCATCTCGTTGGTCTTTTGATTCATAATGGGAAGACACTGAAACTAAATTTATTAAGACCTGTAGAGAATGCATAAAATACCATGGGGCAGGGGGCATAGCTCAGTGGCACAGCATTTGCCTAGGATTCATGAAGCCCAGTGGTTCAATCCCTAGTACCTCACAAAAAAAAGGACTAAAAAGCAACAGTGGACTATTTCAAACCTGGGGTTCTCGTATTTGATTTTTGATGTTGCAAGGAAATCACTAAGTGGGGAATGAGTCTCCAAGAACATTGGCTTCTCTGCACTTGACAACAGGGTTTTTAGAAGATCCCTTGTAATGTCTAAAAGCAGTTCATAAATTGAGGATCATTTCCTATACTTTTTGATTGACTCATTTTATAATTAAAATAATTCTAATAACTACAAATTTTCCACTGATTTTTCTCTTCCTAGAGTGAGACTCATGTAATAAAGTACTTTTTGAAGAATTCACTTGGACTTGAACAATTTATAAAATTGAGCTAACATTTCTTTAAACAATGTTCTTAGTGGTATCCCAACACAAATAAGACATGCATATGGTAGTATGAGATTAAATACACCCAAAAGAATTTTCAGCTAAGAAGAAAGTGCTAAGAAAACTCTTGCTTATGGAAGCAATCAAAATTACTGATCACAGCTTTCACAAATGTCATTTTTCTCATAAGAATACACAAGCATTCTTGCACCCTTTACTGGGAGAAAAACAATTAGATGTTGAGTCCATTCTAGACAAAACTGTGACATCTACCTTGGTGAATCAGGGCCTAATTTTTTTTTGGTCTTTTTGAGATAGGGTCTCCCTGTAGCCCCAGCTGTCCTGGAACTCACTATGTAGACCAGGCTGGCCTTGAACTCACAGAGATCCACATTCCTCTGCCTCCCGAGTGCTGGGACTAAAGGCATGTGCCACCACGCCCAGCCTAGATTTTTTTAAAAAGTTATTTAAATAATATTTTATTGACTCTATGAGAATTTCATACAATGTATTTTGATCATATTCAGATTCTCTCCCTCATTGTCTCTCAGATCCACTCCTGCCTCCTTCCCTCTCCTCACTTCCTGTCCTCTTTTATTATGTTAAGGTATATAGAGTCTAATCTATGTTCTCCAAATGTTCTTGGGTATGAGTCCATCCTCTGGATCATGGTAAACCTTCACAGCATCACACCCTTATAGAAAACTGATTCTCCTCTTCCACAATTATCCATTGCCAATAGTCCCTAAACTAGGACTGGGGCTTCTTGCCCACCTTCCCAATCCATGCTGGGGTTTACTCTGCCTTGGGTCTTTATAAGCCTTGTGCATACTGTCACAGAACTGTGGGTTCACATGTGCAACTGTCCTATTGTGTCCAGAAAACAAAGTTTCCTTGTATTTATCTATCACCTTTATTCCTTATAATCTTTCTGCCTCCTCATGCACAGTGATCCCCAAGCCTTGGAAGGAGAGGGTTTGTTATAGGTGTTCCATTTAGTGTCAAGTACTATGTAGTCTTTTATTCTCTGCACCTTGACCAGTTATAGATTTCTGTATTAATCTCCATCTGCTACAGGAAGAAGATTCTCTGGTGAGTGTTGAGAGAGACATTAACAAATCATTAGGAGTTGCTTTAACACTATGTCCATTTAGTAGGATAACAGTAGTAGGTTCTCCCTCCCCTATGGCCTATGACCTGTGTAGCCACAGGTTCTTGGCCCTGATAACAGTGCTAGGTATGGGTTCCAGCTTGTAAAGTAGGCCTTAAATACAATCTGAAATTGGTTGGTTGCTTCCATAATAGTCATGCCACTATTGCACCAGTGGGCATATCTTGCCAGACCAGTCTTTATTATAGCTCAGAGGGTTGACAGTTGGGTAAATATGAGGATTACTTTTCTCTTCTGGTAGCAAGCACAGCACTTTCCAGAACTATGCAAGCCAGCCAGTAGGGATGAAGCTTTAAAGTGAGTACAAGTTTGATTTTTCCATGTTTGTTCTACAACTCACATATGCAGCTTTTCTAGCAATAGGGTTTTACCATCAAGTTTGGAGGGCAACCAAGAGCTACTTGTTTATCATAAAATTTATTTTACTCTTATATGTGCATGTATGTATGTGCACATGCACACATGACTACAAATGCCTTTGGAGGCTAAAAGAGGGCATCGCTTCCTCTGGAGCTGAAGTTACAGGCAATTGTGTACTGCATGACATGGGTGCTGGGAACTGAACTTGGGTGCATTCTTTACAAGAGCAGTAAGTGCTCTTTACCACTGAGTCCTAGCTCTAGCTCCAGGACCTAGTTTTCAGGGTCTATAAAGTCTGGTTCTGATCTTCATTTTGTCAACACCATAGTAAGCTGCTGAGAACGTTCATGAGAGGTGTTTAGTTTTCCTTTCACAGTAAGATTTTGAGAGGTCTTCAAAAGGAATCAAGGAAAAGTGCCAAAGTGTGCAAATCTATAATGTATCTTCTGTGTCACTTACTTCACTGAAGTTACACCCGAGTCTTTCATTTACCCATTCATATATTCAGTACAAACTGTCACATGGCTAGCCCTGATGTCTTAATGCTTAATATCTGAGCCTCAGCCTATTTAAATAGCACCTTTCATCCAGAGTTTTCAAACAGACTTCCACACATTTGGAGTTAAACTAGATTTTTCCTTATTTCCTATGGGATCAGTCTTCAAAGTGTGATACTCAGAGGCCAGCAGCAACAGGTGTACATGTAACTTGTTAGAAATCAGAACACAGAGTACCTTCCTGGAACTTTGGAGATTAGGAGCTCTAGGGATGAGGCCCTGTAGCCTGTGTTTTGCAAACCCTGCAAGAAGCAGAATTCTGAGGTTTCTGTCAATTCAGAAGCTACTATCTCTACACAGGAGTTGATTGATAGACAGCTTCGAAGGTCAGAGCTAGTGAAGACATCTGGCCTTTTCTTTTCTGCTCAGAGGTTTCCTGCATGTGGTTGCTTTTCAAATGGACCAAGGGCTACAACCACATCCAAACCATAATTCACTTATTGACCTACAGAACACATTTCTTTATAGGGAAACAAGGTCAAATTTTAGGCCATGCTATTTCCCAAGGAAAGGGTAATATTGTGAGAAGCCCCTAACAATTGAAGAGATAGGATACTGTTAGGTCTTAGGCATGTGGTAATAGGGAACAGAGATTAGATTCTGGATGGAAGTGAATAAGCATGTTCCCAGTCTGGTTCCATCTAAGACACATGCTAAGGAAGTAGAGGAATTGCTCAGTTCAGCTCCTGGTTAGTACTAAAATCAAGGGGTTACAGTTTATGCCCAAATCTGAAGGTCATGATAATGTTCAAAATTCTGAAAACACATACCTGCTTCGGTAATGGGTCCAGAAGACTGCATTCATATTTATAAAGTATTAAAACAATACATATTTGAATCTCTGCCAGAGCAAACCACCTGAAAGAAAAACACAAAACTTGTCTGTGAAAGATGTGTGAATACCCAATTCCTTCTCTTAATATCAGACATAATATAGACTAGTTAGGATCACTGAGCTGCTTTAAAACGTTGATAAAAGCGCTCAGCTAGTTGAAGTACTCAGAAAATGAAAGTCTAAGATATTTTCAAAATATTTATTTCATTTTTATTTATGTGCATATGTGTATGGGCACAAATGCAGAGGTACCTGTAGAGGCCAGAAGAGGCTTTAGATCCCTTGGAGCTGGGGTTACAAGCCATTGTGCACTGCCCAACATGAGTGCTGGAAACCAAACCCTGTTCCTCTATAAAAGCAGCAAGTATTCTTAACTGTTGAGCCATCTCTTCTGCTCCTGAAAGTCTACATTTTAAATCTGTGCTTTCAAATCCTGCAGTCATTAGGTACACATGACTACTTAAACTCAAACGCATTCAATTTTTTTTTTTAAAGAAAATTTCAGTCTCTAAGTTGAATTAGCCATATGTGACTGCTGAGTACTGTACTGGACAGTTCACACTTAGAACATTTTTATGATTTTAGAAAGTTCTATTGGACAGGGTAGACTTAGTTTACAAGTTATTACCTAAATGTTCTATAATCATCTCATTTTTAGAACACCCAAATCTGTTCTTATTTGTCTCAAAATTCCCAAACTTTTAAAAAGGAATTAATTTTGTTGTTAAGTGTGTGTGTGTGTGTGTGTGTGTGTGTGTGTGTGTGTGCACGCATGCACCAGTGTTGTACAATGCCCACAGAGGACAGAAGAGGTCATCAGATACCCTAAAACTGGAGTTACAGAAGGTTGTTAGCTGCTGAGAACCAAACCCGGGTCCTTTGTAAGAGTACCAAGTGCTCTTAACCACTGAGCCATCTCTCCAGCCACAATTCCGCAGCTTTTTGATCACACATTCAGGTAACAAAATACCTGAGCATGCCCTCCTATACACTGGTATTCATTATTTTAAACTGTATGCATAACCTACAGTGTAAGTTTGTTTCTTTCTAAGACACACAAAAACAAACTTAAAAATGGCCAGAAAAGTACAAATACAATTCTGCTATTTTTCCTTTCATCTCACTGACAGGCAAACACTTTTGGAAGTAAGTGACCCTTCCTAGAAGTCACAGGCCTTATGGAATACAACTGGCCAAAGGACCAGAAAACTCTAAGTTATCATAGACTGGACCCTCCATGGCACCATCCCTAGCCAAGTGGGCATCAAGTCTTTTTATCAATCTCCTAGGTAATGTCCCAGGCTATCTCTGTAACCTCTCAGCTCCTCAGCTCCAATTTCTCCACTACCTGGTGCAGTACCTCATCATTTGTCCCCCAGGTCACTTAAACAGCGTAGCTTCCATGGTCTTTCTGCTCCCCATGTCATTGCATTCATGCTTCGCTTCACATTGGAGTAACTTTCTAAAACCTAGATTATCACTACTTTCTCCTTTTAATTATACATGCATACACATACACATACAAACACCCATCAACACACACATCAACAGACACACACACATCAACACACACAATCTCTCAGTGTTTTCCATTTCCTTCCAAACACCATAGCAGAACACGGCCAGCTCTTGGTACCCACCCCTTACCACCTCTGCGGTCTCCTCTCCCCAGGAGCTCCCATTTTGCACCCTTGTCTTGCCTCATGCTATTACCAAGTGTTCCCTGAATGGTGATGCTCTCTGCAACAAGTCCTTTCCCTGTCTGAGAATGAGTCTCTCGAAGCCCTCCCTTATCACTCACATGGTGGAGTGAACATCCCTTCTTCTCCACACCATTGACTGTTTACATTTCAGCTGTAGCTTTGACTGCTCTGAATTACGAATGCTCACTAGCACTCTTCTGCAAGAGCTCTTTTTCCAGGAACTGTATTGTGGCCCCATAGCACTTGCATGGTCCTCTGCTGGTTCCTCAGCGAGGAGATGGAAGGTCATATTCTGCATAAAGGAAATTCAGTATCTTATCCCTTTCATTCTTTTCTCTGTAGCACTTTACATGTCCTTCAACTATCCTTATCCTGAAACCCTATCGTATCTTACTTCACTATAGTCATTAGGAAGTCTGTTTACTTTTTATGAGTTTTTGTTGTTGTTCAGTTTGGTTCAATTTTTTTGAGGCTGAGTCTCAAGCTGTAGCCCAGGCTGACTTCACAGTCACAGAGATCCTCCTATCTCAACTCTTTGAGAAACGGGCTATTTGCCATGAGTCACTGTGCTCAACTTGTTTTCTTTTATAGAATATGGTTTTCACAACCTGGAGAAACAATTTCTTATTCACCTTTGAATTTTCAGTATTTGTTAAATTAATACAAAATATGTGATGTTCATATTGGATAATTAGACTTTTCCCTGTCGGTGTTATGGAAGTATCCTGGCCATGTTTTATTTCAAATGTAATCAGGTGCACTCCTGGTTTATTAAAACCAACTTGCACACCACATCAACTTTTCAGGAATATTCACAATCCAAATTTGACCCTCCTTACTTGTAAATGTTAAAAATAACTTATTCCAATACAGTAAAAACTTCTAAGAAATAGGACATGTCCAGTATTTATGAATTCAGAACACAATAATTAGTGATTCTAAGAAATGACAACTTTATTTAGGTTCAGGTTTATAATTTTTTACAACTGAAATTTTTGTCTAATTTCTAACATATTGGAGCTTCCACTCTTGGGTGCAGGTGAACTGACAAAATCAATGGTATCGGCTGGAGAAATGGCTCAGCAGTTAAGAGCATTGGCTGTTCTTGTAGAAGACCTGGGTTCAAATCCCAGTACCCACATGACAGCTAACAACCATCCCTAACTCCAGTTCCAGGGGATCTGATGCCTCCTTCTGACCTCTTCAGGCATTGCATGACATGGGTGCACTTAGAAACATGCAACCAATACACTCATACACATACAATAAAAATGTAAATTTTTTTAAGTTAGTGGTGTCCTCCTGACTTTCATAACTGAGAAACTGGGCAAAATTCACAGCAGAGGACAAAGATGCTCTAAAGAAAGGAAAGAAATGAGGTGAGCCCTAGCACTGCCCCAGGCTATGCTTACAGAACTTTCCAGACCACAGTCCAAGGAGGAGAAAACTCACAGAGACTGATGATGTTACTAAATTAAGGAGACCAAGATAAAAGTTCAGGTGAGCGAAAGAGAATAAACTTCCTGGGAAGAATATCAGAGAGTAAGGAAGGAGGGAGCGGGGGAGGGAGGAAGGAAGGGAAGAGGAAAAGGAAGGAGGGTAAAGATCTCCAGAGATCTAGACAGAGGTATCCTTGAGTATTTGGAGACACGTTATCTCAGTGCTGGACAAGGATGATGAATAAATGGTCAAAAAAAAAAAAAAGACTGGTATGATGGGTCAGCAGTTAAGAACACTTGTTACTCTTGAAGAGGACCCAAGTTTGGTTCCAAACACCTTTGTCAGATGGCTAACAACCACCTGTAACTCCAGTTCCAGGGGATTTGCATTCTCTTCTGGCCTCTGAAGATACCTGCATGCACATGATACACAGAAACTCATGCAGGCACACATTCACATACACATAAATGAAAATAAATAAATCTCAAGAAATAGTAACAAAGCAATAAGCTAAATAAGGCCCAGTGCTCGCACACAAACATGAAGTCTGTGCTCTCCACAGAAGGAATGGAAAGTTCTTACAACATGCAGACCACTGCACAGAGTTCCCTCCTTAGTAGTGTGATTATATCATTTTACATTTCAATGGCACTCTGAATTTAATTTAACAAAGCTTAAATTTAAGTTTCAAAAACTTGTTTTTCTAAACTATGAACAGCATACTATAATAAAATCTAAAATTTCAAAAGGCTCAGGCATGATTGCAGAAGAAAGGGTCAGGAAGATTGTAAGAGCCAGAAGCGGTTGATGACTGCAGGAAACAGGAGTATTCCAGACAGCTGGGAAGTTACTCATATGAACTCACGACAATGACAAAGGCATGCAGATATTCCAAGCAAACTCAAGCTAGACAAAATACCAGAATAGATGTGGGGAAATGGGTAGGAAGTCTCATCCCTACCTGAGGAACTGATGCATGCTGGGAAGGGAAAGTCAGTCTCTTTTGAAGATGTGACTCTTGGTAGGCTAACGGGGGTTAGCCCACAGTGGATGGGCCCACACTGAAGGACATTTGTGAACACAAATTAGACTCTATAGGCTTTATTATATATAATAGAGTACATGAAATTGGGTAGAGGGTAGTAAGGTGGGGTGTGGATGGGAAGGGGATCTAAATAGGATCAAAGTATATTATATGAAATTCACAAAAATTCAATTTAAAAGGGGGAATAAAATGAGTTCACAGCTTGTCCCTCTTCCAGTTTGCTCTCTGTTTCATGTTTGCTGTTGAAGACAAAAGCTTTCATCTTTTAACTTCTACCACCATGCCTGCCACTTGCTGCCATGACAGACTCCTAACCCTCTGGAACCATAAACTCAAATAAATGTTTTCTTCCATAAAAACGTACCATAATTCACACTACTTAAAATTCACATCTTAGATCTACCCAAAGTAACCCCCTCCCAATAAAAAAAAAAAGGCCTCCTAGAAGCCCAAATAACTATTGCCAATAAGTCTTTGACAAATGTGCCATAAACATGCATTAAAGAAAGCAAGCCCAAAGACAATGGACTAAGAAGTTTGAACCCCCAAGCCATCTTGGTGGTTACCACAAAAGTGGTAATTTAGTGTTATGACAATGTGCTAACTCTTCTGTCAGAGAGGTTCACAGAGTTGATCACTTGGAAGATAACCATTTAATTTGCCTCTTAAGGATTTAGATGATCCCATGTATTATTAAGAAGAAAGATTATTGTCACTGGGAGGGAGGTGTTGAAAGAGACAGAGTCAGAGACACGCAGTGAACCATTCAGTAGAGAGTGTGCAGAACTGACCTGGTCAGATCGCAAGGACATGGTATGCTGTGCCTGCCATAGGTCACAGGCCATTCTGAGGGACTCTTCCCAGAACTACCATGGCTAGTTCTGCTGAAAACCTCTAGGGCACTTCTATGTGCCAACATTCTGATGTACTAATGAAGAAAGGAGATGGGCCCTGAAATAAAGTCTACTTAGGAGAGAGATGAGGCTAAAAGGAGGGGTATGGCTACTCTGTGACTTCACCAAAGAAACACGTACAACACCATGTGAAGGAGGGAGTATAAAGTTAGGATTTATGTGTATGAGTGTATGTTGCCTGCCTGCATGTATGTCAGTGCACCCGTGTCATGTGATGGCCACAGAGGCCAGGAGAGGGCATCAGATTTCCCTGGAATTGGAATTAAAGATGATTGTTAGCCACTACGTGGATGTTGGGAACTGAACCCTGGTCCTCCACAAGAGCAGCCAGTGTTCTAAACCACTCAGGCATCTCTCTAGTCCCTCATTTTTATGTTTTAATGATACAAGATATCACTACTATGTATGTGAGGCAATGCATAGGCCAAATACTTTTATTTACCCACCACACACACACACACACACACACACACACACACACACACACACACGGAGTTCATATTGTACAATATATACACATTTTGTTTGCTAATTTAAATGAACACATGGGAAAGAGACAAATTAGAAAAATACCTATTTAAAAAAATCTATAAAGTCAGTAAAATGAGGAAAAAGTGATGCCAGGAAAAAAATAAATAATTAGAATTTTATTTTTATTTACCAATCCATTAAAGTGGTTTCCCATTACCCTATGTAAGGCAGAATTACTTTAACTAATCATAGTTAAGTTCTGAAAAATGATAAAACTACATTTTTCCTAAAAATAAACTATAACTCAGGCTTTTCACTGATTCATACTGTACAGTATTAATTAGTGGGACTTTAATATTTTTCTTATTTTTAGTATTGTTTATTAAGTTAATGCCAGCTATTAAAATAATGTTAATGTCAACACGATCTTTAGTATTAAATTATAAGCATTTTGAAGGGCTAGATCGATAGCTCAGTGGTTAAGAAAACTTGCTAATCTTACAGAGGACCTGCATTCCAGTTCCCATACCTATATCAGGTGGCTCACAATCACCTGTAACCCCAATTCCACATAATCTGATGCCCTCTTCTGTCCTCCAGGGTCACATGCATGCAGGCGGCTCACATAAAGATTTGATTTTTTCAGCCTTCACCATAATGTTGAATTTTCTTTCATGTCTAAAGCACCAGATATGTTCATCTGAGACCTTGAAGGAAAGGATCCACGGAGTTCTGCATTTTTTTTAATTCACTTATTTTTACTTCATGTGTATGAGTGTTTTGCCTGTATGTATGTAAATATACCATGTGAGTGCATGATGCCCATGGAGGCCAGAAGAGGACATCAGATCCCCCTGGAATTATGAATGGTTGCTGGCTGCTCTGTGGGTGCTGGGAACTGAACCTGGGTCATCTGCAAGAACATCCACTGCTTGCTCTTAACCACTGAACCATTTCTCCAGCTCCCATCAATCTCTATTTTTACAGAATCTCTCCAGGAGCTATCTGGGTTGTTCATGTTCGTGTTAAGAATGCTTCCTGCTCTTGGGGTAAGTCTATAGCGCAGCTCTCTGCGCCGGGACTCCCTAAGCGACATTCACCCTTCCATCCTCCCCCTCGCCGTTCTCTACTACTAGTTTGGGCCCTGCGCCATTCCTAGTCTTGGGACCCTAGACACCTGGGGAACCAATACTGCTTCCTGATCTTTCTCACTCAGAGCAACTCAGTCCCTTTCTTGGGCTCCAGGAGCACCGCTTCTGGTCCTGGCCCTGCCCTCATCTCCCACTACTTCCCTGGTCCTGCAACACCCGCCAGCCTCTTTCTGGGGCTGACAGCCTCTTTCTGGGGCTCCGAGGCTTACCTTTACTCTCCCTGATCCTTTGCATCCAGTACAACC
>NW_008349354.1:612055-644618 GCF_000622305.1 Nannospalax galili
TTTTTCTGATAATTTCATGTACTCTTTCTTCTTCTTTGATTTATTTATTTTCATGGGGCTTTTGGCTACTCTAACATTCCCCTGTCTGAAGAGAGAGCCCTAAAATCTTTTAAGGATTAGATAAAAGCTCCCAAATATTTTTGACATTTTTGGCCTTTGGAACAGAGCAGGTTGCTAAGAGGCCCAAGGTCATTGTTTTAGCCAAGAAACTGGCTACTTTTCTTTGGGATCTTTTTTACCCTAATTGCCTAGTGAATTCCTACCTTCTATTCTTATCACACCATCCTCTGAAGGAAAAGGTTACCCAAATTTCCAATAGGGAATTGGATGCAAACTGCTCTGGCTTCTTCCATGCTGAACAGGGACCCAGGTGAGGCAATTGGAGTACCCCTTCAGTGAGTCGATGGCTCAGCGGTTAAGAGCACTGGCTGCTCTTGCAGAGGACCTGGGTTCGATTCCCAGCATCCATACCGTGGCTACAAAACATCCTTAACTCCAGTTCCAGGGGAATCCGAAGCCCTCTTCTGACCTCCTCCGCATTGGGCGACATGGGAACACTCACGTACGTGCAGGCAATACACTCATACAAGTAAAATAAAAATAATAAATAAAATATTTAAAAATAAATAAATAAATAAATAAAAATAAATAAAATAAATAAATAAATAAATAAAAAATAAAAAGCCAACCATGGTGGTGCGCACTTATAACCCCATGAAGGAGAACAGCAAGGAAGAGGTTAAGAATGATCAGGGACAAGGTCCAGACATTTCTTGAAAACAAGAATGTTGGGCTCAGCGGAACACTGCCTTAATCATAGATCAGAGAAAAACATCATAAGTCTAAGTCATGGTACTGCGAAACATAGGATGATTGTTTAGTGTTAAACATAATCACCGGCTGACTAGCCTTCCTGGATATTGTTAAAATCAAAAGATCATGTAAGAAACTAATATACTCTTTGTTGCCTACTGATTAAATATAAACCTATAGAATGTGTTTTGTTCTTTGTGAAACTAATCTTTCACGTATTCTGGCACAAACACCAAGTTTGTAACTGTAGTTTTGAAAATATAAAAAAGCATTGCTAAAGAATTAAACTTACTCTTCTCCACCTGAGGGTTGGGTCCTTTGCCTTCACTCATTCCGTCCATCCACCAGCAGACCTGAGTCTCTACATACATGGTATGCATACTTATAACCCAAGAGCTAGGGAGGCAGAGACAGGAAGATCCCTGGGGCTCACTAGCTATCCAGGCAACCTAACCTAATCCATGAGCTCTGGGTCAATGAGAGACCTTGTCTCAAAGGAGGTTAACAGTATTCATGAGGATGATATCCTAGGTTGTCCATATACATATCCACATATGTGCATGTACACCTATATTCACATACAAATGAAAACACACACATCAAAAAAATGCATGAAAAATAAAATGTCATAGAAGAAAGCTCACTAGGCAATTTGTTTTGTGAGTCTGGGGCCCTGGCGACAGGTCTCATTCATAGTTGGTACACTGACTACTAGTTGTCTCCCAATCAGAGTCATGTGGTATCTCAAAATCAGCACATGTCATTCCAAACCCCTCAACTTCTCCAAACCAATTCCAGCATCTTTACCTTTTTCCCTATTACAGCACCACTCTACAGGGTTGGAAGCTTACTTATCCATCTTGCCCCATCAACAAAGCCCAGCAATCTATCTATCCCCTTATTAGAGCTAAATAAACATGGCAGCATAAATAGCTGATTAAAAAAAAAAGAATGCTTCCTTAATAGTTCTAATGTCAAAACGGTGAAAATAATGAGGCATATTATTTTATAACAGATTTATTTTTTATGCTTACAAGAACAACAATGCACATCTAGAAAGAACATTCGCTAAAACATAAACACGCTGAATTCCTTCAACACTTAGCACCTGCAGATTTCTCTACCCAGGAACACTTGTTTTATCAGGACTACGGAGGCTTCAAGAATATGAGGCCCCACCAAACCCACTGCCAAGACCGAACAGAGAGAGGCAGAAAGGTAACAATCTAAGGGAAGGCTATGAGGTATAAGTGGGAACAAAGAGCCTGCAGAATTGTGGAGTCCGGAGAGAGCACTGATCTGGGTATCTGTGACAGTGAAACTTGGCCTAGACCTTGAGGAAAAAACAGATGTGATGAGTAAGGGCATCTCAGAATCACCACAACAAGAGCCGGGAAGGATAGGGAGGTCTCAGGGACATCAGGGAGGCCCTTGAGGGAGGGACACCCAGGGGTTACAAAGGTACATCTGGAGTAAGATTATGGGGAACCAGGAGTCCTGGGCTAAGGGCTCTGACTGGCAGGCAATGGTAAAGACTCCTAACCAGAGAGTGACATTCGCAGATTTATTTTACGGAAATTCATCAGTGTATACTGAGTAGACATGGATGAAAGAAGGCCATGAGGGGGGACAGACTAGAAGACAGTAAACCATCACTAGATACTGAGGTGATCAGAACTTAGCTCCATAGGATAAAGGCCAGAAATAGGAAGTTAAAGGATAACCCCCAAACCTCGATGTCTAGGAGAGTAGTAATATATGTTAAAGAAACTGAGTGCTTAAGAAGTACTAAAACTGGGTGAAATCAATAATTTCCATTTCAGATATTTTGATTTTAAGATAGATTTATTGTTGTGTTGTTTTTGTTATTGCTGCTGCTGTTGAGTTCTTAAGTCAGGGTCTCAAGCCCTGCCTAGTGGTGCTAGAACTCAATATGTCACCCAGGCTATCCTCAAATGTACACCTGATCCTCCCGCTTTGGCCTACTGAATGCTAGGATTACAGGAAAGCCCCCCCCCCCCCGCCCAACACACACACACACCTGGCTTCCCTCTAACTTTCCAAGGGAAAAAAAATCTTTTTTTCCCTCCTCGAAGTCATCACAGGCAATGCCAGCATGGGCTGGAAAACTGTCGCGTTGCCAGGGGCAGGAGCTCTGCAGTGTAGTCCTAGCCTCTGTCAGCTGCAGCTTATGAAAATAGAATGTGCATGCCCCGGAATTCAGAGAAGGCGGCAGACAGGCATAGTTTCGTAGGCATCATGCATTCAAGCAAGGCTATGCCAGATCAAGGGGAAATGTTCTTTTCCCACAACCTCATCCTCCTAAGAAATCTTTTTTGTTTTATTTATTTATTTATTTATTTATTTATTTATTTATTTATTTATTTATTTGTATGTGTCTGGGTGTTTTGTGTGCATGTGTGTAAGTGCACCTGTGTCACACAGTGCCTGTGGAGGACAGAAGAGGGCGTCAGATTCACTGGAAACAGAGTTGTAGACGATTGTCAGCTGCCATGTGGGTGCTGGGATCCAAACTTGGGTCTTCTGCAAGAACAGTCAGTTCTCTTCACTGCTGAGCCATCTCTCCAGCCCCAGGAAATCTTTTAGGAAGATAAAAATCAATTGGGCAGCAAGAGGCAAAATAAACTGGACTCAATGGTTCTCAAACTTTGTGGTCTATCAGAAGCCTTTGGGGGCCTTGGAAGAGCACAGATACTTGGGCCTCATACCCTGAGTTTCTGACTCAGGAGGTCTGGGATGGAGCCCAGGAATCTGCATCTCTTGCAGATTTCCAGGTATATTGCTGCTGGTATTCTGAGACTATGTTGTGAGAATTGATAATATAGAGGAACCGGGTGAAGAGAAAGGTAGAATGCACGCTTGGAGATGTGAGTTTATCAAACCTTTTCATTTTAGCGCTCAGTATCCCAATTACAAAGAACAGCCGAGTGAACGCTGAAACACGATGGCTGGGGCACCAAAGTTTGATTGGCTAACAGGAAGCATAAACAGGTAGAAAACGAGGTAGATGCTTTATGATAAATTACAAAAATAAAACAAGATAACTAAATTTGAGATGGGGCTGGGGAGATGGCTCAAAAGTCAAGAGTGTTGGCTGCTCTTGCACAGAATTGGAATTAGGTTCCCAGCACCCACATCAAGTGGTTCACAACAGCCAGTAACTCCAGCTACAGGGGATCTGCCTCCCTCTTTCAGCCTCCACAGGTACCTGCACACATGTACACATATGCACATGCTCAAACACACACACACACACACACACACACACACATACATACACACACAAATAAGTCTTAGAAAAAGAGTAAGTTGGAAAAGGAGGAAAAATAGAAGGGAATAAGAAATATTTAGAGATTAAAAAAGGAGCCGCGAAAGCAAAGGCCTGCAGAACACCAGGCCACCTTGATTTGAGATGTTATTTCTACACCTTTGAAAAGATTCAAAATGGCTCCTGTTGGGGGTACAGGCCCTGGAGATGTTCTTTCCAGACTGTAGGCAATCCCATAGCTACTCCACCTAAAGGGAACCCCCATATGTGTGAGCTATTTACAGGAAACCACCAAATTCAGCCAAATAGCCAAGTTAATTTTTGTATGTCATGTAAGGCTCTAACTCCAGTTTTGCACATTTTTTTTCAGTTCTTTCAACACTACTTGCAGAAGACTCTTTTTTTCCCCATTGAATTGTCTTAGCACTCTTCCCAAAAATCATTTGACTGGTTTATTTCTGGACTCTCTATTCATTGGTCTGATGGTTCAGTAGGTCTGTCTTTCTAACCTATAATACAGTATTGGAGTAGTTCCAGCTGTTCCTTTATTGATGAATGTTTTTTTAAATCATAAAAGGGTGCTGACCTATAAGAAACATTTTTATTTTTTGCATCTACTCTACGAACACATGAAAGTTTTTTTATTCGTTGATTTTCATATGCTGAATCATCCTGAATCATGGCACATAATCTTCAAAACATTTTATTACATTTCATTAATTTATTTTACTGTGTGTGTGTGTGTGTGTGTGTGTGTGTGTGTGTGTGAACATGTGCATGCCATAGCATACATGTGGAGGTCAGAGGAGAACCCTCAGGAGTCATTTCTCTCCATCATGGATCAAACTCAAATCATTAGTCTTGGCAGCAGGTGCCTTTACCCACTGAGACATATCACAAACCCTAGTCTTTTGCTCTTTTCTTTTGATTGATTGATTGATTGATTGATTGATACAAGGTCCCACTCTATATCCCTGTCTTCCCTAGAACTCACTATGTAGACCAAGCTGGCCTTGAACTCACAGAAATCTGTCTGCCTTTGCCTCCCAAATTCTGATAAAAGATTTTCTACCACGCCCGACCAACCATAAACTTTTAGATATGCTGTTGAGCATAGTTTCCTACTTTGTTGGGGATTTTTACATCAGTTATTGATAACTTTGCTTTCTTTGTTGCCTGTCTCCTAGTGTCTCTGTCTGGCTTTGATGTGAGGTAGTGCTGACATCATCAAATGGATTAGGAAACGCTCTCTCCACTCTGAGTTTCAGAAAAGCTCAAGAAGGGCTGGGATTAGTTGCTTTTCTGATAGTCACTGGTACTCACTGGGAAGGCACCAGTCAAGTGCTTTTCCCTGAGAGGAGACTTGACTACACATTAATATCTATTTGAATAGGTCTATTCGTGGTTTGTATTGAGTCATGAGTCAGCTTTGATGGAGTTGTAGATCAATAATTTTCTCTACCTCATTAAAGTTATGTATTTTTTGGCATTCAAAATTATCAGAAATACTCAGAATCTTTTCTACTTCCTTATAAGGAAGTAATGTCCCAACTCTACTTTCAATTTCAGTGAAGTTCTGCCTCTGTTCTTCTGTCCCTCTCTGACTCTCTCTCATCTCTTCTTAGCTAAAGGTTGCTGATTTGTTGATGCTGGTTTTAGTTTTGTTTTCTCTATTAGTTTCTTATCCTCTATCTCTGTTGCAATCTCAAATATTTCTTCCATTATCCTGGATTTGGGTTTAGTTTATTCTTCTTTTTATAGCTCCTTAAATCCTGAAAATAGGTTTGTTGATTTGAGATTTTTAAAAATGTTTTAATGTAGGCACTTAAGGCTATAAAATTCCACTTCAGCACTGTTGGCAGTGCTTACTAGGTTTTGCTATTTTATATTTTCATTTTCATTTTTCTCTATTTATTTATCTTTAAAAATTCTTTGTGGGGCTGGAGAGATGGCACAAAGGTTACAAGCATTTGCTGCTCTCTCAAAGGACCAGAGTTCAGTTCCCAGTACCTATGTAAGGAGGCTCACAGCTGCCTGGAACCCTAGCTCCAGGGGATCCAACACACTCTTCTGATCTCTGCAGGTGCCTGCATTGCATGTGTATACACACACACACACACAAAAAAAAATTAAAATAAATGGAAACAATTTCTCTTTAATTTTGAGAATCTCACACACATATATGATGAAATATGATATCTACTCCCTATTTAGCCCCTCCAAGTTCCCCCACATCTCTCCCAACATCCCCCCTCCCAACTTCATGTCTTTAGACAATATATAACCCATGTCATATGCCTTTGAAAGGTGAAACGTCTTTAAAATCTATTGAGATGATGTGTGGTGAGGCTCATATACACATGAGAGGAGGGTGTGTGACAGTGGGATAGTCTCTGCCATGTGGCTATTAGATCTAGCTGGTTGTGTGGAGTTACAGACAGTTGTTAGCTGCCATGTGGGTGCTAGGATTTGAACCCAGGTCTTCTGCAAGAAGTTAGTGTTACTGCTGAGCCATCTCTCCAGCTCCAGAATTTAATGAATTTAAACACATAAACAACTTAAAGAAATAAAAGAAGATAGGGATAAACTGATTGAATTCACATAAGCGATAGAAATATTGAAGAAAACTTGGGCTGAAATGAAGAAGGAAGTTAAAAACTCAGTAAGACAATTTGAAACAACAGGATAAAGCCTCACTAGCAGAATGAATGAAATGGAAAACAGAATATAAGATTGGACCATAAAATTGAAGAACTGGACTTTTCAAGCAAATAGTAAGGAATTAAAAAAACAAAACGAAACATAACATAGGAATAGAGTTTGCAGGAAATGAGGACATCATGAAAAGACCAAATTTGCACATTATAGGCATAAAGGAAGGAGAAAAATTTTAGGTATTTGAACAGATCTTCAACAGGATTGTAGAAGAAAAAGTCCCCAAAGTAAAGAAAAGACATGCCCATACAAATACAAGAAGCACTTAGAACACCAACCAAACAGGACCCGAAAAGAAACTCTCCAGGGCACATCACAGCAAAAACCACTAAATTTACAGAACAAAGGGAAAATAAAGTTGCAAAAGAAAAATAACAACTCACATATAAAGGAAAACCCATCAGAATTACAGCTGACTTAGCAATGCAAACTGTGAAAGTCAGAAGAGTCTGGACCAAAGTAGTCCCAGTTCTAAATGACCATAGATGTCAACTGAGAATACTTTACCCAACAGAAATGTCTATTAGAGTTGAAGGGGAAAGAAAAATCTTTCATGACACAAATAGGCTAAAAGAATTCACCAGCCCTTCAAAGAATACTCGAGTAATACAAAGGACTGATAGGAATGACTATACTCACAATTGTGGAAAAATAAAATTAGACCAAGAATGCAAACAGAAATTAAAGTGTTGGCAACCAATACAAATCTTTCAATAATAATTTTAAATATCAATGGCCTGAGCTCCCCAGTCAAATGACTACAGGCTGTTAAACGGGTTAAACAATAAAATCCATCTTTTTTATTTCTGTAAGAAACTCATCTGACCTTTAAGGATACACACTACCTTATGGTGAAAGGATGGGGAAAAAAAATACTCCAAACACGTGTCATTAAGAAACAAGGAGAAAACTCTTAGAAATGATTAACACTTTTGGCAAAGTGGCAGGTTACAAAATTAATCTACAAAAAATCAGTGCCTTTTTATATACCAATAACAAGTAATCAGAGAAAGAGCACATGGCAACATTCCCATTCCCAATAACCTCAAAAAAAAAAATCTAGGAATAAACCTGACTGAAGACATGAAAGACCTCTACAGTGAAATTTTCTAATCTTTAAAGAAAGAGATTGAAGAAGACACCGGGAGATGGAAGGACCTCCCATGCTCATGGATTGTAAGAATTAATATTGTGGTAATGGCCATTCTACCAAAAGACATTTATAGATTCAATGCAATGCCAATCAAAATCTCCAAGACATTCTTCACATTAGGAAAAAACCATCCTAAGATTCATATGGAACCAAAAAACACCTCGGATAGCCAAAGAAACCCTGAGCACAAAGAACAGTGCTGGAGGGATTACTATGTCTGATTTCAAACTATATTACAGAACTACAGTCATAAAGACAGCATAGGAGTGACAGAGGAACAGACACATAGAACAATGGAACATAGCTGAAGAGCTGAACGTGCAATTTCAGCCACCTGATATTCGACAAAGGGGCCAAGAACGCACAGTGGAGGAAAGACAGCATCTTCAACAAACGGTGCTGGGAAACTAGATCTCCACCTGTATAAGAATGAAACTAGACCCTTATCTTTCATCTTGCACAAAAGTCAACTCCAAATGGATCAGAGACCTCAATGTGAAACCTGAAACTCTGAAACTGATAGAAGAAAACATTGGGAGTAACCTACAAGATACAGGTGTAGGAAAGGTCTTTCTAAATCTGACATTAGTTGCTCAGGAATTAAGGTCAACAACAAGTGGGACCTCATTAAACTAAAAGGTTTTTGTACAACAAATAAATAAACAAGGAAGTGAAGAGAAAACCCACAGAGGGGGAGAAAATCTTCATCGGTGACACATCTGGCAGAGGTTTAAGATACAGAATATAAAAAGAACTCAAAAACCAAAGAATCAAGAAAACAACACAATTAAATGATGGACTAAAGATCTGAACAGGGAGTTCTCAAAAGAAGAAATAAAGATGACTAAGAAACATCTTAAAAAGTGTTCAATGTCATTAGTAATTAGGGAAATGCAAATTAAAACTAACTTAAGATTTCATCTTGCCCCAATCAAACTGGCTAAGATCAAGAGAACAAACTTTTCCAAATGCTGGCAAGGATGTGGAAAAAGGGGAACTCCCATTCACTTCTAGTGGGATTGCAAACTCGTGCATCCCCTATGAAAAGCTATGTGGAGAACTCTTAAAAACTGAAAGTGAACCACCATATGACCTGGTTATACCACTCCTAGGCATATAACCAAAGGTCTCATCCTACTGAAGAGATACTTGTACATCCATGTTTGTTGATGCTCTTTTCACAATAGCTAAGAGAAGGAAGCAACTTAAGTATCCCTCAACTGATGAGTGGATAATGAAAATATGGTACCTTTACACAATGAAATTCCACTCTGGTAAAGAAAGATGAAATAATGAAATCTGCAGGTAAATGGATGGAACTAGAAACTGTTATACTAAGTGAAGTAACACAGACTCAGAAAAGCAAAGGATGTATGTTCTCTCTCACTTGTGGATACTAGCACCAAATTCTTATATGTGAGTATATATCCTGATATAACTGCAGGAGCCAGGAAAATGGAAAGGAACCAGGGAGGTAAAGGGAAAGAAGGAACCTGAAAGAGAAGAATAGTAGAGACAGATGTTACTAAGGGGGAAATGGGTAAAATGTTGCCATTGAAATGGGAGGGGGAGAGGGAGGGTTATGGAAGAAGCTATGGGAGTAAAGGGAAAGAAGGAGCTCAAGAGAGGAAGGACCACAGGAGACAAGTACTATCAAGGGAGAAATGGAGAAAACAGGAACACTTTAACTGGGGAGGGAGGACATAGGGTTAGAAATGGAGAAAGGAGAGATAAATAATGCCTAGCTGGCATTTTTTAAAAAACCACAGAATCCTATTATTTCAATAACCTAATAAAAAATCACACATACAATATCTCTACTTGAGTCCATGTGTATAACTGAAGGTTATATAACAAGAAAGAGTGCCAGACAGGAGAAACCTCACTTTGAGTTGTTGGCCAGGGTAGTCCAAGAGACTCCCAAAATTACACAGGCTATTGCTACAGCCCTTGATTGCCTCCCAGAACCTGAAGGTAAGACCCTGTTGCTGAAGACAGGACATACTTTTGACACAGGACTTGACAGAGCTGGAGCTGACCTGGAGACCACTTCCCTGAAGGCTAGTTCTCATAGTTTTGGAGAACATATGCAAGCTGCTAAGGTAGAACATCAATCAAAGTTCCAATCCCAGCCTTAATGCCTAATAACTACAACAATGACAGCCATAGCAAATTATATTGGGGCAGAAGTAGCAATTTTATTTTGGGGGTAATCAACAGCTACTTAATTGGACCCAAAGTCCACTCAATGGGGGAGCACTCATGTGTGGTACTGTAAACATAGCAAAATATGCATGACTGGAGAGGTCACAGATCTTAGAGAAAACCCCAAGGCTGTCACATCCCTAGACAAATATAATTTCTTATTATGTGCTAAACATGGATCCCTATATTTACAGACAAGTATGCCAGTCACCACTCATCAAAGAAACTTGTGCAACAGAAGGGAACTGTTACAGAGTTCCCCACCTGGTCACACAGAAATTATATGACTGTGAAATACCCAACCCTAAGTGACATATCTACAATGGAATTTCTATATTTTAGACTCACGGAACATAGTGGAACAAGGGGTAGAGAGAACATTGATGCATCCATCAACTCTCATTAATAAAACTCCTTCATGCAACAAAGGGCAATGAATGCAGGGCTCAGGGACCACTGCGGAAGAGGGTGGGAAAAGATTGTAAGAGCCAGAAGAGGAGGTGTATGACCATATGGAAATAGAATCTTACAGGCTCCTGGGACCTTGTTCTTATGAATCTACAGTAATGGTGTCAGCCTACATAAGACCCATGCAAACTCAAGCATACAAATAACCTAGTATAGAACTGTGGAAATGGGCAACAGGTCCCAATCTTAGTCAAAGAACTATTGGGCAGCTGAGGTACTACTGGTTGAGGAAGAGTTGATCTAGGCTGACTAGACCCCAGTGGATGAACCTGTACTGAAGGATGTCTGGGGACACTAACTTGACTTGATAGGTCTTAAGATAAATGACAGAGTGCATGAAGCCCAGTGGGGGGGTCTATGGGAGGGTGCTAATGGGGAAGGGGGTATAAAGAGGGTTAAAATGTTGTGTATGAAATACACAAAAATTCAATTAAAAAATATAAAAAATAATCACAATTTTAGCTTCTATAAAACCTTTTACTGAGAAACTCAGCATACGTAATGAGCACTCGAGACAGTTCATTTAACCCTTTTGAAGTTCATTTTTATTACACATTGAGAAGTGAGGAAACAGGCTGAGCAAGGTTAAAGTGTTCTTATTAACCTAGATTATTGTCCCAGATCCCAAATTGGTGCTCTAGCCCCCAAGTCTTTCTTCCTCTTCATTGCTCATTCATATACATGCATCAGGTAGTTATAAAATGAAATATCAAAAAGCAGAGATCTTCTACAAAGCTATAGAACAGGATTGCTCAACCTTGGCACTCTCAGCATTTTGGGAAAACTAATTCTTCGCCATGTGCATTGATGTTAAGCAGCCCAGGTCCCCACCCAGTGAATGTCAGTCAATACCACCCACTCTGCCACTGTGACAGTGAGCATTGTCAGCAGAGATGCCTTAGAGAATAACTTACAAACTTGGTTAAGAAATCATGCTTTCTAACTGAATACTGTTTATCAACACCATCTTTCTCTCTAATGAGGTCTTAATAGTAGTCAAAGAACATAGAGCTGTCTGGGTTAAAAGAACATGTGAGGGTCTTCTAGCCAAGATTATTTTCAAAGTATATGAAAGATGCTAATGAAGCTGGGAAAATACTACTAGTGGTCCTCTTAGCTTCAGAAACAGTACAATAAACATATGTTTGTTGACCAAAAAAGAAAAAAAAGCAATGTATCCATATCCTTTGTGTCACACAATCTGTTTGCATATTATTTTTCATAATAGCCTTCTATAATACTGTTAGTTCCTCTTACAGCGCTGTGACCAAACACCCGACATGACCAACTCCAAACAGGAAATATTACTTAGACTAAAGATTTTCAGAGTTTCAGCTCACAGTGTTGGCTCCATGGATTCTGGTCCACAGTCAGGCAGAACTTCATAGCAGCGAAGGAGTTTGTGGTCAAGCTGTTCACCTCTGATGGACAGGAAGCAGAGAGTAAGGAATGGACTGTGGATGGGATATAGCTTTCAAAGGCATGACTCCTGTAGCCTACTTCTACCAACCAGGCCTCACCTCCTGTAGTGTCCAAAAAACCCCAAATAGTACCACTAGCTGAGGACCAAGTGTTAACATATGAGCCTGTGGGATAGAGTCCATATTAAACCATGAAAGATTCTGTGTATCTTATGGTATCAAAGCCTCTTTTATTTATGATTTTGTTTGAGTCTTTCAAAAGTATCAAACTCTTTTTTTTGTTTTATGGATACTTTCCTTCCTTCTTTCTCTCTTTTTCTTTTCCTTTCTTTTTCTCTCTCTCTTCTCTCTCTCTCACTCTCTCCCGTTGAATGTTTCCATATTGATTTTTCTATCTTTATCATCTATCTATGGTTGAAAGAATAACAAAGTCCCCCACTATCATTGTATTACTGTTTATTTTTCCCTTCCAATTAATATTTAATTTATGTATTCAATGCTCCAATGTTTGGTACATTAAATTCTTTTGAAGAATTGACTATAACACTTTTGTCTCTTTTTCAATTCTTTAAAGCATATTTTGTTAGAATTATAGTTCTTCTTGGCTTTTTTGTTTTGCATTTTCACAGAATTTTTTTTTCCGCTTTCAACACATCTATAGCTTTAAAAGAAAGGAAGTCTGTAGTGGAGGCATATTGTTAGGTCTTAATGTTTTGTTGTTGGTTATTTTTAAAAATATATTTGGCTATTCTGTCTTTAGATTAGAATTTACCCTATATTTAAATTATTGATAAGACTTACTATTGCCATTTAAATTTTTTGACTGCTTTTACAAACTTTGTGTTTTCTTTTCTTGATGTCTTCCTCTGTGATGTGATATCTTGTGTGGTTTGATGTCCTTTTTTAAAGTTTCTTGTGTTTCTATAGAGTTTTGTTTTATATTAACACAAGTTTAGAGAAAACATAGTAACAAAAGTCTATTTTATCCTGGTAAAACTTATCCTCAGGTGCAGATATCTACAGTTTGAGTACCCTCCCACATTTTTTTTTTTTTTTGCTTTTGGTGTAAAACATGCTTCTTTTTATGTATGTATTGCTTAATAAAATATTATAGCTATTGGTATTTTAAATCTTCTAGGCTTAATCATTTTCCTAGAGTTAAAAGTTATTTATACAGCATGATTAAAGTGAAGTATTCTGAATTTGGTTATGAATTTACTATTGCCAGGAAATTTATACATTCATGTTCTTAACATTCTTTCATTTCAGCTTAAAGAACTCCCCTTAGGATTTCCCGTAGGGCATGTTTAGAGGTGATGAACAATGCCCTTGGTTTTTGCATGGTAAATGCTTTCTACCTCTATTTCAGAAAACTAGTTTTTCCATGTAAATCATTAGCCAGTATTTTCAGTATATCATCTTGTATCTTAGTCTGCAACATTTCCGCTGGAAAAAAGACAAACTGCTGATAGCCTTATGAAGATTCATTCCCTTGTATGTGATATATCACTTTTCTTTCAAGTCTTCAAAATTCTTTTTGACTTTTGACAATTTGATTATAACGTATGTGGGGGAAATCTTTGGACGGAACTTGTTTAGGGATATCTCATTTCATTAATTTAATGGGAAGGTTTCTTTGAAGGTTTGGGGCATTTTCAGCCATTATATCTTTAAGCTCCTTTTTCTCTCCTCCATTGAAAATAGACATGATAGATACATAGATATGTTTTATATATGTATTTATGTTTGATTTATATATGCATATGGCATTGTGTGTGTGTGTGTGCCTTTGATTAACAGTATCCCAACATCTCATGGGCTTTCTTTGACAATTTCTGCTTTTCTTCGATTAGACTGGATAATTTCAAAAGACATCTTTAGAAATTCAGTTTCTTTATGAATCTGTTGTTGAGACCCTGTTTTATCTTATTTCATTTCATTATATTCTTCAGGTTCTGGGTTTCAATCTACTTTCTTCTTTATCATTTATTTCTCTGTTGAAGTTCATATTTAATTCATGTGTGGTTGATCTGAATGACATCATTGGGTCACTTATCTGTGTTCCTGTATATCTAATGAGTTACCTTAGAGTCACTGTTTTTCATTCCTTTTCAGTCAATTTGTGGGTGTCCATTTGTGGTTGACTACTGGAAAGTTTCTTGGTTACTTTCTGTTGCTGTGATGAAATAATCTGACAAAAGTGACCCAAAGGAGAGAGGCATTATTTAGGTTTACAATTCCAGAGACGACGCAGTCCGTCACGGAGGAAGGCAGGGCAGCAGGGCCATGAGGCCAGCCCATCACATTACATCAGCAATCAAAAAGCACAAAGAGAATAGAAAGTAGAGCCAGGCTCTAAGACCTCAAGGCTCCCCTCCAGTGATATATTTCTTCCAGTGATGCTCCACCTCCTAAAGGTTCCAAACCTTCCACATAACTGGGGACCAAGTGTGGACTGACCTATGGGGGACAGTACACGTTCAACACAATAGAAAACTATTGTCATTCTTGGGTGGGGTCATGTTTTCTTACTTTTTTCATCATTTTCATAGGGAGAGAGACAGAGACAGAGACAGAGAGACAGACAGAGAAAGACAGACAGACACACAGAGAGAGAGAGCTAGCAATGATAGCTGTACCTTTGAGAGAGCAGTCACCTCTTCCAGCTTTCCAGATGGTACAGTGGGGAAAGGTATTCACCAGTGGGTGAATGCATTGACTGCATGGGGGAGGGGAATAGTTTCTGTCAGCTGAAGTCCACATCAGCTAAGCCTGTGGGGGCCTTGGCAGTGGATATCTGTGGCAGCGAGAGAGGTGCTGTGGTTCTCCTGTTCTTTTCTCTCATGGGTGATAGGGCTGTAGACAAAGGAATGCACCAGTGCTGGCTTGTGGCAGTCTGGGATGTACCCATAACAAATGAATCTCAGCATCTTCAGAAACACAAATTATTTAGGAAGAAATTACCTGATCATAATATTCCATGGAATTCAATAATTCTTTAAGGAAATTATGATACTTAGGAAACAATATTACTGAGGATGTGACAGAAAATACACATTGACTGACTTCTAATTAATGGGAATGAATTACTTTATGAAACTAAAGGAGCCTGGAGCTGGTGCTGGCCCCAGGGAGAGATCTGCCCAACAGCTTAATGATGTGACTGTGAAGCCAGATTCCCTCTGCTGCTCCCCTCTGAGTTATAAACGCCATCCTAATATTGTGCTCTCTTATGGTCTCAAAACAGCTGCCATCAGTTTCTGGGTCCCCGTGCCTCCTTAGCCACATCTTAGAGAAAATGACTATTTTTGAAATCTCAATAGGAACACTTGATAGTGAACTTCCTTGCTTAAAACACCTGCCAACACCTATATTAACTATTATGGGAAGAGAAGGAGGGAGTGGGGTTTGAATGTGTTGATCTATTCAATGAGCAGTAACTCATCTTAGCAGAGCTGGACAGAATCAGAACCCCAAAAGAACATGGATGCCCAAATGAAAACGGGGACTACCAAAGAAAGCAGAGAAGGTCCTGGGAAGAGAGCAACTGGAGGACAATGTCATGATCTACTGCACTGTTTTCTGAGGGATGAACTAGTCCTGTTTTCTGAGGGATGAACTCCTCCTTCTGGTTGAGTTTTTGGCTTTGTTTTGTTTAGAGACAGGGTCACATGTAGCTCAGGCTGGCCTTGAACTGCTGATCTTCTCTCTACCTCTGAAGTGCTGAGATTACAGACATGCACTGCCACATCAGCTCTGAACAGCAGAGATGCCTAAGTTCCTAAGAGTAATATCTTAGTGGGACAAGGTGAGATGTCCATGGGACAGGGTCTTGAGGGAGGCTACCCAAACAGAATGTCTCCCTTCTCTCCACAGATAAATATCCTGTCCTAGAATTTGTGCCCAAGCACCACAAAGGGCTTGGAGTTCTATTTTGTAAATGACAGGAAACGGGGCTCTTTTCTAAAAGTTTTGCCCAGAAAAGAAAAGAATGTGTTTTGTTTTAGAAACATTTTCAGCTAAGTACTAGAAACCACACTACAGCTTCCTCTGCTGTTAGCAGACCTAAATCTTAGCCTCATAATGAAGTGTCGGGACGAAGTGGCCAGGAAAATAATAATGACTGCAACTGTGCCAGTGGTTTCTGAGCTCCTCTGATGGAGTCACTGATCCTTTGCAAGGCACTAAGACAAGAGAAACACGGCTAAAAGTTAATAAGAGATTCCAGCAGCCTGAGAGTCTTGGAACTAAGGACAGTCACCCTTCATCTGACCTCATTCCTAATCCCTTTTTATAGAACCCAAAGGACATGTACACAATTTGTGAAAATGTTAGAAAGCATTTATGAATATTAGAGAAATGTTTAAGACGTTATACAAGTAAATGCTTCTGTTTAATTGTATTTAACAAGTGGAATTGAAAGGTTTGTTTATGTAACACATACCTCACAACGATATGCAATTTCATTCATTGGTCATTAATTCCATGGGAATTTCAATAATCTCACTCCTCGGAAGCAATGTGCTATTTCTAAACCTTGAAGAAGAGAAGTTACTCGTGACCCTTCTCAAATGCAAGGTTAAGCAAAGACAATTTACTGGATAAGATATAACCATTAAAATATTATCTATATAATAAATATATAGAAACAAATGTGTTCAGAGGTTCACAGATTCTTAATAAATATATGACTTGATATTAACATATAGGTACATTATATTCCTGTGGGTAATTCATGTTGTTGCTTGCCTGCCTTCCTCCCTCCCTCCTTCCTTCCTTTCCTGTCTCTATCTCCCTTTCTTCCTTCCTTCCTCTTTTCCTTTGTCTTTCTTTCTCACTCTATCTCTTCCCTTCCTAACTCTCTTCTTCCTCTCTCTCTCTTTCTCTCTCTCTTTCTTCTTTTACAGTTCAGTAACACTGTACCCCAGGAAGACATAATTTCTTGCAATGATTATTCCCATGTAGTCTAAAAGCTTTTTCTAATTCCTCTTCCTCCACACTGTTATGGCAGTTATTTTGTGTCTAAGTCCCCTGGCACTGTCCATGTACCATCTTACTTTAAGATTCCCATTTATTTATTTATTTATTCATTTATTTATTTAGGAGTGTGTGTGTGTACACGTGTGTGTGTGTGTACACGTATGCATGTGTATATAAGTAAGTCAGAGGACAACCTGTGGGAGCCAGTTCTATTCTTTCACCTTTACATGAATTCCAGGGACTGAAACTCAGATCATCAGGCTTACACAGAAAACACCTTTACCTGCTGAGTCATCTCAACAGCCCAGGGCTAGCTTTAAATGTTGCTATATCTCATTTCCCCAACCACAATACGCTATTCAGGAATATTTTTGTCTTTGAATCTCTACAGTTTTCAACAGTGATCTGAGTTAGAATATAAGCCCCTTCGAAGGAGCTTCGTGGGGTTTCCTTTCAAAGGTAACTCCCAGAACTCCGCACTGACACAGGACGTACATTCCATAAATAGTTACTGCATACAAGAATAATCATATCAATACTAGTTGCTCAAGAGATGTTTGTTAGGTTCAATAATAGTTTACTAATCTAACATTAGCTATACCCATGTTTCTAACAGTTGTATGATGTTCACTAGAAATTCAAGACAAATCTATAACTTTGTAGCTTAACATTGCCCTGGGATACATGAAGTATCCCCTCCCCTGTCCCACCACCAAACACACACACCTGAAAGTAGAATCAAACCCCCTGCTTAATCTTTCTAGCCCCAGGGTTACTGTTTCACATGGGAATTTAACACACATCAATTTGCACAATGGGACAGCCAAGGGGGCATCTTCTTGTAAGGATGAGAGTCAGCTTGTTGGTTTTGATCTACATCCTGTGTGGGGGGCAATAAAGTAAGCATACCCCTTCATGCTGAGATCCCTCAGCTCCCAGACAGTCCCACTCAAGGAAGTTTTCAATTCATAATTCCATTTTATTCCTCCAGTTAAATATCATAGCTCAAGATAAGCCTGTTTATTATCTGACTCTCCATTTTCATCCTATTATTTCTGATGACATCTGACAGCTCACACACTGCCTCTTCTGCTTGTTTTTCTGTAGAAGCCTGGCCTTCACTGGCAACATTTCCCTTCTTCCCTTCCTATGATGCCACAGGCACGTGCCTAACAAGGGGTGCTTTCTGCAAAGCCCGTTTAAACTCTCACTATGTCTAAGAGGATCTCTAGGTCTTCCATTGTGACTGTTAGTTTTTGGCAGCAGTACCAAATACTTACTTAGCTAAACTGGCAACACCTTCTTTGTTCACTTAACCAGAAGGACTCTCCCTACCTCAGCGGCATAAACTTCAAGAAGTAACAGCTGCAAGATTCTAAGAGCGTGTGTTTATGATGAACTTTGTCAGCTATATTACAAGCAACTTTCTTTGACTCAATGAGTTTTTGGTGCATGAGAAAACTAGTTGGCCCACGCTACACCAATTAGGAATGGGTGTTAGTTGCTAGTGTTTATACCAAGAATTTCTGGGATTAAATTTCTAGTGGAAAGATCTCTCTTAGAATACACTGCCAAATGAAGTCATGTTCTTGCCTGAACAACTATTTTATCATCCTTTAAAAACAAAATATATCATGAGTTGGCTTTTTAAAATAGGAGACAAGGGGCCCAGGTAAGTGCACTGGCTGCTCTCACAGAGGACCCAGGTTCAGTTCCCAGCACCCACATGGCAGTCAACAACTGACAATAACTAGTTCCAGGGAATCTGATACCCTTTTCTGGTCTCTACGGGCATCATACACATGTGGTGCTCCTACATACATGTAGGCAAAACACTCATACTCATAAAATAAAAACAGGAAATTTAAAAATAGGATACAGAAAAGATGAAGGGTATTTTGAAAGAGAAACAACTGACTTTAATGAGGTTTTTTAAAAAAAATAGGTCAGATATATCCAACATTTGTATTCAAACTGTAGATTTGGGTTATATGACATAACTTTGCCACGCCTTAGAGTCAGAGTTTCCAAAGGAATATTTACTATCTTGTCCCCAAACTCTCTCTCCCCTGTTCCTATTTTGTCTGTATCCAACATCTCTGCCAGCCACTTGGATTTGAAGTCCACAGCCAGTCTTTCTCAACTGCTCTCTTGCATGGAACACTAAGGAAAGCATGGAACTGAGATCATGTCCCACCCTGACTTACTCTGCCCCGAACCATCTAATACTTCAGTAGGACCTTGAAAGATGCACACAAAGTTCCAAAGCGAGTATTAAGGGGCCTCCCCGATCGGGCCAATGGATCTTTCAGTTTCACCTCCACCACTACCTGTAATCTGGATCAAACATCAATAACACCATAAGCTCCCAAACTATAGGTTTCTCTGTTCTGGTGGCCCTTTATTCATTTTTTTTCCCTTAACAGTGAAGTTCTTTGATCCCTTCAAAGGATACTTTCTCCATGAAATCATCTAAGATTCCCTGATCAGATAGATACTCCTTCTGTCTTGAATCTCCACAGTCTGGTGCTCAGCATATCTGTCCTTCATTTCTTGAGGTTATTTATGAATTCTGTGTTCTTGTCAAGACAAAGTGGTCATAGCTGAGAATATGTCTCACTCTTGTCCAAATTCCCTGTGGTACCCAGGACACTGCCTGGCATTTAGGAAGGGCTCAGAACAGTCTGAAAACACAGTTTCTGTACAAATAATATACTATTGATTGATTGATTGATTGATTGAGTTGCAATTTCATGATCCTTTTGATTGCATTCATTATCCCCTTTTTCAAAAAAAAAAAAGATTGGACCCAGGTCCTCTACAAGAGCAGTCAGTGCTCTTCCCAGTACCCACATGATGGTTAACAACCATCTGTAGCTCCAGATCCAGGGAATCTGATGCCCTCTTCTGACCTCCATGGGCATTACATAACATGGGTGCACTTACACACATGCAGGCAATACACTCATACACATAAAGTAAAAATAATAAAATATTTTCTAAAAGATTGGTTTTTATTATCTTTATGTATATATTTGTATGTGTGTGAATACCACACATGAGTGGGTACCCTTGGAGACCAGAAAAAGGTGCTGGACCCATTGGAGTTGGAGTTATAAGTGGTTCTAAGCAACCCTGACTATGTGGGTGATGGGAACTGAACTCAGGTCCTCTGGAAGAGCAGCAAGCATTACCTTCATACCCAAGTATCTACCAGTCTTAAAAGCAGCCAGGGAGGGTGGTGGAAACTCTTCTTGGAAACAGGGCTCATCAAGCAATCCTCCTCCACTGGCCCACATGACATGCTTCACTGCAAACCACTGTTGTCTGTAGCTTCCATGACTTTTAGCTCAAAGTCAAAGAAGATAGTCATAATAAACTCTTTTATTGAAATTAAGAATTTATACAAAGGGACACAAAGGAAGCAGTATCTACAGTTTGCAGAAGACCTATATCCAGGACTCTGATACCTAACCAGGTGACAGAAATAATATGCTTCTTATTGGCCTAAGACCGACTCCTCTGGGGCTGGAGAGATTGCTTAGCATTTAAAAGCATGCACTGCTCTTACAGAAGACCGAGCTAAGTTCCCAGAACCCACATTGTCTGGTCCACAACCACCTGTAAATCCAGCTCCATAGAATTCAATGCTATTTTCTGGACCCTGTTTTCTCCTGCATGTGTGCATGCGCGCGTGCACACACACACAGTTTTAAAGAATTGTCTTTCTAGAGTGGACATAATGGGAGTCAGGATTGATGTGATGGGTTTTGTTGCTGCTGCTGTAGTGTTTTAAACTTTTCTCCATAGTATCTAGCCTTCGGTTATAATGTTTAGCTCTTGGAGGTTTGGGGTGGATATGTGAGCAGCTCTGAACACTAACCCCTCAACTGGAACTATTTTTAAAATGATATTTCTTACAGAATATAAAGGAATTAGATGTGATCTTCTGAAGGAATGAATTTAGGAACACAGTGGCATCAACAGACCCATGCTCTTCTCTTACCTGTGCTCTGTCATCCACAGACTTCAACCTATCCTAAAGACTGCTGCTCTTAACACTTGCTGACTTTTGGTTCACATGGGGGTGGAAGGATGAGATGAAGGGGACATCTTTACTAATTAAATAAAAGTCAAGAGACTTTTGGGTGCTGATTTGTCATTTTAGGTCATACACCTGGAGCCCAGTACAAACAGCTGTCTCCAGGGAAAAATTGGGTACCCATTTGCACAGGCTCAGGTTCCTGAAATCATTTCTTAAAAGGGAGGTTAGAATTTCCATGGTTGGCTAAGACTAAGTTAAAACCATTTGGGAAGAGATGTAAATTATTAAAAGCATTGTGATGCTCTAAAACACACATACAGAAGGAATAGAATGGATGCTTACAGAGTAGTAATTGTAAACACAAAGTGAGACAACTATTCAAATAATGAAGACAGCTGACTTTTTAAATTAAGAAACTACAATTTGTTAAATATGAATTCTAAAAAGAATTTATACTGATTTCACTGAATGAGATTTAGTTAGAAATAGGCACCAACATTTTCCCAACTGGATCAATGAAGATATTGAGCTTATTTGATGTTAACTGTAAATCCCACGAAGTCAGAGATCATGCAGATCTTCCTCAGCAACCTATCCCTGATACTTAGCAGAGGGCCTGGCCCAGGGAGATGCTCAGTTTTTTTCTGCTTCGATAACTTACATTAAGTGATGAACACTTGTGCATGAGAATCAGACATTACACAGAAGAGAAATCCTAGACTAAATTATCCATATGCAATGAACCATAAAGGTATCAAGGGGGAAGGCTTTGCCCTATAAAGAAGGACCATCTATAAACTGCTCCACTCCAAGTCATCGATGGTCTATAATCCCAGGAAACATCTATGACAACATTGTAGTTGAGTAAATATCATTTTTGTCTTCAAAAAGGTATCACTCCGGGCTTCAGAGATGGCTCAGTTGGTAAAGTGCTTACCTTGCAAGCAACTGAGTTCGATCCCCTAAAACTGATTAAAAACAAACAAACAATAAAAAAATTAAAAAGCAGTAGGCATTGTGTCACGCACTTTTAGTCCTTCTGCTGGTAGGGTGGAGAGAAGAAGATCCTTGGGACTCACTAGCCAGCCAGCACATCTACTTGGCCATTTCAAAGCCAGTGAAAGACTCTGTCTCAAAGAAAAGGCGGGCGGCGCTTAAAAGCAATTTCTGAAGTTATCCTCTGGCTTCCACATACACACATGGGCACATGCACCTGCAGACAGACAGACAGACAGACAGACAGACACACACACACACACACACACACACACACACACATGCACACATGCACTCATGCACGCATGCATGCACACATGCACATACACCCACACCACTTCAAACTGCCCTTCAGTGAAAGCTGAGTGTTTGAACTAGGGAAGCTCTGCTTTTCTCTGGCATCAGCAAGAACATAATCTCTTCTCATGAGGTCTCCTGTCAGAAGCCACAACAGACATTCCCAGAAAGACATCCCACAATGCCACTGATCAGCCAAACTAAATGTGCCATTCTAGATTTCCCTGTAGCTTGGCAGTACAGGCTTGTGAAGGCACCTCATTTCCCTCTTGAGTCTTTCTGCAGACTCTCTGGATGACGTGGTCCAGCTGTCACACTGACCTCCCAGGACACTGGAACTTCCCGCCTCCAAATGCCATGAAGCAATCCAAGAAAGCATGCTTCTCTAAATTTGCCTTTTCCCAGCGTTCCTGTGGGAAGAAAACATTTTTTGTTCCTTATTCAGTCTTATATAAATAAGCTTAACTTTTAACTTTAAGCTAAAAATGACTTGTACAGCTAATCCTTGCATATAAAGCTGAAGAATTGTTGGTAATCTTTTTCCAGCCTATTATTAATATCAGACACAACTGTGTTTTTGGAACATGAACTTATAAATAAAAAACGCTTAAGCAGAATTCTATTAAGTGGCGAATGTAAATGATGACATCAATCAACTACAGAATTGACTTAAAAAGAGGAAGACTATTTATAACAAGGTCTCAGGCTTTATCATAAAATTGCTCTTAGTAATAAATTTAGTAGCAAGACACTGACAGTCCCACTTTCTGGTGTAAGCTTGGGATGTGGAATGAATACATCTGGATGGAAGTTCTGGTAGTTTTACTTAGAGGCAAAGAATGAACCAGATGAAGTCTTAAGATTCTGTTCAGCCCTGTGATTTCCCAAGCATACAAAATAACAGATCACTGTTTTAATTTGCTGTATTTTTATTTTGTGGGCTCCTTGGAAACCAGTTGCAGAAGCAATTGGCAGAGGAATATGAAGAAAGTCCTCCACCAGAATCAGGGCTATTTCCATTAACATGCCTTCCTGCTTTTACATAAATTTCATTTTAGAGGTTACTCAGATCACACTCCTCTCTGTGCGGTCTGCAAATGATGCAACATCTGCATTGCAAATGTGATTTGCAATTTATAGCAGAAAAATACAGCTGCCTAATGATATGATCTTAGTTAACTTAGGAATTCATATTCTTGGAAAAAATAGAATTTAAAAAGAATACTATACATTGAAAAAGAGATAACTTACAGGTTTGAACAACTCAGGTTCAGAAAAATACTTTGGATTTCTATGTAGCCAAAATGGAGACAGCATCAACAGGTCGCCAGAAGGAACCGTGTAATTCTAAGAGAAATCAGTTTCAAATCATTTATTTTGAGATATGCTTTGGAGGAACTTTGGGACATTTAAAATAAAGCTATGATTACATTGTACCAAAGACAAAATTGAGAGTGAGAAAGACATCCTGGACTAGGCCATTTCCATGTGTATGTAGTATGCACACATGTGCATACATTTGTGTGTGAGGACATGATCACCCATGCAGGTACATGTGAAGGCAGAAGTCAAGCTCGGGTGTCATTCTCTACTGATAAACACTTTATTATTTTCTTCTTTTTTCTGCCACATTCTCTTTATTATTCTTTCTCTCCTAAGTGCACATTTGTTCTTTTTCTTTTTTTCTTTTTTTTAAACACCTTATTTTTTAGTTTTTAAAAGTACATTCATTTATTTATTTTGTGTTTGGTGTGTGTACAGATGCCATACCTCACATGTGGAGGTCAGAGGACAACTTGCAGGAGCCAGTTCTCTCCCTTCACCATGTAAGAACAGGGAACAGAATTCAGAGATTCAGCCTTGGCAGCAAGCACCTTTACCCACTGAACCATCCTGGGAGCCTATTTTTAATTAATTATTTATTAATTTGAAACAGGGTCTCTCACTGTTGTTGGCCTGTGAACCCCTGGGATCTGCTGGTGTTTGGCCTCCAGCATTGTGTATATAGGTGTGTGTCCTCACACTCTTACCCCTTTTCCCTCCCATGCTGAGCCAACAAGGACCAGACCCAGGGCTTTGCACTTGCTAGGCCGGTGCTCTACCACGGAGCTATATCTCAAACCTCCACACTCTTATTTGTATGCAAGTGCTGGGGATCTGAATTTGGTCCTCAAGCCCTTTAATAAACTGAGTCATCTCTCTAGCCCCCCAAAAGGTTATTCTATTGTGCAGTCAGGCAGTGAATAATTTCTAGTTCTGCTTATTAGTCACATGTACATATATACATGGCTATATAGATGGAAATATTAGATAGACGTCAATGTATTAGACGTGAGGGTAAGTTCATTCTAATCTAGCATCTGATATCTGATGATGAGGTTTACAAGGTTCTCAATGGAAATCATAGCATTTGTATAGGTTATGAGGCAGAAAAGTCTAACTCTGAGACAAGGACAGTGGTCACAGCATCACTGAACATGGGGACAGTGGTTTGATTAACAGGGCAGGAGGAGTAGATTAATTTCTTAAGTACAATAGTAGCTGTTAGGGAAGAAAGGAATTCAAAGACAATGGGTTGGGAGGACTTGGGACAAAGCAAGTGTTGTGCATTCATTTAGTTGGGCTTGTGCCTGGGATCCAGGGGTCATGGGGCTAAAGATGAGCCTGTACTTCTTCACACAGCAGAACTGACTCTATCCTTCCCTATTCATGTTTTAGTAGATTTTCATGATCTATAAACTTTAGACCAAGACCAACAAACTGTCTCATAGATTACCCCCTCTATGGCCGTATTCAGGAGTCACAGATGTCCCAGTTTTTGTGATCATCACATGACTATAATGAAATGAGGTAGCTTAGAGGGCAATTCTTACTGTCAATCATCACAAGTCATGTCTATTTAACACCATACAATTTGTATGTGTTCTTGGGGCATTTGTAATGCACTTATTCTAAGTGCCTATGCCTCAGCATTTTTACTTTATAATTCAAAGTTGGTCCTATGGCAGCAGAAAGTAGAGTGTGAGGTCATCAGTTTTTAATCTGGGTGAACCCCCATTGGTTCCAGTGGGATTTGAACATTGCTTAAGGTTTGGCAATGACAGTTCCAGGAAAGCTGGACAGAGTCAGATTCAAAACTGGGCAAAGTGACACCTTAACTGGTATCCTCCAACCATTTTTTAAAAAGGAAGAGATTTGTGAGTCCCTAATTCAATGTTTTTCTTGTCCTGGGTCTGAGGCTGGAGAGGTCAGGACTGACTCTTAAATCAGTCAGAGACTCCACTATGTATACGTGGGGTTAATGCTGGGTATAGTCCTGGGACAGATCTCCAGGCTGGATGACTGCTGCCTCTCCTTCCCCATCCTATGGTCCTCCGTAGCTGCTGGTGATCTGTAACTGCAGCCCATGCATCAGAGTAGCCCAGGAAAGGGGGTTTCAAGTGGGTCCTTGGGAACAAAATTACAAGAAGAAATTCCAGCTGGTTGGATCAAAAATACCCTGAGCTGGCAAACAGATGTTGTCATGCCCAGTCTAAACAGTCTTATCTTTGTTTACATAGAAGATGAAGAAGAAGATTGAGAAGGAGACCAGACTTTGGTAGGGCCAGAATTAAGCAAGAGCAGTCACCACCTCTGAGTCTCAATGACTGGGTTACTCAGACAAACACAGGTGAGCCTACCCAGCCCACCTCCCTAGATGCAGTGAGACCAGTTGAACACCATCTGCTGATCAAGAGATGAGGCTTCTGTGAAGAGAGAAGACAGGATGCCCTGCTATGCCTGAAAGATGCTAAGGGGGAATAAGGAATGAGACTCTTGGAGAGAAAAGTGTTGCCCTGCAGGGGTAGAGCATCTACAGGAAGAAGTCAAAGGCACACAACATTTTCTCTTAGCTCTTGATCAGAAGTTTTGCTGGTATTCACTTTCATATACGAGTATTTATTATTTATTTATTTATTTATTTATTTATTTATTTATTTATTTATTTATTTTTGAGACAGGGTCTCACTATGTAGCTCTAGCTGGCCTGGAATTCACAGAAGATCTGCCTGTCTGCCTCCAAAGTGCTGGGATTAAAAGTGTACACCACCATATCAGGCTGCATAACATAAGTATTTTAAAATTTAAGGTTATAAACCCTTTGTGTCATAAAAAAAACCTACCTTTATGAGCCAGGCATGGTGGTGCATGCCTGTAGTCAAAGCACTTGGGAGGCAGAGGCAGGTGGATCTCTCTGAGTTCAAGGCCAGCCTGGTCTACCTAGTGAGTTCCAGGACAGCTGGGGCTACAGGGAGACCCTGCTTCCAAAGGACAAAAAAAATTATCAAACTAAATAAGAAAACAGAACTTTAGGAATCTCCAAAATCTTGCCAAGAAATGAGCCTGTTCAAAAAACATATCCTTAGCTGGGTGTGGTGGCACACACCTTTAGTCCCAGCACTGGGGAGGTAGAGGCAGGCAGATCTCTGAGTTCAAGGCCAGCCTGGTCTACATAGTGAGTTCAGGTAAGCTGGGACTACAGGGAGACCCCGTCTCAAAAAGACAAAAAAAAAAAACCAAAACAAACAACAAAAAAAAACATATCCTTATATTTACAGACAAAGTTTCTTTTTGCAACAGATGGAGACTATTGTAGAGTTCCACACTGGTCAAAAGCAGAAAATACGTGTCTGTGAGGTGCCCATCCCTAAGTGACACATCTACAATGTAAACTTTACAGCTAAACCTCAGGGAACATAGCAGAACAGGGGGTGGAAAGAACATTAATGCATCTCTCAACTCTCATCAGCAAAGCTTCTTCATGCAACAGATAGTGATTAACCCAGAAAGCCATAACTGGCCAAAGTACAGAGAATAAGAAGAAACTGCTGAGTGATTACTCCCAAATAGGACAACTATGTCAAACTTCAACCTCCCAAGGCTCAGGAATCATTGAGGAAGAGAGGGCAGAAAGACTTTAAGAGCTAGGGGTAGTGGGTAACCACAAGGAAACAGTTTGCCAAACAGCTGGGAAGTTACGCATATGAACTCACAGCAATGGTAACAGCATGCACAAGACCCACACAAGCTCAACTCAGAAAAATCCCAGCATAGAAGTGAGGAAGTGGGTAAGCAATTAGCTGAGGAACTACTGGCAACCAATAACTCCTGGGAGAGGAAGGGTCAGTTTTCTTTAAAGGTGTGAGACTATATCAGTTTACCAGGCTCCAGTGGATAGATGCACACCAAAGACATTTGGGGACACAAACTTGATTTAATAGGCCTTAATATTTATGATAGAGTACATGAAATATGTTGGAGAGGTCTGCAAGAGGGGAGTAGACAGGGAGGGGGTCTAAATGTGATAAAAATATGTTGTATGAGCCGGGCTTGGTGGTGCACGCCTTTAATCCCAGCACTTGGGAGGCAGAGGCAGGCAGATCTCTGTGAGTTCAAGACCAAAAAAAATGTTGTATGAAATTCTCACAAATTCAATTAAAATATTATTATTGAACAAATTATTAATATAAAGTATAGTTTTAAACTGGCTAAATGCAAAAAGCTCAGTCTGAAAATGTATATCAGTAAGAAACTATTACTTGTAGAGTCTTTGTACAGTACCAAAGATTAGCCACAGATAGGTAAAATGGCTATAAAATGCCTCTTTCTTTCCTAGCTACATAGCTGTGAATGGTTGGATTTTCTCCATTTTTACTCATGAAAACAACCTGTCATAATAGGTTGATTGAAGATATATAGGAAAATCTAAAAGTTTTCTGTTAGTAAGACATTCAACAGACTTGCAAAAAGTTGAAATGAGCTATTTTGTTTTATATTTTAGAAGATAAAAGTTATGCACTAGAGAAATCAACCTTGAACTGCCAGGTAGCTTATACAGTCCCAGAAGTGTTATTCAGGCTGCTGCAGGAGAAACAACATCAGTGGTCTCACCCAGCACTGGACCCTGCATGCTACAATACTGACTTCTGGACAAGCTGTGCTCACTGGTGCAGTAGTGGTTCAACCAGTACAGGGGTAACAACCACTTTCTGATTGGATATGAGGCCTACTCCTCATGAGAGATATCATGCCTGGTATGTAAACCTGATCAAAAGCCCAGGACTGGAGAGATCACAGAGCCCGGGGAAACCCACTGTTGTTTTGCTGTCAAACTGCATTCTAAATACTTATGTTTAGACTTATAGATTGGTGCTATCACTTTTAGCCAGACAAGCTGATTTTTGCAGTGGGTAATGGTTAATGCAGAGTCATAACTGGTCAAAATATTGAGTATAAATAGTTCTGAGTTCTTATCTGTGGATAGATCATCTTTATCAACCTCCTACAATTCAAGGCTCAGGGAACATTCCAGGAGAGGAGGTAGAAAGAATGTAAGAGTCAGCAGGAGAGGAGAGCTGAGATAGGCTGACTTTTGGGCATGACATGTCTGTTACATGCATCAACTCACAGCAGTGGTGGTGACCTACACAAGACCTGTGCAAAATCCCAGCATGGATGGGAGTGGAGCCTCTGAGTCCCACCTTACTGAAGGCGCTCTTGGCAGTTGATGGTTGCTGTGGGGAGTCACTCTCCTTTGGGGTTGTGGTCATTGGTAGGTTGTACACACCCATGTGTTTATATGCAACACTAATTGGACTCAAGGGGTTATTAATAACAAAACATAAATACTGGTCATGAAGTATGAGGGATATTGGGTGATGACTCTAGGGGCCACTGGAGCAAAGTTAGTAGTGGATGAATATGATTAATATATATGTATAAATGTGTGGAACTTTCAAAGAATCAAAAATATTATTAAAAATTTTGTTTTCTGCCCATGCTATTAATGGGTACTAAATTCTCTTGTTCTTTCTAAACAAATTACTACTTTAGCCATGTCTCCATTTTAATTTAAAATACTGCAAATATTGATAAATTGAAATCAACTACACAAAAGTTCATAGGTATCATCAATAATTCTGGAGGATCCTGAGACTACAAAGTTTTAGAACTTCTTTTTAGAACTTCTACAGGGAATGTTTAAAAATGACCTACTTTTGGGTCAGATGACTCAGCAGGTAAAGGCACTTGCCACCAAACCTGAAGATCTGGTTGGATTCCTGGGACCCATATGGTTGAAGTTGAGAACAGACTCCCACAGGTCATCCTCTGACCCCCACACATGCACCCACACATATACACACAGACACAAAATCAATCAATCACCCATTTTCAAACATTCCAAATAATACATTAATCCCTTTCCTCTGTGTTGATTTATAGAGATCTGTTTATCCTGTATTAAATTCATAGGTACAAGGGAGTTTGTTTCTTTATCTGCCTGGTTCAGTTTGTTAGGATTGAGGTCTTGCTACATTGTACAGGCTAGTCATAAGCCTCTAGACTCTAGCAGACATCCTGCCTCAGCATCTCAAGTTGTTGAGACCAAAGCCATGTACTACCATGTCCTTCTGGTCTAGTCTGTTTTTCTGATCTGAGCATCTAAGTTGATCCCACCTTCATATCATTTTAACTATTGTAGTTTTATAACATGCCTAATACTTTGAGAAGATAACTATCATTCCTGAATGACTTATCTTTTTCAATACTTCCCTTTTTTCTTTTCTGGATTTTAAAAAAATATTCTTTATTTATTATTTTTATTTTATGTTTATGAGTGTATGGCCTGAATGTAAGTAGGTGTACTTGTGTTGTGCAGTGCCTGCAGAGGTCAGAAGAGGGTGTTGGATCCCTTGAAATTGGAGTTATAGACAGTTGTCATCTGCCATGTGGGTGCTGGGTATTGAACCTGGGTCCTCTACAAGAACAATCAGTGCTCTTAACCATTGGGCCATCTCTCCAGCCCCCTTTTCTGGACATTTTTAAAGATGAACTTTATGCCCGAAAATAATGAAACCATGAGAGAAAATAATGGTAGAAAATTACAAGTTTGGGAAAGGTGATGTAACTTGAGAAAGAAGGAATATAGTAAACCAAAGAAAACAGTGTCTGTCCATTTTAATTTATTCCAAAGAATACAGACAGGAATAAGTATGGCTGTAAAAATAATGAGACCATATCCAAATGACCTCAGGAAAGGGTAGTGGTAGATGATGCTAGCCTTCACAGAAAGGAGCTTTGACCAACTGTTCAATGGCAGAGAAAATGTAAGTATGTCACTCATCGATGTGAGTGACTGTGGAATGTTCTTGCATAATAAGTCTGAATGGTGACAACATTTTAATAAACCTCAGTTCAACAAACAGACTACCTGCTTCCAGAAAGGTATCTTCTCAAAAGGACAAAATTATATCAATTTATACTAAAGAAATCAGAAATTATAATAGTGAAAAAGTGGAAGTCATAAGCATTCAATGATAAGGAACTGGTTAAAAATTTAAAAACTACGCCCGTATATTAGATATTTTGCAACAGTTCAAAATGGTAGAGATGTAGTGAACCAGAAACTGCTCATAATCTATTATTAAGTAAGTAAAAATGTGCCAAGAAAATATTAATATAGTACAGTTTCAAATGCTTTTTTAATGCACACAGAAAAATCTATAATTATAATACCAAATGCTTATAGTGATTAACTCCAATTTATGGGATTTTAAGCAACATTCAGTTTATCCTTTTAGCTTGTGCTTATGGTCTTTTTCATCCAATGATCATATTTTAACTAAGAAAAAGCTGCTTCAATTATTATTTTTGAAAGTTTTAACTTTCAGAAACTTCGCAGTGATAAATTTGGGCCCCCTCAGAGGAAAGACTGTGTTTATTGTACTTATAATATCAACAGCAAGTGTAGAGGATACCACATTGCTTTGTGTGGTCTGCGTATGTATGATGTGTGTGTGTGTGTGCGTGTGTGTGTGTGTGTGTGTGTGTGTAGCATGTGCTGTATGTGTGGTACATGCATGTAAGCATACAGGTGTATTTATGTGGAGGCCAGAGCAGACATCTGGTGTCACCTTCTATCACACTCTGCCTTATTGTTTTGATACAGAGTCTTTCTCTAAACAGGAAGCTCAGGGTTTGGCTAAGATAGCCCTTGGGATCCACCTGTCTCTGTCCCACAGTGCTGGGGTCATGGGTACATGCAGCCATGCCTGCCTTTTCAGTGGATGCAGAGACTCAAACTCAGGTCCTCATGTTTATACAGCAAGCGCTCTTATACACTGAACCATGCCCTAGTTCCAAAACACTGCATCTTTTACAAATATTAAAAATATATTGTGAAGCCAAATGAAAGGAAATGCTGGAACCTTCTTGAAAGAAGGCAGTATGAGAATGTTTCTAGGTTTGCTCCACCACTGACACAATCATAATCAGATAGTGGGGCTTAGAAGAGGCCTGGATTAAGCCTTACAGTCTGGGTGTGGAAAAGTGGGGGTAAGATGTTGCTAAGTTTTAAAATAATTTCTCTCTTTATTTTGTTGTTTTGAGAAAGGGTCTCCTCGTAGCCCCAGCTTGGCCTGGAACTCACTATGTAGACCAGGCTGGCCTTGAACTCACAGGGATCTGCCTGCTTTTGCCTCACAAGTACTGGGAGTAAAGGCGAATGCCACTATACCCAGCTTAAAATAATTTTTTGAACTACAGTGTTAATTGAGAAGCTAGAGTTATTGGTTCGCTATAAAACAGTCCAGCCTTGTAAGAAGATTATAAGCGTTGAATTGTGTGTTCGTATCCTTTGACTAAAAACCTGTTAAACACAATTCAAGGGCAATAATTACAAGAAAATACATTATGCACAAAGATGCATAATTGGCACATTAAAAGAACCACAAAGAAAAACAGCATAAATTCCCAAGTCAGGAAATAACTACCACTACAGTGGTAGTGAAAATAAAGAGGAAACTCTCTAGATCCTAGAGAATAGTTTCTGGATTTCATTTATGTTAAATTTATTTTTTCATAAAAATGTCAATAAGCCCAAGCCACATTCACCCTTCCATTTCCCCTGCTGTTCGCTACACCTAGTGTGGGACCTGCGCCACTCCTAGTCTTGGGGCCCCAGACACCTGGGGAACCAATACTGCTTCCTGATCCTTCTCACCCAGACCAACTTAGTGCCTTTCTTGGGCCCCAGGAGCACTGCTTCTAGACCTGGCCCCGCCCTCACCTCCCTCTACTTCCCTGGTCCTGCAACACCCGCCAGCCTCTTTCTGGGGCTGACAGCCTCTTTCTGGGGCTCC
>NW_008349354.1:645031-646521 GCF_000622305.1 Nannospalax galili
TAACATGAAGCAAATTTTTATGCTTCTTCCTCAAATATAACTCATTTTTTTATTTATTGATTTTTTTGTGTGTATTTCATACACAATATCCCAAACAACTTTATTCATCTTTATGCCCGCATCCCAAATGGCACCCTCCCATAGCCTCCCCACCCCTCACTGGAGCCCATATACTCTGTCATCCCTGTTACTGTCCACTGTGTTGTCAGTGCCCCCAGCCGTTCCCCAGTGCAAGTCCATCTGCTGAGTTTAGTCAGCCTATCTAGAGTCCCTTGTTTTAGGAAGATCGGCTGCAGGGCGGATCTTTCTGGCTCTCTTCCTCCACGGCTGCCAGGTGCAGGCGGCTACAGATCTGCGGGTCTGCGGCGGCTCTGCGCCAAGCTGCGGGAGGCTCGGGCTAGCTGTGGGGGGCTCCCCCTCGGCTTGTGGGTGGTTGGCCACCGAGCCACGAGGGCGGGGAAGTGCAGAAACGGCGATCGCAGAAGCTGCGCCAGTGAGTGCTGACGGAAGGCAGCTTCTTCTGGGAAGACAGATCACAGGCTGGTCCCAGGCACGGTGAAACACAGCTCAGCTCCAGACACAGTGAAAACAGCTCAGTCAGATTCAGTGATACAGCTCCGGTTTATTAGGGGGAAACTAGAGAATTTATAGTGTGGAGGCAGTAGCAGAAGCTCAGCTGATAGGTGCTCTGTAGTATGCTTTATTTACATGTGGTGGTGGGCTTCTTTCAGGCTGTCAGACAGTGCCTGATTATCATATAGAAAAAACCTGGTAGTTTCTATGCCAGAGGTCATGTTTCAGATAAGGCATCTGTGCCGGCACTTCAAGGTGAGCCAGGAAGAGAGCAGGAGGCCCCCTGCTGAAAAGGGGAGTCTCTCCATCAGGCGCCAAGCCCCTCAGGGCTATCCAGACATGGAGAAACTGCAACCCTAACAGCAGGGTTCCCCAACACTGCAGTCTCTTATTCTCTGTACTTTGGCTACTTGTGGCTCTCTGGGTTCATCGCCAATCTCCTGCATGAGGAAGCTTCTCTGGTGAGAATTGAGAGATGCATTAATATTTTTTCTGCCCCTTGTTTCATGACGCTCCCTGAGTTATAAAGGTAGAGGTTGCAGTGTAGATGTGGCACTTCAGGCTTGACACCTCACAGACATGTATTCCCAGTGTTAAATGACCACAGTTGCCAACCCAATTTACTATATCCAGCCAAAATGTCTATTACGTTGAAGGGGAAAGAAAAATCTTCCATGACATAAATAGGCTGAAGGAATTCTTGTCCACAAAACCAGCCCTTCAGAGAGTTCTGGGAGCAATACAAAGAGCTGAAGAAAGGAATGACTATACCCAAGGGGTTGCAGAAAGAATTCCAACGAGGGTATAACAGTGTAAAAGTACAGCTACAGCAAGAATATAAACAACAACAACAACAATGACAGGACTCAATACTCATCTTTCATTAATAACTCTAAACATTAACGGACTGAACTCCC
>NW_008349354.1:648652-649473 GCF_000622305.1 Nannospalax galili
TTTACTCAGCATTAAAGAAAGATGAAATCATGAAATTTGCAGGTAAATGGATGGAACTAGAAACTGTTATACTAAGTGAGTTAACACAATCTCAGAAAAAAAATCGACATATGTTCTCCCTCATATGTGGATCCTAGGATCAGACTCTGATAAATAAGTATGCAAACAGACATAACTGCAGGAACCAGGACAAGGGTAAGGAAACAGTGAGGAAAAGGAAAAGAAATAACCTGAAGCTGATGAATAGTAGGTAACAGGCCTTAATAAGGGAGATATGGATAAAAATTGGATTAGTTTAAGGGAGGGGAGAGGGAAGGATATATGAGGAACCTAGGGGATAAGGAGAAAGAAGAAGCTCAACAGAGGTAGTATCATAGGAGCAAGGGTATTAGTAAGGAAGAAAGGGGGGGGAAGTGGGGGCACCCTAAGTGGTAAAACCATGATAGAGGGGTGAGACGATACAAGAGAGAAACAATGCCTAGCTAGTCACGAAAACAAGAGGGAACCATATTATTCCTACCATGTGCTGACAAATTATACATAACAGATGAAGAAATATATCTATAGATAAGGTTTATTTGAGACCAACTGGTCATTACCCAAGATTTATCTGCAGGACACACAGTAATTAAAAATGCCAGAATAATGGTGGAACTAACCTTCTTGGGTGTTTAATAGACATACCTTGGGTTCTATACTAATTTGGTCAGAGGGACACAAAGGACACTTTTTGCTCCCTGCCCTCCTAGGTCGATTAGTTCCCAGGGACCATGAGCATCTCGTAAAATGTCCTGTAATGGTGGTGGGTCATCTGACCTCTT
>NW_008349354.1:650468-652125 GCF_000622305.1 Nannospalax galili
ATGTACCCTGTCTCAGAAAATTGTTATTGAATAGGTTAATGCTGTTGTAATGAAATGCTTCTTTTAATTAAAAAAATAAATAAATAAAATAAAAAAAATAGATAAGAAAAAAAATGTCAATAATATTGAATGGGAAAATGTTAGTTTTTTTTAAAAAAATAGTACTGGGAAAAACTGAATATCAATATGAAGAAGAAAAATTAGAATTCATCTTATACCATATTCAAGAATCAATTCAAATGGATTAGATTTGAAAATGTAAAACTACTAAAAACACAAAGAGGAAATATTATTTGATGTTGCTGTGGGCAATGAGGGTTCTTTGAGAACCCAAAAGCTTGGATAACAAAAATAAAAGCAGACAGACAGAATTACTTGACACACCTTCTGTACAGCTAAGGCAATGATCAGCAGAGTGAGCAGGAACCGGATGAGACAGTTGCTAAACATATACTTGGTAAAGAGTTAATATTCCATGTATATAAGGAACTTTAACAATACTGCAGTAAGAACAAGAACAAATCAAAATAGGTGAAAGATCTAAACAGATACTCCTCAAAAGAAGACCTAGAGGTGGGGCTGGAGAGAGAGCTCAGTGGTTAAGAGCATGTTTCCTCTTACAGAGGACCCAAATGTGGCACCCACACCCACATCAGAAGCCTCACAACTGCCTGAAGCCCCAATGCAATGCTCTCTTCTTGCCTCCAAAGGTACCCACACATACGGGACATTCACACATAGATGAAGAAACATATACATAAATTTAAAAATCTTTGATTTAAAAGACCTTCAAATTATTCAACAAGTGTATAAAATGCTCATTATTATTAATCATGAGAAAAATGGAAATCTAAGCCATCTTGGGATGTCACCTTTCCAAAACACAAAAGACACATGTCAGAGGATGTAGAAGTAAGGAAATCCTCAGAGACCACTGTTTTGTAATGTACATTACTAGAGTCACATGAAAAATAATACAGGAGTCCTTCAAAGGGTTAAAAACAGAGCTATCATATAATCAAACTACCCCACTACTGAACTTATATCCAAAGGATGTAGCATTAATATGTCAAAGAGATATCTGTAACCCCATGTTTATTATAGCGTGCTTTACAGTAGCCATGACATGGAATCAACCTGTATCCATCTGCAGATGAATACAGAAAATGTGACAGGCATTCACGGATACTGTACTAGTCAGCATTTTAAAAGCAGGAAAGGATACAATAAAATGGATGAAGCTGGAAGATGTTAAGTGAAATAAGATAAACACAGAAAGAAATACTAAAGGTAAGGGAGGATTGGGCCAAATAAAACAAAACTGCATTAAAATAGAAGGAACAGGTTCATAAGATCAATAAATCTTTCGTATTATATACAATGTGAAAACTACAGCTAGAAATAATGCTATAATCTACCTGCAAATAGAGTACATAAATGTCTTCACCACAAAAATAAGTCTGGGAGGGACTGGAGAGATGGCTCAGTGGTTAAGAGCACTGGCAGCTCTTGCAGAGGACCTGGGTTCAGTTCCAAGTCCACATGACAGCTAACAACCATCCATAATTCCAATTCCAGGGATCTAACACCCTCTTCTGGACTCTGTAGGCATTGCACAACATGGGTGCATTTACATACATGCAGGCAATACACTCAT
>NW_008349354.1:652220-707620 GCF_000622305.1 Nannospalax galili
AGTGTGTTCTGTATGATGAATACATGCAAATTTATTCAGTTATAATAAATTAAGTATATATATCAATCTAAAAATAAAATATATGATCAAAATATAGACATTTTTGAGATGGTTCATCCTATTTCAAATGAAACCAGGACTTACCAAAATTGTAACTGGCTTCACTACTTTTCTTGTAATGACACCAGGGGCTCGTAAGCGGATGGCTTCCAGAATACACCACTTAATTAAAAGGAGCTGCTTCAAGTCCTCCTCAGATACTTTCATCTTATCTTTACCTATAAAGAGAATTTTTAAAATAAAGGTGTATTAAAGATCTCGGAAAGTGTTTCATGCAGGCTCGTTAACAGAGGTTAAGCTCACTAAGGAAAGCAATACGGTTAACACAGCATGATTTTTACATCTCTTCTGTAACAGGATGATTTCCAACTTTAGTTCTAACAGCTCTATGGCCAAAACATGACCAGAACAGTCCCTGTCAGGAAAACTGTTTAATTTTTTTTCTTCCTTGTCCAAATTCTCATTGCATTTAAAGAAAAAGCAAGAAAAGACTGGCTTCTAACTGAATTCACAAAAGAGATGGAAATACTGAAGAAAACTCAGACTGAAATGAAGAAGGAAGTAAAAAGCTCAGTAAAACAATTAGAAATGACAGAAGAAAGCTCACCAACAGGAGGAATGAAACGGAGAGCAGAGTATCAAGACTGGACTATAAAGTTGAAGAATTGAACTGCTCAGCAAAGATTTTTTTAAAATTTATTTCAAGAATTCTTTTAAAAAACACGGGAATTGAATATGCAGGAAATGTGGGACACCACGAAAAGAAAAACTTTACACATCATAGGCACAGAGGAATGAGAAGAATTTCAGGTTAATGGTCTTGACCATATTTTAAACAGGATTGTAGAAGAAAAGTTCCCAAAATTAAGGAAAAACATCCCCATGCAAGTACAAAAAGGCAAATGGAACACCAAATAGACAGGAGCAGAAAAGAAATTCTCCATGGCACAGCACAGTGAAAACACTAAACGTACAGAAGAAGAACACTGAAAGCTGCAAAGAAAAAAACAAACAAGTCACGTACAAAGGAAAAGCCATCGAAATTAGAGCTGACTTTTCAGTGCAAATTATGAAAGCCAAAAGAGCCTGGGCCAAAGTATTCCCAGTTCTAAATGACCATAGATGCCAACCCAGAATACTTACCAGCAAAAATGCCTATTATAGTTGAAGGGAAAGAAAAATCTTCCACAACATGAATAGGCTGAAAGAATACATGTCCACAAAACCAGCCCTTCAGAGAACAGTTAATGCAATACAAAGAATGGAAAAAAAGGAACAGCTATACCCAAGGGGCAACAGAAAGACACTAAATGAAGGTATAATTGTAGAAACATATATGTAGACCAAGAATGAAACAGATATTAAAATGATGGCAACCAATATATATCTTTCAATAATAACTTTAAATATCAATGGACTGAACTCTCCAGTCAAAAGATACAGGCTAGTTGAATAGATTAAGAAACAAAATCCATTCTTTTATTGTCTGCAAGAAACCCATCTCACTTTCACTTAAGACAGGCACTACCTTAAGGTGAAAGGATAGAAAAGAATATTCCAAGCAAATAGCACTAAGAAACAAGCAGGAAGTGCAATTCTAATACCTGACAAAATAAGACTTCAAACTAAAACTAATCAGAATTGATAAAGAGGGTCACTTCATCCTGATCAAAGGAACAACTGACCAAGAAGACATTACAATCATAAACAGGTATACACCAAACTCTGGTACACCCAATTTCATAAAAACAGTACTACATGACTTTAGGACACAGATTAACCCCAACTCAGTAATACTAGAGGACTTCAACACCCCACTGTCTCCATTAGACAGTTCAACTGGACAAAGGATAAGCAGAGAGACATCCAAATTAAATGATACCATACAACAAATGACAGACATCTACAGAATATTCCACCCAAGCAACAAAGAATACACTTTCTATTCAGCACCCCATGGAACTTTCTCTAAAAGTGACCATGTACTGGGACACAAAACAAACCTCAACAAATACAAAAAAAATTTAAGTAATTCCATGCATTCTATGAGACCACAAAACAATAAAGCTTAAAATCAACACCGAAAGAAACCTTAGTAACTACATGAACTCATGGAGATTAAACAGCATACTCCTGAATGACAGATAGGTCAAAGAAGGAAGTAAGAAAGAAATAAAATATTTCTGGAACTAAATGAAAAGGATAATGCAACACAACAACCTGGGACATTTTCAAGCAGTCCTAAAAGGGAAGTTTATTGCTGTAAGTACCTATATTAAACAATCAGAAAGAGCACAGATAGATGACTTAACATTGCAACTCAAGACTCTGGAAAGGCAAGAACAAATAAAACCCAAATCCAGCACATGAGAAGAAATAACAAAAATCAGAGCAGAAATTAATGAAATAGAAACAAAGAAAACAATACAAAGAATCAATGAATCTAAGAGCTGGTTCTTTGAAAAGCTAAACAAGATAGACACTCAGCCCAGTTAACCAAAAAAAGAGAAAGAACAAATCCAAATCAACAAAATCAGAGATGAAAGGGGAAACATCACAACAGACACCAAAAAGATCCAGAACATTATAGGGGAATACTTTAAAAACCTATGCTCTATTAAATTTGAAAACCTAAAAGAAATGGATGGATATCTAAAATCATGGGATTCACCAAAGCTAAATCAAGAAGAGATCAACAGTTTAAGCAGACTCATAACATATAAGGAAATTGAAACAGTAATACAAAACCTCCTGACTAAAAAAGCCCAGGCCCAGATGGATTCATAGAAGAATTCTACCAAACACTTGAAGAAGATCTACATCCAGTACTACTTAAATTAAAAGATAGAAACAGAGGGAGAACTTCCAAATTCCTTCTATGAAGCCAGTATCACTCTAATACCTGAACCAGGTAAAGACACAATCAAAAAAGAAAACTATAAATGCATATCCTTAATGAACATGAATGTCAAAGTTCTCAACAAAATACTTGCAAAACATATACAGACACACATCAAAAAGATCATTCACCATGATCAAGTACGTTTATTCCAGAGATGCAGGGATGGTTCAATATACATGTCAATAAACACCATAAATCATATAAATGAGATCAAAGACAAAAATCACATGGTCATCTCAATAGGTGCAGAAAAGGCCTTTGACAAAATTCAACATGCATTCATGATAAAAGTCCTAAAGGGAATTGGACTGGAGGGAACATATCTCAACATAATTAAAGCTATATACAACAAAACCACAGCCAACATTATTCTAAATGGAAAAAAATCTGTACACATTCCCATTACAATCAGGAACCAGACAAGGCTGTCCACTATCTTCACTCCTTTCCAATATAGTGCTTGAAACTCTTGCTAGAGCAGTAAGACAAGAGAAGGAAATTAAATTGTTACTCATTGGAAAAGAGGTCAAATTATCCCTTTTTGCAGATGATATGATACTATGCTTAAGAGAGCCCAAAAATTCCAACAGAAAACTCCTACAGCTGATTGACAGGAAGGTGACAGGGTACAAAATCAATCTACAAAAATCAGTAGCCTTTCTATATACCGATAACAAGCAATTAGAGAAAGAACCCATGGAAACACTTCCACTCACAACAGCCTCAAGGAAAATAAAATATCTCAGAATAAACCTGACCAAAGACATCAAAGATGTCTACAATGAAAATTTTAAAGTTTTAAAGAGATTGAGGAAGACACCAGAAAATGATAGGACCACCCATGCTCATGGATTGGAATGATTAGTATTGTGAAAACTAACATTCTACCAAAAGCAACATAGACAATTAATGCAATCTCAACAAAACCCCTATGACATTCTTCAGAGAATTATAAAAACACATCCTAAAATTCATATGGAAGCATTAAAGACCCCAGATAGCCAAGCAACCCTGAGCACAAAGAGCAACACTGGATGGATTACTATACCAATCTCAAGCTATATTACAGAACTATAGTACTGGCACAAAATAGACAAAAACAGACACATAGATCAATGGAACATAATTGAAGACCCAAACCTGAGTACACACATTTCAGCCACCTGATATTTGACAAAGGCGCCAAGAACGCACAATGGCGGAAAGACAGCATCTTCAACAAACATTGCTGGAAAAACTGGATCTCCACCTATAGAAGAATAAAACTAGATGCTTATGTTTCACCTTGCACGAAAGTCAACTCCAAATGGATCAAAGACCTCAATGTGAAACCTGAAGCTCTGAAACTGTTAGAAGAAAACATTGGGAGTAACCTAGAAAGTGCAGGACAGGACTTTCTAAATCAGACATCAGTTGTTCAGGAATTAAGACCAACAAGTGGGACCTCATTAAACTAAAAAAGTTTATGTACCGAAAAACAACCAACCAAAAAATGAAGAAAAATACAGAATGGGAGAAAATCACCAGTGATGCATCTGACAGAGGTTTAACATTCAGAATATACAAAGAACTCAAAAAACAAAGAATCAAGAAAACAAATGGCCCGATTAAAAGATGGGCTAAAGATGTGAACAGAGAGTTCCCAAAAGAAGAAATAAAGAGGACTAAGAAACATCTTTAAAAATGTTCAACATCGCTAGTAATCAGGGAAATGCAAATTAAAACCACTTTAAGATTTCGTCTTACCCCAATCATATTGGCTAAGATCAAAAGAACAAAAGATACCAAATGCTGGCAAGGATGTGGAAAAAGGGGAATGCTCATTCACTGCTTGTGGGATTGCAAATTTGTGCATCCCTATTGAAAGCAGTGTGGAGAACTCTCAAAAACTAAAAATGAACCTACCATATGACCTGGTTACACCATTCCTTGGCATATACCCAAAGGATTCATCCTATTGAAGAGACACTTGCACAACCATGTTTGTTGCTGCCCTTTCACAATAGCTCAGAGATTGAAGCAACCTAAGTGTCCCTCAACTAATGAGTGGATAATAAAATGTGGTACATTTACAAAATGGAGCTGTACTCAGCAGTAAAGAAAGATTAAATAATTAAATTTATGGGTAAGTGGAACTAAAAACTGTTATACTAAATGAAGTAACACAGACTCAGAAAAACAAACAATGTATGTTCTCCCTCATTTGTGGATCCTAGTACCAAATCCTTATGTGTGAGAATATATCCTGATATAACTGCAGGAACCAGGAAAATGGAAAGTAACCAGGGAGGTAAAGGGAAAGAAGGAAACTGAGAAAGAAGAAGACAGGTGTTACTAAAAGTAAAATGTGTAAAATGGGGGTATTTAAATGGGAGGTGGGGAGGGAGTGTTATACAAGGAAATATGGGGATAAAGGGGGAAAAGGAGCTCAAAAGAGGTGGGACCATAGCAGATAGGAAATATCAAGGGAGAAATGAGAGAAATGGGGATACTTTATATGGGATGGTGTGGAGGGAGGGTTAGAAAGGGAGAGAAAGAGGAGAGATAAATAAAAATCATGGGTATGAACCCTACTTTACTACAAGTTTCTGATGGGATTGTAGATATGTTTTTGACTTGTCCAAGCCTCATGTTTAAAAATATATTGGTACAATACTAGGTGAAAAAATAATACCTACCTAGTATAAAATACAGAGGGAATCATATTAGTCCCAAAACCTACTTTAAAATTACATATGCATCCAAAACCTACTTTTAAAATTACATATACAGGGCCGGGCGTGGTGGTACACACCTTTAATCCCAGCACTCGGGAGGCAGAGGCAGGCAGATCTCTGTGAGTTCAAGGCCAGCCTGGTCTACATAGGGAGTTCCAGGACATCTGGGGCTACAGCTCAGAAAGACAAAAAAATACATATACAATATCTCTACATGTATCCATGTGCATATAACAAGAAACATTACCAGACAGGAGAAACCTTCCTTTGAGTTGTTGACTAAGATAGTTCAAAAGACTCCAAAAATTACCTAGGCTATTGCCATAGACCTTGATTGCCTTCCAGAATTTGAAAGTAAGACCCTATTACTGATGACAAGACAGACTTTGTACACAACATTTGGATCAATGGGGCTTGAATGGATCTAGAAGCCACCTCCACTGAAGGTTAGCTCTCATAGCTTTGGAGGGCACTAAGCAAGCTGGTAAGGGAGAATTTCAGATGATGCTCCAATCCCAGCTTCACTGCCTAATAACCACATCAATGACTGGCACAGCAAATGACATTGGTGCAGTAGTGGCACTTTTATCTTGGGGATAATCAACAGCTAACTAGTTGGACCTAAAGCCCACTCAAGGGGCGGAAACTCATGTGTGGTGCTATAAATCTAGCAAGAGACACATAGCAGAAGAGGTTGTAGATCTTAGAGAAAACCCCAAGGCTTTCACATCCATAGCAAAATGTAATTTCTTACTATGTGCAAAATATGGATCTTAAAATTTACAGACACGTATCCTAGTTACCACCCATTAAAGAAGTGCCTCTTTCAACAGAGAATAGTATAGAGTTCTATAACTGGTCATACACAGAGCTTGTCTGTAAATTACCTAAGCCTCACAGAACATAGAACAAGGGATAAAGAAAACACTAAATACATATTTTAATTCTCATCAATGAAGCTCCCTCATACAACAGAGGGCCAGGAACACAAAAGGTCACAAATGACAAAAACAAAGAATAAGTCTACAGAGTGTGGATCCTTGGACAGGACTCCTATATTAAAACCCACCCACTCAGGGCTCAGGGATCATTGCTGAAGAGGGGGTAGAAAGATTTTAAGAGCCAGGGAGGAGGTATGTGATCAAATGGAAAAAGATTCCTACAGGCTCCTGGGACCCTTTTTTTATGAACCTACAGCAATGGTGTCAGTCTTCACAACTCAAGCTGACAAAACTCAAGCTGACAAAAACCCAGCACAGAACTGTGGAAATGGACAGCAGGCCCCAATCTTAGTAGAAGAATTATTGGCAGCTGATTACTGCTGGGTGAAGAAGAGCTGATCTTCTTAAAGGAAGGGACTCTAGATAGGCTGGCTAGACCTCAGTGGATGAACTTGTACTGAAGGATGTCTGGGGACAATAACTTGACATGCTAGGCCTTAACAAAAATATAAGAATGTATGAATCCAGTGGGGGGGTGTACTATGGGTGGGTACCAATGGCGAAGGGGGCATAAAGAAAATTAAGTTGTTCTGTATGAGATGCACAAAAATTCAATAATTTTTTTTTATGTGTTTAAATTCTTAACCAACAGGGAAATACAAATTAGCACTGTTTTGAGGGGCTGGGGAGATAGCTCAATGGACAAAGTGTGTGGTGTGTAAGCATGAGGACCTAAATTCAGATGCCCAGCACCCACGTAAAAACCATGCATGGTAGCACACCTGTAATCTCAGCACTGAGGAGGCAGAAATAGGAGGATCCCTGGTGTTCACTGGTCATCCAGCCTCGCAGAATCAATTAGCTCAAGGTTCATTAAGAATCCCTGTCTCCAAAAATAAGTTGGAGAAGTGATTGAAGGACACATTTGTCATTGACTGGCCTCCACATTCACATACACAGAAAATGTGCATGCACCTGCACACATAGGTGCACATACACACACATACACTACGCATACCACACACACACACACACACCACTGCTTTGAGATTCCATCTCATCCCAATAAGAATGGCTACCACCAAAAATGCAAAGGAAAATAAATGTTGGTATGGATGTGGGGCAAGAATACTTACACACTGCTGTTGGGAGTGTAACTGCTATAGCCACTATAGAAATCAGCATGAAACTGCCTCAAAAAACTAAAACTACCAACTGATGCAAAGTATACTCCCAAAGTCAGCATGTGTGGTGGCTTGAATGAAAAATGTCCACCATAGCACAAGTATTTGAACACTTGATATATGGTCCCCAACTGGAGGCACTGTTTGGGAGACCTCATGGAACCTTTAGGAGGAGTGGCCTTGTTGGAGGAAGCATGTCGCTGGGGGTAGTTTGAGAATTCATAGCCTTGCCCCACTTTGATTTTGCCCTTTCTGTTCCCTGTGCCCGCCTCTGCTGCCACATCTCCCCCACCATGAGGGACTCTTATCCCTCTGGAACGTTAAGTGCAAATAATTTCTTCCTTCTATAAGTGGCCTCAATTGTGGTATTTTATCACACCAACAGAAAAATAACTAATACAACATGCCACAGAGATACATGCACATATATGTTTATTGCTGCACTATTCACAAAAGCCAAGATATTGAACCGATCTAGAGGCCCATGAGAAGAAAAAATGCTTAATGAGAATGTGGTATTCACACACAATGCAATTTTATTCAGATGTAAAGAATAATGAAATGGAGTTCACAGGAAAATGTATTAAACAAAATAAGCCATGCTGAGGAAGACAATATCATGTGTTTTCTCTCATATGCAGAATCTAGATTTAAATTTATACATGTATACATCTAGATGGTCTATGTATACACACATATATGTGTTATATATGATATACATATATATATATATGCATGGGAGAAGAAAGGGGACTATGAAAGAAGAGATTTAAAGGGAAGGGGAAGGAGAAATAAGAGGATAATTGGATACACACACACACACACACACACACACACACACATATATATATTCATGAAGGGGAATTTCAGAGAGGCTATCACTGAATAGCCCAGGCTGGCCTTGAAGTCATGATTCTCCATGTTCATCCTGAGTGCTGGGATTGCAAGCATGCACCAACCTACCTGACTCTTTTATTCTTCTTTTAAGGATCTATTTCAGAAGACCTAAGAGAGCATTAAGGTAGAGCCAGTTGGGGCATTGGCTATGGCTGTAATGAAGAGCATGTTTTCTAAAACGTGCGCCAGACTTTCCTAAGCTGACAGGCATGCTTTAGTAGATGAAGGTAATTAAAAAAGGATTAGAGGTCAATTTAGATTTCCCTTGTCATGACCAGGGAATTTCAGACAGTTGAGATCATTTAATGAATGACATTTCAAGAAAAAAAAAATTGAAATTTGAAAACTACTTAACACAGCTTTGAATTTGGTTTTGACAGTTCTTGCTTAGTAAAAGTCAACACTGTCACTTTAATTCAGTGAATCTATTCCTCATTCCTTTTTCTTCTTGACTATGTAGGCAGTGTGGGGGTGAATCAGGTAGGGTGCTGAATCCATATCCCAGACTCTGTACAAAGCTATTATAATACAAACCTGTTCTGCAGTAGGGGGTCAATCAGTGTGGCATGGGTGACCTTTTGTATCAGTAGTACCCATGTTTCTGAGGAGTCAGGAGCAAACATTCTTGGTTAGTGGAGTCTGGGAACCAAGGCTTTTGCCTCTGGCTCCATGAATGTCCAAGGGTTCTCCTGCATTAATTCACTTCAACAGTCTCTTGAACACCAATTAGACATCAGCAACTGAGTACGGGTCTGACAACACTATAATTAAGGCAGAACTATTACTTGTAATATACCTGATCTAATACGAGGGTAAGGGAAAAGTGCACAGTTGACTGGTACATTCTGAAGACAAACTCTTCCATGAGATGTAAAATATTTCAACATAGTTAAAAGTAGATACAGTTCATGACCAACTAGAAAAAAAAAAAAACACTCTGTAAATTCTTCTCTAGAATCAATATGAACAAATACCTCTTTTTTTCCTTTTGTGATAGCTACATAACAGCTAGGCTAGCCTCAAACTCAAAATCCCCTGCCTCAGTCTCCTGATTGCTGGGATTACAGGCCTGCATCACCAAGCTCTGCTAATATCTATTTAGTTAATAAACAGTACAACTTCAATATGGGGAGATGTCAGAAGAAAGAACAAAGGAAGGAAGGAAGGTTGTGGAAAATACGGTAAAGTTCAAATAAATTGGTTTGTTTCAGCAGGTGGGTGAAGCCCTGGAATGTTGTAACTAGAGTTAACAACAGGAAATTCTGGTGGGAACTCAGAAGTTGGAAAGGTTAAAAGGAATGCTGCAATAAAGACTGTGCTCATAAGGTTCCTGAGGTTTCACACAGGTATGAGGGGTGTACTGCTTTCTTTCTACCATGAGATGAGCAGCTCTGCTCCACCACACCCTTCTGCGGCGATGCACCATCTCACTGTAACCCAGAACCGATGGAGCTGGTCAACTGTGGACTGAAATCTAAGAAACTGTGAGCCAAGATAAGTCTTTACTCCCTTAAGTGGACTCTTGGGTATCTTCCACCATGACAAAAGTCCACTTAGAGTATCAGTTGACATTGGAGATTATGATAAGAGGTCCCCGTCCCTCTATCCAATCTTGAGATGTACCCCAGAAGTGTCAGGTACTCTCTCTCTCTCCTCTCTCTCTCTCTCTCTCTCTCTCTCTCTCTCTCTCGGCACATATGTATGAGATGCATGAGTATGCATGTGTATGCTCACCTGCTTGCCTATGTGTACACATGTGGAAGCCAGAGGCTGACTTTGGATGTCTTCCTCTATAGCCTGTCTTACAAGTTCAATCTTTCCCTGAATCTGGAGCTTACTGTTTTGTCTAGACTGACTTGTCCAGATGGCCCCTGGGATCTGCCTATCTCTACTCTCACTCCAGCTCTAGGGTTATAAGCATGTGCAGTCACACCTGACTTTTTACGTGGGTGTTAGGGATCCCTCCTGAGTACTCATGCTTAGAGTAGGCACTTCATCCACCAAACCAGCTCCCCAACCCCATTCTGTCCCGAGCACTCCCCTAAGCCATAGTTTTTCTGCATTCACCTTGCTCTGCAAGCCTGGCACAAAGGCCTCTCAGAGCACACTGACCAATACTGAACTCTTATCTTTCCCCACTGAAATAAAGTAACTCCCCACATAAGCACATTGTTTTATGACAGACCATGAGAGCAGTGTGTCAAACTTCTTAAGCTCCAAATCTAGCAATCCTCCCCTGTTTGTTGTGTGATATAACACAAAGCATACATTTGGCTCCTTGGCGCAGATCTCTTTGGACCTTGGCAGTCTACTGAGTGATAGTGGAGAGAGAAATATCTTTTACCCATACCTGAGTTTATGCTAATGAGGTGATGCTGGAAGAATGGGGGACAGCTGTCCAAAGAGCCAATCATGTGGTTAGAAGACTGGAATTTTCAACCCTGCCCCAAACCTTGACATCAGGGAAGGTGAGAGGAGATGGAGATTTAATTTCTAATAGCTAGTGATTTAATCAACTTATACCTATGCTGGTTAGCTTCCAAACAAAGTCTATAATGAAGCCTGTGGGTTTGCGACTACATTGATATTCTAGGAAAGCAACATATACCAGCTCCATAGGGCAAGACATTCACACTCATGGGCCCCCCCTTCAAGATGTTTCTCTCTTTATATGGTTATTCATCTGTATCATGTGTAACATCTTTCATCATAAACAGGGAAGAGTAAAATAAAGCATGACTCAACTCTGAGGAGAGGATTGTGGAAACCCTTAATTTGCAGCCAAGTTGGACAGAGTATGGTTGACCTTGGAACACCACCAATGTGGTGTTTTGAATGACAAGAGTCCCCCACAGTTTCAAGTATTTGAACACTTAGTATATGGTCCCTGTTTGCGGTGCTGCTTGGGTAGGTCATGGAACCCCTGGGAGGAGTGGCCTTGCGGGAGGGAGCACGTCCCTGGGGCGTGTTTGAGAGTTCATAGCCTTGCCCCACTTCCAGCTTGTGCTCTGCTTCCTGCTAGTATGTGAAGATGTGAGCACTCAGCCCTTTGCTCCCGCCACCTCCTGCCAGGCCTCCCCACCATGATGGACTCCTAACCCTCTAGAACTGAAAGCCCAAATAAACTTTTCCTTCTATAAGTTGCTTGGTCATGGTGTTTTATAATGGCAACAGAAAAAAAAAAAAGAATACATCATCTAAAGCAGGAAAAGTATTGCGGGGTTGAGCCCTTAACTTTAGGGTTTGCACTAAGTCTAGGGAACTAGTGTCAGAACGGAATTAAATTCTAGAGCACACAGTTGGTTTCTGAAGGGGATGAAAGAATTTCCTGCTGTGGAAAGACAGTGCCAGTGTTTTCCTGTTGGGAGATGAAACCCTATATTTCCCTCTCATCTTACACAGAATCCTGCAGACTATGTGACCTTTGTACATCATCCAACCTGTTTACCTCACTCAGTTGGCTTACCTAAAATAAAATGGGACTATTGACATTATCTGCCCTATAGAATCATTGGCAGGATGAAAAGGTAAATATATGTAAAGGTCTTAAAAATTATAACTGGCAAATGGTAAAAACTCAGCAAATGTTACCCACCATTGTGACTCCCTCCGCCCCTTTGAGCAGTTTGATGACTCCCACTCTCCCTTCAGATCTCAGGGAGAGCATCTTCTCAGAGATCCCTTTCCGACTCCCCCAGCCATCTTTCTGTTCATTGCCATGCCAGTCTATACTTTTATGGCTCTCACTGATACAGGAATTAGTTTAGCTGAAATATTATCTATTGTAAGGCTTTCCCAAACATTGAATCACTGTATTTGTTTCAGAATCTTGCCTCTCCTTTTCTTTCATGTATACCTACTCATACAATGCCTTGCACATGAAAAGCACTCCTTACATTAATAATGAGCAGATAAAGACTGAACAAATGGACAGATGTCTAAAATAACAGCAGAGAAGATCAACTTAAAAGACTACAGCTTACATGTAAATGGGAGAGATTTAGAGAAGTCAAATTTAAAAGTTTGAAGAAAAACATGAAAAATGTTTAAATGAAATAGAATGTAGTAAAAACCTTTGCACATTCGAGACCAGTGGCTTTCCAACAGGAAGGATGCATGACCCAAGAAGCGACAGTTCTAGTGAGCTCCCCAGTGATATGGGCCAGGAACTGTACTTTGAGAAACACAGTGATAGATTAAAAGATACAGAAGGCAGCTGTGGCACCATCTCAGTGGTAGAACACGGGCTTAGCATGCAGAAGATACAAATGACAGAAAGTATGAACTCCAGTGGGGGACTATGGAGGGTGCCAAGGGGGAAGGGGGTATAAAGATGATTTCCTATATGAAATACACAAAAATTCAATTAAAATTTTAAAGAAAAAAGAAATCTAGATCAGAAACTGCATGCATGTATTGACAATGCATACCACTCACCTTGCTTTAGTCAGCACAAATATGTGAGAAAGGAATTTAATATCTTATATTGGACCATAAAACTAGGGAATGTGTTTGTTACCTCTGATTTTAATTCAAAATTTTTAACTTTTTTTTTAAATCACATTTTGTTTATTTATTTTGTGTGCCTGTGTATGTGTCTGGGCGCATGCATGTCACAATGCATGTGGGAAGGTCAGAAGACAACTTTCAGGAGTCAGTTCTGACCTTCCACAATGTGGGTCCTGGGGATTGAATTCAGGTCTTTAGACTTGGCAGCAGGTACCTATACCCTCTGAGTCATTTCACTGGCCTCCAGTTTTATGTATGTATGTATGTATGTATGTATGTATGTATGTATGTATGTATGCATTTAGAAACAGGTTCTCCCTGTAGCCCCAGATTACCTTGAACTTGCTATATAGACCAGGCTGGCTTTAATCTCAGAGATCTGTTTGCCTCTGGCTCCCAAGGCATGTACCACAACCATGCCTGGCTCAATTTTATAATTTTTATAACTACAAAGATGTCATCTCCCTCCCAATAATAGTGCTAATTTGCCTTCTAGAGGCTACCAGATGGAATCAAGTGTGTGTCTATATCTATATTGACCTTGTGCTTCTCCCTGTGTGAGGGCACAAAGTATGATTGGTGAACTATGACTGTACTCATTTGCTTCCTGTTGACTGTGATAAAATACTGACCAAAACCAACTTAAAGACAAAAGGGTTTCCTGCATCTTACACTTCCATGTTACAGTCCATCACTGAGGGAAGTTAGACAGGAACTCAAGGCCGGAACCTGGAGGCAGGAGCTGAAGCAGAAACCATGGAGGAACGCTGGCTTGCTCCTCTGGACTGTGCTCAGCCTGCTTTCTTGTACAACCCAGGATCACCTGCCCAGGGTGGGCACACCCACAGAGGGCTGGGCCCTCTCACATCACTCAATAATCAAGAAAATGCCTCACAGGCATGTCTGTTGGCCAGTACAATAGAGAAAATTCCTCAGTTGAGGTTTCCACTTCTCAGGTGTGTCAAGGTGACAATTGAAGCCAACCATGACAATGATGACCATATTTGTGCAATACAGTGGCAGAAAAAGTAGAGGCCACAGAAACTTTATGGTTATAACATCTAAAATACAAACTTCCTGGCCTGGTACAGAAAAAGTATACCTGCCCAAGGGAACAAGCTCTTGGTCCACTCCTTTCCATATCTCCTATTGCTCAAAGTCCAGGTTTTACTCCAGTTTTTGAATTTTACAAGTACTATAAATTCTGTGAAATCTTCACTGTTGTGTCATTTCTATACCCAAACCAAATATACTTGACCTACTCTGTAAAATGCAGTTATAAGAGAAAATATAGTCTACATCATCAGCGAAGAAACATGTTTGTTTGGATTATTCTCACCTCAGTGGTCTTCAGATTGTCCCACATAATTACTGTGCAGGGGAGCAGGCATGTTAAGGAAACCCATTCCTTGATACTCAATTTCCATATTTACTCTTTTCTAAAACAAGTCTAAGAAAACACCATGGTCTATTCCTCCTTCGCCATTCCCTGTACACAACTGCCTTTTCCTCTCTTTGCAGTAGGGTATCTTACTCTCAGCCCTCTTGATTTTAATTCTGCTACATGTTCCCTGAGGTACAAACATCTCCTGGGTATCAAACAAAAAGGGAGATTAGATTATCTAAGAGAAAAGTCCTTGGAATTCAAGTAAAACAGGTATGGGAAGGATTCCTGAAAGCAGATGCATGCCATTTTGTCTCTTTATATAGCAGCCTTGCTCACAACTGGTATCTGTTTCCATGTATGTCCTCCTATGTAATTAACAGAATTAGATTCAAGTAGGCTGTCAAAGTAATGCATGTTGACATGCTGTTAGAAATGAAAAAAAAAGTGGATTATTTCTGTTCGAAATAAGTTGGCTTGGTTGGGTGCTTTGAAAATAAAGACTGATTTAGGGAATTAGATGACAAGGCATCCATTTTTTCATAAATCAATGAACTAGATTTCTACAGCATTTGATGGTTAAATATTTTACATATACCAGGAAGACAGACAATATATCAGAAATGGCCAACCTTTTGTAAATAGTTAAATGAATAGTTCATGAATTTTAGACATCAACCTGAAAATGGGGGGGGGGATAAAAAGTTCTTCTAAAATATCTGAGAGGAAAAGAAGAGAGAGGGAAGGAAGGAGGGAGGGAAGGAGGGAGGAAGGGAAGGAAGGAGGGAGGGACTATTCTCTAATGGCATATGTTAACAGATGAAACCCTGTTGTAGAAGTCCTGCAATGTGGTGAGACCAAACTGAAAAGGAATGTCTTTTGGATTGTGCAAAGCTAGGAACATGAGGTTGGGTTTTTAAACATATTTTATTTATTATTTTTATTTTATATGTATGAGTGTATTGCCTGAATGTATGTTGTGCAATTCTGCGGAGGTCAGAAAAGGGCTTTGGATTCCCCTGGAACTGGTGTTAAGGACAGTTTGTAGCCTCCATGTGGGTGCTGGGAATTAAACCCCGGTCCTCTACAAGAGCAATCAGTGCTCTTAACCCCAGAGCCATCTCTCCAGCCCCAAGGTTGGATATTTTTAAGAAGAGAAAGAAGTTGGAGACACAGAGAGAGGCAGAGGCATCTTGTCCCTGCAATCCCAGTTCCTGAACTGGCTTTCTGTCTGCTCTTTTCCCTTTGTGTTCTCTGCTTGTTTTCTACATTATAAAAATATTAAAAGTGTGAGACAAGAAGAAGAAAAGTTATACCGTGGTCATAAACTACTTAAAATTAATGTCTTATCTGGTATTCAGCATCCCAGAGCTGCCTTGACCATCTGCAGGGTGATCAGTCACTTGCTGTGGACATAGGGCTCTGCTGGAATTAAACAGTTATGGTAAACTGAAATGGGGCTAGGGAGAGGTTTGGTGATGAGGACTAGAAATCTGAGATCTGATTTAGGACTCAGACCATTCCCTCTTTATCATGAAAACCAAGGAAGACCCAGCTAGGTAAGGTCCTTTATACACAGATATTAAAAATAAGTTAGCAGTGGCCTATAATTTGGATTCTAAATCTTACTTTTCCAAAATACTGGTTTTTCTCTAAAAACTCATTCTGAGAAACTACACTGGACAACTTCATCAAACATCCCTTTATTTTTCTGTTTTAATTTATTATTGCTATAGCATATGGATAATAAATATTTCTCTACTTAACCATGGGTAGGTGGTGCTCCGCAGACAGGATTTATGTTTGAAATCAGATTTGGAGGATTCCAATCTGACCCATTCTGATGGTTCATCTTCACTGTCAACCTGACAAGAGTGACCTAGGTGACATACCTCTGGGTGTGTCTGTGACAGCACTTCATAGAGGCTTAACTGAGGAGGGAAGTCACATCCTGAATATAGGTGGCCCCATCCTTTGAGCTGGGGTCCCAGATTCAATTAGAAAAAAAAAAAAAAGAAAAAATTGAGGAAGCAAGCTGAGCGCCAGCATTCACCTCTGTCTGCTTCCTGGCTGTGTCACAATGTGACCAACCCTCCTACACTTTGGTCACCCTACTTCTTTTGTCATGCTGGATTGATTTCTTCAAAGTATCAGCCAAAATAAACCCTTCCTCTTACAAGTTCTTTTGTCAGAAATTTTGTTGCATTAATGAGAAAATAGCTAATTTGCCCACCTGTTCTAACACAGTGGTAAATCTAGCCCTGAAAGACTAGCTGAAGTTCATGACCTCCTTTAGAACAAAAAGATTTTGTCATAAGTATCACTATTAGACTATTTGAATTGTAAAAACATCTTACATTGCATTGCATAATACAGAACTAAAGCTTGTTTCCAGTGGAAAATATTTAAAACTATGGCCTATAAATGTATAAATGATGTGGAAAACAGGTGTTTTGACCACTTATTTTTAGTTCCTCAAATCCCAGTGTGATGTGGGAAAAACAGACTGCATTCTTGGGCCAGATAAAGGAAAACAAAGGAAATATATTACGTTTTCAAACATCTTTAGGATAAAAGACCGTTTTTACTGAGACTCTCAGAAATGGCTCTGCACCCATACTGTGAGTATTTCAATGCACATCTGTGGTTTGTTCTAATGCTGTGGCTCTAAAATTAGAAGTCTCCACTTGGGAGAATGCCAGGCTAATCAGAAGGGCTGGAGCCCAACGGAGACGGAGACCACTACAAAAGACAGACCAGGAAAGGAGCTAAGGGTGATCGTGGGTAAAATTTGGAAACCATCTGCTTAACTCTTCGCATAAAGGCAATAAAATCAAACCTTAGGATATTTGAAACCCAATAAAAGAAAGGATGATTCTTGCATTCTGAAATAGCAAAAAAATAAAATAAGTAAATAAATAAATAAATAAATAAATAAATAAAAATAAAAGGGAAAGAAAGAAAAGCTTTTAATATACCACATATAGTTTTGAGATTAAGGTCATAATTACATAGAAACTATAAATTATATTTGCTAAGGATGAATAATGGATTGGCATGCTATGAACTTGCCACCTATCTGTTGAGATCAGGCTATACCCTGGTCTACCTTACTCTATAGTGTAAACCATTGGTTTTCAGACTCTGTCTTGTCTATGGAGACTTCATTTTGAAATGCAGGAGAACTATGAATCTTGGGAGACACCAGAGCTGCACCATCCATCTGACACCCCCCACATGGAACAGACTGTTAAACAACTTATTTCCTGGGAGTAGAAAGGGGGCCACCTTACACATTTATTGGGGTGAACAGAGACAGTAGGGGCATATCAGTATATTAAAAATTTTTATCAGGAAAATTAGACCTAACAGGTTATCGGGTACACAGATAGAGGTAAGGCTAAAACTCCCTTACCTGACCTTAAAAAGAGGTAGATATATAGCTCTGTGATAGCAAGAGCCCCCAGCATCTTGTCACCTGACCACCTAGTATATGTACAAAGGACCAACAGAGAACTCCTGACTATCCCCAGGGCTTCAGGTGAGGTCCATCATTTCTACTGATGTAGCCTACTCAATTGCTGTCTTCCCATTGTCCTGTTTGCCTGCTGGACCTGCTCTCCATCTGTCTGCCCATTCCTTCACCTGGACCTAGACCTGCCTATGCACCTCTGCAGCTGGACTCAGTTCTGCAGGTTAGTTCTCTAACCTGTGACCAGCCAGGGCCTCGCCCACGACAGTTTCTTCCCTGTGCTTCAGTTCATTTGTATCTTATCAACACAGATGCTGTTTATGTTTCTACCAGCTTCCCATCTTCTCAGCACTTCTAAAACCTATTGAGCTCTGCTGTGGCCTTTTAACTCTTTAGAGCCATTCTATTAAAAAAACACACACACATACACACACATTATGATGTGTAATATGTGAGCTCAGATTTAACTTCAGTTATTAAGATTAGAAGGGTGCACCTAGGCCAGGGTTACCAAGAAAAATGAGAGTGTCTGGCAAACTGATGCCATTAAAATGGCTATGCCTTGTGAAATTGTTTTTCAATAAACTCTGGCATTGTAGAAAGAACACAGATGTGTCCACCTATGTTTCTGACATGGCACACTTATGACCTATCAGTGTTACGTGTTAGCCCAAACACGTGCTATACAAGCTGGAGTAACAATAGTTAATTAATTGGCTATTGAATCTCAAAGATATTTTGGATCTGTCAATAGTTTCTTCATAGGCACCTGCTCAGTGCTCCAAACTCAGACAGGATGCCTTAGTTTGGCTTCTGTTGCTAAGACAAATGCTGTCTAAAATCAACCGGAGTAGGAAAAGATTTGTTTCATATTACAATTCTCAGGCCACAATCCATCACTGAGGGACGCCAAGGCAGAAACTCCAGGCAGGAACCTGGAGGCAGGAACTAGAAGCAGAGACCCCGGAGGAACACTGCTTCCTGACTTGCTTCTCTGGCCTGTGCTCAGCCTGCCTTCTCACACAACCCAGGACCACCTGCCCAGAGCACGCACACCACTCAACAATCAAGACAATGTCTCACAGACAGGCTCACAGGCCAATCTGACAGAGGAAATTCCCCAATTGAAGTTTCCTCTTCCCATACGTGTCAAGTTGACAACTGAAGCCAGCCATGACACATGTTATGTCTAAAGAGACAAGCCTGAAAGTGTCACAGCAGCCTTTATACCTGCACATCTGTCTAAACCAGAAGCTTCCTGTTTGCTAATGTGCTGCATTGTTTCCCAAAGAAGAGAAAAACATAGAAATGACAAAAATCACAGCCTTAAAGGATCTTGAACAGAAGAGCACAAAACAATTTATTAGGATATAAATAACTATAAGTTTCAGAGGAGAGGATTCAAGCATCAATGGAATTCAGTTCCTCTTGCCTACAGCTAGAATTTCAACTAAGTCTAAAAGGATGGGTAGGAGTCACCCAGGCAGAAAGAAAAAGGACAGGTTCCAATATTCATCATGAAAATATGACTTCATAGACGCAATGAAAAAAACAATGAGTCAAGTAAATACACTAAGGGAAATCTTTCTTTGAAAGATGGTACCTCGCTGATTCGATTCCTGGTCTCTTTTCCTCACGCACATAGATACACATACATATGTAATGATACATAAAAGGAATAGGCCTATAATCCTAATCTTAAGGAGTTAGAAAGACATCAGCAGGCTTGGAGGCCAGTGAGGATGGACTCCTCCCTCATAATCAGATCTGAACCCCACCTCCTCTTTTCCTGGTAACAGTAAAAAAAAGAAGCATTACAACTTCTACTTAAGGTTTAAAATACCAGCTTGGTCTCCATAGCAAATCCAGGCCAGTGGGGGCTACAGGGAGACCCTCTCTCAAAAAGACCAAAAAAAATTACCATAGGAGAATATGGAGGTTTCAGGACTTTGTTGAGGTTCATCAAAGGAAAGCTACTTCCTACTGCACAAAAGAATGGAATCTGAGTTCTTCCTCTGGTCCTGACTGGAGACATGACATCCTGATCTACCCCAAGGATTCGAACATTGTGTAGTATTGTTCTCTCCCTTAAGAGTCCATGCACAGGGCCTCTCAATCACCTGGCCAGGAGACCATGGCTCAGGAAAGTTGATTCAGTTGATGACATGCTAAGGAAATGGGGAAAATACTTATCCCCTTAATAAGATAATATACTTACATCCTCTAGACACCCCTGTCTTAAGGCATCTGCTTACAGATCTTAACTGCTAAGTGTGCCCGCTTTTCTGAATTCTAACTTAAAAAGCTTAATCTTTTCCTTTTCTCATTCTTTCCTTGACTATACTTTATCACTCTTTCAATATGACCCCTCCACTTTCTGCAGCTGCCTGCAGGCCTCCACTGCTGACCTAACTCAGAAGATATGATGTGCTCCCTTCCTCTTTCCCATCTTCCTGGCAGAGGAGGATTTATATCTTTTTTGCTGTTGTTTTCTCTCAATCTCTAATAAGTGTTCTTCAAGATTCTTTCTGGTTCAATTTTTAAATTATTTTGATCAATGAGACTGAGACCCGACAAAAGGGAGTGCTGATTCCCCTGTAACAATCGAATAACATTACATAAAGACTTAACATAACGTTGGGGGAAAAAAATCCGTGTTTGGCGCAGACAAATAGGAGGAGAATGGCAGACATTTGCTGAGTCATTCAGATCTTTTGGGACATAATTAGTTTGTTAGGTAGGGTTGAACAGTGAGAAAGTCCCCTCCCCAGGTCACCCTGTAAACAGATGTTTGTACTGCCAAAATAGAAGATGGGGAAAGATGAGGACAAGCCAGTAACAACTTCCCTCTAAGATTCCCACGCAGTCCACAGCGCTTTCTTCACTTTTAAAATCCTGGATCCTTACTTTTGTTTGCTCTACTTCACAGAAGGTATCTTTCCATATGCATAGATCACTTATTTCAAATATTTAAAGTTGAGATGTGTGCAAAAGGTTAGAGGGTCTGTGAAGGAGAATGACTTCGGATCAAAATACCTGAGATAACCTTTAAAGAACACATGAAATGATATGATAACATTCAGCAATGATCCCTACCAAAGTTGGGTCCAGGGATCTACTTCCTATATTTATAATAATAATTTCCCTTAAAAGTAATATTGGGAGCTAGAGAGATGACTCAGCAGTTAAGAGCACCTGCTGCTCTTGCAGATGACACAGCAGTCTGATACCCTCTTCTTGTTTGGATACTTGTAAGTATGTGGTACACATACATACACTCAGGCACACACACATACATATAAAATTTAAAAAAAATAAATAATTTTTAAGGTAAAACCAGGGCTGGAGAGATGACTCAATGGTTAAGAGCACTGGCTGCTCTTGCAGAAGACCTAGGTTCAGTTTTAGATTTCCTGGGCCATCTGGAATTTGCATGGTTTCCAGGAATCCAAAGTCTGGTTTTTATGCTTGCCTTGCAAGAACTTAACCACTGAACCATCTCCCTAGTTCATTTCAGAATATTATATAATAGCTTTGAAAAATATAGCCTTTCTCTGACTAGTATACAAAAATAATGACTTAATGACACAAATTGCTGTCAGAGAATAAGGGTGTTTCTGGCTTATTTTCTCAACTAGAGGCCTTAAAATAAGCTTCTAAATACAAGTTCAGTTTTCAGAGAAGAAAGGAAAAGCCAAAAAGAAACAGCAAATAAGAATTGACAGTATTCCAAAGGGCAGAAATAGGAGAGTTCTATATATCTATCATTTCAGAAACTTTAAAATCTTATTATGAGCAATGTTTAAGAATTGCTTTTGTTAAATTATATATATTTTCAATTTCATGAATATCCTCTTAAAATTAAAAATTGATCTTTTTCTCAGAAGACACTTGTATTCACTAGAAAAGGTTAATGCATCTCTCATAGTGAAAGGAACAGTGGATAAAAGTGTCATAGAAAAGGCCATATTGTTTACAATAGGTTTTGTATGTCACATGATCCTATAATAGTTACAGGTGATGAGAATGAGCTGGCTATAGATTTTCAGGAACTTTTAGAGAGATTTACATGGCCACACATCCAGTGCCACCAACTGGGGCACTCCTCAAATAACTGGGGCTTATGGGGAACATTCACTGAAACCACCATACTCCCCCATGGGAAAAGCAGTAAAACTCTTTATATTATTTCACACTGTGAAACTAATTCTTTGTTTGTTGCAAAGAAAAATTACTTTAAGTTTTGTTTAAATACCCTGATGACCTTTTCCCTGTCCAAATGCACATTCTGCTCTATTCCTGAGGCTTGAGGTAGTAAGAAAAAGGTTTACACTGGGTTATGGCAGAATTTAGAAACAGAGACTACAAAGGAATGGATGAGAAGAAATGGAAAAGAAACAGTGAGCCAACAAGGTCACAGCTCTAAGTTGCTTAAGCAAGGGACGAATTCGGAGGGCTTTGATGATTCAGTGCCGTGAAACTACAGCCTTCCCTTGCATGGCTGATTAGGCCCTGGGCTGGAGCTGTTCCAGGTAGTGTGAACCCCAAGACCAGACCCCAGAGTACCCACAGACGTGCCCATTCTTCTGCAAGTCACAGGGTTCAACTCTGGATTCTGTCACCTGTTGACACTGAATCTGTATTGATCAGATGTCTAAAATAGAGTTAAAATGGTTTTCCTAATACAAAGAAAAAAAGATTGATCAAGTCACAATTAATTAATGAGAAAATCGGATTCCTGGAGGCCACTTTTGTCTTGTCACATCATTCAGAGAGCTCACAGAAACTTCTTGAACATGAAAAAGAGAACCGTAGGAGGATGTCCCCTAAAAAGGCTCCAGAGGTGAGGACACAGAAAAAAGCTGGATCTCTGCAGCCTCTTGACCACACAAGGCCTGTGCTATCATTCTAAGCAAATTATACATGTGATGGGTGGAGAACTTGTTCAGATATCTAACGTAAAAATGATTATTCCATGTTCTCTCCCAAATACTTCTTCAACAGTTAAAAATATATCCTATTTAGGGTGTTTTTTATTATAAAACACTAACATATTTTATTACTGTATTTGTAAACCCTTCTACATACTTTTTTAGATAAAATGCCTTTTAACAAAAGGTCAAATTTTGTAGAAAATTCAAAGGAAAAACAATGAGAGCAGATCAAACATTATCAAGGGGAAAGTGGCCAGGAAGGGAAATGCCTTTGCATTTATTGCTGTTTCCTCTCAATTCTTTCAGGTAGACTGTTTTGACCTAAAGAATGTTTCTGGAATGCCAATGCAAATGCATATAATCTGGAAATGTTCCCCTCAAGAATGCGAAATGGGGGATTAGAGAGATAGCTCTGTAGTTAAGAGCACTGGCTGCTCTTGCAGAGGACCCAGGTTCGGTTCCCAACACCCACACGGTGGTTAACAACCATCAGGAACTCCAGTTCCAGGGATACAATGCCCTCTTCTGACCTCCATAGGCATTGTACAACATGGGTGCATCTATCTACATGCAAGCAATGTACTCATACATATAATGTTTTCAAAAAAGAATGTGAAAATGAAACAGAAACACAACATTTTCCCCTGATTTTTTACTTTAAAAGTGAATATTATCATTTGATTTTTGTTTGTGAAAGATAACCAAGTAAGTCATGTGTCTCTGCATTTCCTGTGTCCTTTGTATACTCTTGTTATACCAATTTTATGATGAACTTTCATATTTTATTGAATTCTAGCCTTACTAATTAATATTTCTAATGATCTTATAATCACAGTTATTTTGTATAAAATTTTAGGTTATTTAGGCAATTAAAAATATTGGAATTCAAATAATTAATTAAAAGTGTAGTGATTTGAAATGTATAGTAATTAGACATTTTCATGATTCTAAATCTGCCCACCCCAAAACTGGCATATTCCTTTCTTTAGTTTTTTTAAAATACATATTTTTATAAAATACCAGAATTCCCTCTATATATGTCCTGCCCTAACTTGATTTCTGTGTGTGTGTGTGTGTGTGTGTGTGTGTTTGTGAGTGTGTGTATGTGTGTGTGTGTGTGTGTGTGTTGTCCATGGAGTCCACTTTGGGTATCCTGCTCTATCGCTCTTTGTCTTATTTCCTTGAGATAGAATCTCCCACTGAACCTGGAGCTAGACTAGTGACAGACAGCCCCAATGATCCTTAAGTCTCTACCTCCTATAGTCCTGGGATTTCAGACCTGTGTACAACACTTTGTGTGGGTTGTGGGGATTTCTGTCAGTTGTTAGCAATTGAATTCAGGTCTTTGTGCTTGTACAGCAAGTGCCCTTACCACAGAGTCATCTCCCCAGCCCCTAGTCTGGATTTTTTTTAAGCAATAAAAATACAAAAGATAGGTGAAGGATGCGAAGGCAGGCCTATGAAGCAGCTTAAGGTACTTGTGATGAATAAAGGCTGGGGAAAGCAAAGTAAACCAGGAGATTGCTCTGGGCCCTGGTAGTACAGCTCTGGGGCTCAGAGAGCTATTGAGAGCCTGGCAAACCACATCACTTTCAATTCCCACTTAGCCATTGGCCATTTCCAATCACTGAAGTCATTTCTGATATTTCATGATGTCCTCAGAACTTTTCTAGAGGTGAGCAAGGCTTTGGGTATCTCAAGGAATTAGCATGACTTTTTTTTTTTTAATCAAAGATACATATTCCTGTTGAAGAACTATAAGCAATACTCTTCAGGGAGCAGGCTCAGCTCAATTGCTTCAGTCTGACATTCATAACAGTGGATATGAAAGACACTGATAAGGATGTCTAGAAAAGATAGCAAGGCCTGTGGCATTGCCTCAAACAGGTGATTTCAGCTAATGGGCGTTAAAGAGGTCCAGCAGGCTGACCCTCTCTGTGCTTTAACTCTACCTATGCATGTAAGTGTGAAAACAACATGAATTCCATTCTGTCATTTCAAAACAAGTTCACTGTCTCTATGCCCAGTCAACCATATAAGTTCTGCTAAAAACAGTACCTCACATTAGTTTCACAAACATTATCATTCTATATTAAAGGGGGGATATTTCAATTCTCTGTTTATAGAAAATAAAGTGGGGCTCACTTCAAAATTGTGATGCTTTAAAAAAAAGAATAAAGAACACCATCTAATTTACAGTAAACAAAAGTGAGAGACTATTGGGTAAATTATTAAATAAATCTTGATCTAGGAATGCCCTTTATGTTTGAAGCCATTTTATCAATTCTGAATTTTTGGCTTGTGGTTTCTGGGGAGATGTCAAACTAAATAAGACTTTTATTCCAGCATTTCCTAAAAAGAAAAAAAAAAAAAAAGATTCTCCAACAGAATACTCTGAAATAAGAAGTGTGTCTCAATGAAAAACAGAGAATTTATGAAGCATATGAACAGGGCTGCACTAGTGGTGATAATGAAATAATTAAAATGAGGTGTTGCAGACTGGAACTCCTTATCCCATTCATCAGTGTGACAGGGCCATGAAAAAACCTATGGCTATCAGAGCAATCTCTTTAACTACTGGTGCTAGGTGATGAAGGGGAGAGTGACTTTACAGAAAAATCCCTTGAGTTAGGCCATCACAAGGCCCACTTATGGCATTTCAGACATGGAACAGTATTAGAAACAGCCTCTCAGAGATCTTCCATGGGCCAAATATAATACATGGGGGTCTTCATTACTGGGGCCATGGACTGACTGAAATTTGCAGGCTGTGGGTCCCCATATGATACCATCTTAGCTTTGAAGGCCAAATGGGAAAAAATGATAAAATTATATATTTGAGGTAGAAAAGATAAAATCTGGGGTAGGTCAGAAAAAAGAACCTTGCTTTTATAAATACTTGATACAGTTTTCAAGGTTGATGACCTAGAAATACAGTTACAAGAAGCTTCTGTGTAATTTATTGCATCCTGGGCCCAATCCAGGCTCCTAAAAGCCAAGCCTGCAAAGGGAATTGAGCCCATGAGAAATATTTCCCGTATCATATTCATTAGCTTCCAAAATCCCCACATTAGATTCAGATTATCAGGTTTCAAGTGGGAGTGGAGAGAAACTGTTAATAAAATAACTTTTCTCCACTACTTGCCCAGGGGTGCCGACAACACAGCAGACAGTAGCAGGATATCAGAGTATAAGGGCTCTAGTGGGGGGAGGGAGGCTATGGGAGGGTGCTATCTGGGAAGTGGGTGTAAAAATAATAAATAAATAAATAAATAAATAAATAAATAAATAAATAAATAAATGAAATAACTTTTCTCTGTCCATAACTCCACTGGGGTACCCTTGGCTCTGCTACTTGATTCTTTTCTTCATTGTTTTGAACAATTGTCACACAAAGGGACAAAAAAAAAATCCATCCCAGTCATAAGTTTGGCTATTGTCCATAGAGCCCTGGCAGACTGGAGAAGGTACTAAGTGAGCTTATTAAGACAGCTGAAAGAACTTGGGTCTATGACATGGCATGATGGGATCTTCCAAGAATGTCATTATTGGTTGGCAAGATGAGGTAGAGACACGGCCAAGTGGGAAGAAACTACGCGTTAGCATATGTGATGGATGGTTGACCATATGGTCTAAACTTAGAGACTGTAAATATTGAAATGCAAGAAACAAAACTAGTGAACTAATTAAGCCAATGAAGACAGCATGGCATCTGCCTAGAATGTCACCCTAGGATCACAGCTTCCTGTATACTTTGCTAGTTTTTATACTTCTTTTAACTTATTAGCAGAGACAGGATTTTTTCTCGCCAGTACATGGTGAGTGTGACTGTCTAGGCAATGTCACCATGTAGTCATACACAGTCATCCTGCAGTGTTAACATGTCCCATCAGGTTTGCTGCTAAACTGAAACACAGTGGAGTCAAAACAACATTATTGGCTCTCAGTATGGTTTCTTTTGTTTTCAAAGTCACAAACTAATTTTTTATTCCTCTTTTTATAGAATTTTGCAAATTTCATGCAGTATATATCTGATATTTGGATCCTTTCCTCTAGCTGCACAACCTTACTATCCTCTACCGAATTTCATGTACTCTATTATGTATTTATTAAAGCCTATAGAGTCAAATTTGTGTTTGCAAATGTCCTTTGGGGTGAATCCATCCATCAGAGCCTGGTTAACTTACCAAGATTTACACCCTTAAAATAGACTGACTCTCCCCTTCTTAACAGTCATCCATCAGTTCCCAATAGTTCCTTAGGTAGGGTTGGGATTTCTTACTCACTTCCCCATGTCTATTCCAAGATTTTGTGTGGCTTGAGTATATAGTGAATGACAGGACAGAAATACACAGTTTAATCCCTGACTCCAATCCAATGGGTCCTTTTTGAAATTTTATTTCATTTTTAATTATGTGCACATGTGCATGTCTATATGTGTGTATGTGCACATGTGCATACACTGCCATCAGAGACCAGAAAAGGGCATTAGAACCCATACGGCTGGAGCTACAGACAGTTGTAAGTCACCAGATGTGGGTGCTGGGAGCTGAACTTGGTGGCTCCAAGAGTTCCATGGTTCTTGGCAAGAGTGCTGTTTGACAAAGTTCTAGCCAAAAGCCGATGACCGCTGCTCTTTTGGTGGATATCCCTTCCCGAATTACTCCTGGTTTTTGTAATTTGTATAATCTTCTCTTCTTTAAGTATTCTGATAACCAACTCTGATGATGGAATGGGAAACTAAACCAGGGAAATCTCTGCCTTTAGCAGAATTATTATGTTACTGAAACAAAATGAAAGTAATAAGATAGATGACTTCCTCCTACAACTATGACCCCATTTGGACCTGCATTTGTGATTAACAATGAGGCTTGGTTTCCCCCAAAAGGAAAAGATAGCATGCAACTCTAGATGCCCTGCTGCCTTTTACAGGAGTTTATGATTTTAACCCTAAACGTGGAACTATTGAGACTAAAGTTTGGTATAAGGAAAAACTACTTGGCTTAGGGAAACTCCCTCTTGGATAGAAAGATTAGCTAAGTCTGTAAAAAGCTGGTGGTGCGTGACCTCTGAAGAAAAATTGCCCATTCTTTTACCAAAACTAAAAGCGATTCAAAAGCCCTTAAAGATAAATGGCAACAAAATAATAAAGATATTGAAATGAAGAAAATAATCATATGACTCAAAGAATACAAACCGTTCAGGAAGAAATAGCAAAAGGGAGAGGAAAAAGATAAACTGGAATATTGGCTAGACAATAAATAAAAAGACTTGATTATTCCCGTTCCCATGAGAAAAATAATTTTCTCAAATATACACGCCAACCTGTAAATATTAAATTCAAAGAATTAAAGGGCAAATGGGGACAGGCTGTCTTACACTTCTATGGTAAAATAGAAACCACAAGGCTATAAAGAAAACAATGAAGACATTGCTTGGCTATGTTAAGAAAAGGTTAATCATTGAACTTTGTACTTTCCTTTTACTGTGATTATTGAAAAATATTGTACACTGAGAAATATTGTGCAAATTTTTGGTTTGATTTACAGTCTGATGCTTTACTGCTATTATAAGCTTTCTAATTATAAATAAAGGCTGTATAAGGCTGCTTTTAGAGAGAGAAGAAAAAGAAAGAAGATATTCGGGCTGACATCTCCCGAGTGGGCCAGTCAACAGCCTCTACTAGAACTGCAACTGTGGTTTCTGGTACAGTCCTTTCTGCCTCCGCTGTTACCTTTACCCCTTCAGGCCCCAGACTCAGCTGGAGCTGGTCTCCGGCATGAACTCTGGTACCCTGGAAGTGCAGCAAGCACTCTTAACTACAGGGCCATTGCTCCAGCCCTGCAAATGGACATTTTAATGCACTTTTAATGATTTACAACTTCTGGCTTCTATGTAAGATAAGAATCCATTCTATTTAGGAGTATTTCTATTAAAGAACCTGGTTCCCTGCCAATTAACAGAAAAAGGTTTAAATCTCTTTAAATAAAGTACAATGAAACTGAACATCAGAAAAAGGGGTGCTTTGGACCCCATATTAAAAATGAATAAATAAAATAAGTTAATTAAGTAAAATAAAAAGTACTGGGGCTGGGCATGGTGGCACATGCCTTTAATCCCAGCACTCGGGAGGCAGGGGCAAGCAGATCTCTGTGCGTTCAAAGCCAGCCTGGTCTACATAGTGGGTTCCAGGACAGCTGGGGCTACAGAGAGACCATGTCTCAAAAAGACCAAAATAAATAAATAAATAAATAAATAAATAAATAAAAATAAATAAAAATAAATAAATAAATAAATAAATAAATAAAAAGTTCCTACAAAAACCACATAGAACAAGGGAGAGTAATGCAGTGTGTTTTAACCTGCTTACTTTCTGCTTAGTTTTAAGTCTGAAAATCCTCTGCTGGTGGGCAGGTCCCAGTGCAGCAGTTCTGAATGAGGAAAAGACACAGGACCTAGATGTGAAAACTGCAGATTATTTTAGATCAATTGCCAAGGAATGTGAGTGAGCATGCTGTGTTAATTAAGCTTTTACGGTCCATTATTGCTTCATGAGTTATTCTGAGAAAACAAAATAAAACGAAACTAAAAGACACTCCAGAAGCCAGATGTGTGGCACACACCTTTAATCCCAGCACTCAGGAGGCAGAGGCAGGCAGATTTCTGTGAGATTGAGGCCAGTCTGGTCTACATAGCAAGTACCAGGCCAGCTGGGGCTACAGGGAGGCCCAGTCTCAAAAACACCCCCCCTCAAAAAACAAACTCTCTAGAAAAGACCTAAAGACTTACTTTAGTAAAGAAATTGAACTTATCTTATTAAGATAAAGAAATTGAACTTTAGTAGTTGGATATTGGAAGGCTACTTTATCAAACAAAACAAATGCTGTGTGTAGAAGTGCAGACTGTATGCCTAGCATCTGGAAGGCTGAGGCAGGACGATGCATACAAGTCTAAGGTGAGCCTGTGCTACACTGTGAATTCAAAGCTGGGATGGGACACACTGAAAACATTGTCTCAAAAAAGTATATGTTTAAATAAATATTTTAATGATTAATAAATATTTAGTAACTAACATGTAGCTTAATTTTAAAGCAGAAAGATAATTTAATAATCTTCTTCTGTTCTGTGGGTATAACAATATTCACCATCTTGAAAACAGATAATCCTCTAGAGGGAGAAGAAGAGGAAAAACTTCATTAAACATACAAAACCAAAGTCTGATTGAACTGTCTGTGGATTTTTAAATTAAAAAAATTAATTAAGAAGATGAATAATCTGGTGTAGCATTTATTTTGGGATAGCATACAGGTGTTGTAGTTAATCATTGCACTGTGTATTTCAAATTGCTCATTGTGGGCTGCAGGGATGGCTCAACATGTAAGAGAGCTTGCTATACATGCAAGGAGGATCAGAATTTGGATTCCAGAACCCACATAGCAAGCCAGGTATCCAGCACATGCCTGTAACTCCAGCACCAAAGTGTGGACACAGGAAGATCCCTGGGGCTTGCTGGCTTCCATCCTAGATGAAAAAGCACAAGCTCCAGGTTCAGGGAGAGATCCTGCCTCAAATGAACAGGTGGATAGGGATAGGGGGCTACATTTGACACCCTTCTTTGTCCTCTGCACAAACATCTTAGGCACCAACTCACATACAAACACACACACACACAAATCCACAGACATACAAAAATGTATTTTATAAAATATTACATATGCACATTTTAATTTTTTAAAAAAGTTATTTCATTTTAATTTATGTGTATGTGCACATATGTGAGGGTGACCTTGTAGGCCAGAAGAGGGCATTGAATCCCCTGGACCTGGAGTTATAGACAGTTGTTAGCTTCCATGTGGGTGCTGAGAACCATACCTGTTTCTTTTAACCACTGAGCCATCACTCCTGGCCCATAATCACATTTCCTATATTGAACACAAGCATAATACTGTAATTTACGTCTACACGTTTCAGTATTACCTGCGTTTCAGCAGACATTTGCTTGCTCATCACAGGGTAGGAAAGTGTAGGACTTCTGTTTTCTTTATCTCCCCTGAAGTTCAGACATTACCATGAGAACAAGACTGCCCATCAAATCCGACAGTCACATATCTGAATTAAGAGTTAAGGATACAATATGGAGCTGGAGAGATGGCTCAGGAGTTAAAAGCCCTTGATGCTCTTCAGAAGACCCAAGTTTGGTTCTCAGCACTATGTCTGGAGGCTCACGACTGCCTGTAACTTCAGTTCAAAGGGATCTGATGCCCTCTTCTGGCCTCCTCAGGCATTCCTATACATGCATGCACACACACAGAGAGAGAGAGAGAGAGAGAGAGAGAGAGAGAGAGAAAGAAGACAGCTAACCAGTCAGTCTGAGATGGACAGAGCACTGCTAACACTAAGAACACAGCAGAGGAGAGAGAGAGAGAGAATATAAGTAAATCTTCTGGAGGTGATAGATTAATGGAATACAAAGAAACTATATTGTCTGAAGACCACAGGGTAGTTGCACATAGGAACCCACCATGTTTGTGACAGCATGCACAAGAGCTATACAAACCCAAGCCAGACAAAAATTTAAAAAACATATATGGGAAAGATGGGCAGGAAGCCCCAGCCATAACTGAGGATATATTGGCAATTGGTAGATGTTGGGAGAATAGCCATCACTTTTTTTACTGGTGTGTCTCCTGGTAAGTCGACCAACCTCTAAGGCATAGACCCACACACAAAAAGCATTTAGGAAAACCAAATTAGACTTGATAAACCTTTAGAAAAAGACAAATAATAGTAGAGGACATGAAGTTGGTGGATGGGGATTATAAAACAAAGTGGGAAGAGTCTGATTATGCTCAAAATACTTTGTATGAAATTCTCTCTTCAAGTCAATAGAAATATTTTTAAATAGATTTTTAATAAAAGAATAAGTGGTAGGAAGAGAAAAAAGGAAGAGTTAGTGAAGTGAAGAAATGGAGACTGAATTTGTTATTTTCCTGGCACAAACTGTAGATTTTACAGGACTGAATTCCCAGGGACACAATGTGATTCAACGTCCCACGCCAATACCATGGCGTGCTTGACATTGGTGGCAGTGCTCAGCTTGCCAGACAGTCTGCAGGCTGGTTAGGAGTGCAATTTCTGGCTGTGTTCCCCAGGCATAGCAATTCTCAGCCCTCCTGGAAATACCATAAACTTTTAACAAATTTCTTTAAAAAAAAAACAAATTTCTTAAAAAAAAAAAAAAACTAAATCAGCTGGAGCAAACTTCTAGGAAAACTTGCTGATGAGATGTGAGAAACCAGAGCCATTATTTAATGTGGAGAAAAGGCAGGTACTTGTCAAGCAGAGTCACAGGAGGGGAAGAACATGGGTGACCTCAGTGTACAGAGGGAAGAAGGGTAGGACAGGGAGGAGAAGACACATCTCCCTAGAGCAAAGGAAAATATACTTTTGATACTAGAAATGACTGGGTATGGCTGGAGGAGCAGGTATTAGGTAGCATTTTAAGTTAAAAGCCATGAACTAAGCAAGCTCTTATGGTAAAAATGAGGAAGAACTGGATATATGGTTGTCATGGAAAAGCAGAAAGGTCTCAGGAGAGAGGGAACCTGGACATCTCCTCCTCCTCAGATATGGTCTCTCAATATGGTAGATCCATTTCCAGTAAGTGCGCTCACATGCTGCTCTAGAGTACAGGACAAAAACCCTCCTAAACAAGTGCTACCAACAATGGTGATCTCAGAGGATCCTGAGGGTGCACAGTAAGGTCATATCTACTATCTCTCCTGCTAGATTCCTGCCAAACCCCTAACTACTCTAAGTCCTTGTTCAAATCCATCTGGTCAATAAGGCTTAGCCTGATTCACCTATTTAATACCTGTTTCTGCTTCTGGCACTCCTGATTACCCACACACAGTTATGTTCTCTTTTTTATACTGTATGTAAATATACAGCTGCTAATGTTTTTAGTTTATTCATGTATTAAATTGATTATTGTCTTTCCTACCAGAATATAAGTACCAAGACAAATGTAATCCTTGTTTTGTTATATCTTCTGAACTTCTAAAGCTGTTTAAGGCAGAAAAGCAGGGACCTTTTCCCTAGAGAATGCTGGGAGAAAATCTTAAAGGCAGTCTTTCAGCTTTGCAGACACCTGAGGCAGTTACCAGAAGATGAGATGAACAACATGCAAACCACAAAGATTAAAATGAAAGCCCAGGGAATCAAACGTCTACTGTGGCTTTGAGAAGATCTGTATTTTGAGAAAAGTGGAAGGCTCTTCCTTTGCCAGGGCTGTGCTCACATTCAAGACAGACCAGAAAATGCCCTACTGTAGCTGGTCATGAGACTGTGCACAAGAAAGTGGAAGCTAAGGCAGCTTTGTCAATGGCTGGCTGGGCACTGGAGGCATGCTCCACCATGCACACTGAGGCCCTTGGTAGAGAACTGGAAGTGTACAGGTCCTTGGTATAAGCAAATCTACATTCAGTTATAAAGTGACCACTAAACTAACTGAACAGAGACTCCACTGGCCACACATGACAAAGATTCTAACACTAGGATCCACAGTTGTATCGATCAATTCCTTATAATAAAGCTCCTTCTAGGAGATAGAGAAATGGCTCAGTGGTTGAGAGCACATACTGCTCTTCCAGAGGACTCAAATTCAGTTCCTTGTACCCCCATCAGGCAGCTCACAACTGCCTCTAACTCCAGCTTCGGGGACGCAATGCCCTCTTCTGGCCTATGTAGGTACTTGCACTCACATGCACATACACACATGCAGTGCACACACATACTATAATTAAAAAAAATAAAAATAAACCTTAAAGCATAAAATAAATGTCTGTCCATAGATAGCTATCTATCTTCTAGTTAGCCAGCTATTTACCTGTCATCTATCCATCCTCTACCCATCCATCCATCTGCTCTTGATTCTGTTTCTTTGGAGAACACTAGCTATTAGAGCATGCTCTATGATTCCTTCTTCAACATGTTCCTTTGTAAGGAGATATGGATGTCTTCATTAATATCAGCCTCCAAGTTTTGATGTCTCTTCCTATATCTAAATTTCTGAGCTGTTACTGTAGCTTATACATAGATAGATCTAAAAGTATGTTATTTGTCCAGAGGTCATCAAATCTCTGCACCACCTCTTTATGACTATGGTTTTTAAAAATTTGGTACTTAGGCAGAGTGTGGTGGCATACACCTTTAATCCCAGCATTCAGGAGGCAGAGGCAGGTGGATTTCTGTGAGTTTGAGGCCAGCCTGGTCTACATAGAGAGTGCCAGGTTAGATGGGTATACATAGTGAGAGCCTGTCTAAAGAAATAGTTTGCTAATTTTATGAGTTTTTTTTCCATTCTACAAATTGATTCATAGTGGAAAACATTAGCACCCAGAAATTTCTAGTGGAAGGAAAGTTTTTTTCTGTTAAGAGAGAAAAATGAGTTCTGAAGATTAATGAGAACACAACACAGAAAAAGAGAAAAAGTTTTGTCTCCTTACACTGGAACTTCATTCAAGAGTTCTAGACTCAAACACTGTCAAAATTTATATTACATTCCAGTGTGGCCTCTAGATCAGTTAGGTTCTTCCTATGACCCCCCTACTGCCCCCAGCCTGGCCTTGTGTCTTCCAAAGACCAGGAATGTGGAGAGCACTTAAGTTAGGAAAGACTCCAGGAAGGAAGGTAAAAGAATGTGAATGTCAGGTGCATGTCCTTTACCCATCTCTAAACATGACCACATGCATCTCCATCTGCTCTATAGACATGCACTCTATACAGGGGGATGCCTTTCCTTACGTTCATCAGTGTCCTGCCATAGTCTACCCTGTGAGCACTGCAGGTGCTAGATAATTCTCACGCTCGTTCACATTTCCACAGTACTGGTGGATTCACCCTCCAGACTTGCAGGACATTATTTAGATATCCACGTCAGACATATCTGCTTGAGTTTTGGAAAGACACCAAATAAAATATTTTCAAAAAAAATTTCAGTCATTATGGAAGAAGCAAGGGACAACTGTTAACTGGCATCACAACTTTGCAATAATATTATTTTTAGATAAGTAAACCAAGCTATTTTTAATTTTCCATTATAAGCATGTGCCACTATGTCCAGATTTTTTTTAATGTTGGTCCTGGGTATCGAACTTACATTCTCTTGCTTGTACAGCAAACACTTTACCAACTGAGCCCCCCAACTAGACCAAGACTTCAACCTCTGGTAGACATTCAAGATCCAATCCATATATAATAGTGCATGACAAATACAGATGACCAGATGTAGCCCCAACTACATAAATTAATTTAGTACCTGCTGTGCCAAACACAGAAGATATACGTTCTAGAATAGTCTTGTGGATATCAGGGTGAGATAGGATAAATGCAAGTGTCCAGAATGTGATCTGAAAAAGAAGGAAGTATACAAAATTAAAATTCCTTCAAAGTAAATAAAAGCATACTTAGTATCAGTGGTAAACAGTTCATATAAGCAAGGACAATGTTTCAATTAACCTTAAAACCATGCTATTAAATATTTCCTTTAAAACAACTAGATTTTATGAACAAGTGATATATCTCTAAGAGGCCAAATTAGTGATTTTATTCTGTCACTATGGTTTCACTATATTGTTTATATAGCTCAATCTGTCTTAAAATATTTTATTATTTTTATTTTTATGTGTATGAGTGTAATGCTTGCATGCAGGTAGGAGCACACGTGTTGTGCAATGCCCATGGAGGTCAGAAGAAAGCATCAGATTCTCTGGAACTGGAGTTAAGAATGGTTGTGAGCCACCATGTGGGTGCCGGGAATTGAACCCAAGTCCTCTGCAAGAGCAGCCACTGCTCTTAACTGCTGAGTCATCTCTCCAGCCCCAATTAATCTATCTTTACTGAAATAGAAAGGTGGGATTGTTTCTACTAATAAGCAACATGAAGTATTATACAATCATACATCAACTATTCCGTAGAAAGAAACCATAATATTTAAGGAAGTTAAAATAACACGAAACTACTTTCATAATTTAGTTCCCTTAAGATACAAATGAATTAGCTGGGAGGGGATGGGACATGCCTGTAACTCAGGCATTTGGGAGGCGGAGGCGGGAAGACACAAGTTCAAGGTTCAAACCTGTTACACAAGGGGAGTTTCACAATAGCCAGGACTACACCACAAGAATCTGTCTCAAAAATAAGTAAATAAGTAAATAACCAGAACATTTTCTTCCTTCAAATAAAAAGTGTTAATTTTAAATAATCCAAGGAACCTGTAAGAAAAATCTTATAATTTATGAGGAGTTGGAGTGTTGCTTAGTGGTAGAGCACTTGCATAGCAAGAAGACACAAGATCAGAAGTTCAATACCCAGCTCCTCAAAAACAACAGCAACAAACTTATGAGAGTGCTCCATAAGAAACATAGTCATGTCACATCTGAATGCTGAAAGAATATATTTGTAAATTCTCTCCTTTGGCCTATCAAGATTATTTCATATGTAAGTAATATGATTATTAATGTTCCATGGGAACTCAAGATAATGTATGAGTTATTTTCTACCTGCCAGTTCTTTTTAGGAGTTGGAAACCTCAATTTGGGGTTTTAAAATGAAATTGAATACAGCTGCTACTAACCTAGACTAGTTAACAGACATCTGTAGTGGAAATTACAGTAAATTTTAAGTGTCTACTATCAAGTATATTGCATCCATATTTTCAGTAGTGTGAGAATCCTGCTTCTACCCTGGATCTCTTAGCCAGCAGCTTTATCTGCTTCCGTGACTTGCTTCTTTTGCATGTGCGTCTGCTCACTAAATAATGCCCCACAACAGTCAGTTTTCATGCATACGTTTTATTCTAGAGCTAATATTTTTCTAGAGATTGGTTAATTTCTTTAAAGATTTTTTTCATGGTTGGGGGTGGCTGGAGAGATGGCTCAGCAGTGAAGAGTGTGTACTGCCCTTACAGAGAACCTGGGTTTGTTCCCAACAGTTTACAACCACCTGTAACTCCAGCTCCAGGATATCTGATATCCTCTTCTAGCCTCCTTAGGAACTGCATGTACTTGGTGCACATACATAGATGTAGCTAGATAAACACACACACACACACACACACACACACACACACACAAATAAAAAATAAAAAGCTGGGTGTGGTGATGCACATCTTTAACCCCAGCACTGGGGAGGCAGAGGCAGGCAGATCTCTGTAAGATCAAGGCTAGCGTGGTCTATATAGCAAGTTCCAGGTCAGCTGGGGCTACAGGGAGAACCTGTCTCAAAAAAGATGAATAATATTAATAATAATAAATTCATATTTTAAAATAATTATTTAAAATTGTATGTATGTGTGTATCTGTGTGTGAGTATGCTCAGGTGAGCGCATGGCCAAAGGAGCCTAGAGTCCTTGGATCCCCCTGGAGCTGAAATTACTGACAGTTGTGAGCTGCCTGAGCCATCTCTCTAGCCGCCATATGGTTAATTTTTATCATTTCTGTTTGTCAAAATAAATTAGTTTGAAAAGAAAAGAATTAGTTTATATCTTCCCTTAATATAGTACACAAGACAAAATACATATCTTAAAAGTTAGCTTCCTACTCAGTTTTTTGCTTCTAAGGTTAGAAAAATTTAGGAAACGTACAAAACCATGAAACGAAACGAATTTCATTTTCATTTTTTCTATAAACATTATTAGGAAATCAATTCTGAAATGACTCAGACAATAGACTGTGTGACAGAAGTCGTTTTGGTTTCTTTTTTAAAATTTTGGTTGCTTTTGTGAAGGAAGTAACAGGATATACCTTGAAATAATCCCAATACTCCCCCCTGTGGTCAAAAGAGGAAAAGCAATCTACTGAAGCGTTCAAACAAGGGAAACTCAACACTGCCTGTTGACATTAAGTGGGTAGCACAAGGGCGGGTCCAATACTGATACGGAGTGAGGTGACTAGCACCAAGGTCCCTGCAACACAGATTCCCTAGGACAGCATGAAGATAAGCCAAGACTTAGCCTAGGGACCGTCTTGTTCATTCGCACACACTACCGAACGCTCCCCTCTTCTCTCCCAGCTCAGGGCCTTCCACCTACTAGCTACAGACGAAAGTGCTAAATTATGGGATTTAGTTAAGAATCTCTCCAAACTCAATACATCTTATTTGAAGAGACAGTTCCCATTGGGGGAGGAATCTCAGCGATGGTGCATAAATCTTCAGCAGCACCCTAATCCTATTTGTCTATCTATGGTTTTAGAGAATCACTGAAATCTGGGACTTCTTATTTTATGGAAAACACAAGGAATTCATCTAAATAGCAAGTGGATGGACAATGGTGTTAAGTGCCTTTTTCCTTAATGGACTTTTCATTTTAAGAGTCTGCTATTTTCTACCTTTAAAAAAAAGTACTTTTGACCGGGCGTGGTGGCGCACACCTTTAATCCCAGCACTTGGGAGGCAGAGGGCAGGTGGATCTTTGTGAGTTCGAGGCCAGCCTGGTCTACATAGTGAGTTCCAGGATAGGTGGGGCTACAAGGAGACCCTGTCTCAAAAAGACAAAAAAAAAGTACTTTTGAAAGGGGTGTGGTGCTACAGGACTGTAATCCCATATTTGGGAAGTAGAGGAGGATAAGGAGTTTCAAGATCAGTCTACCCTATACAATCATTTTGAGGTCAGCATGGGCTACATGAGACCTGACATCCCCTCTCCCCCTAAAAGGAAAAAACACTGTCTTCTTAAAAATGAGTAAAAGGAGGCTAGAGAGATGGCTCAGTGGTTAAGAATACCTCTTGCCCTTGCAGAGGATCTACCTTCAGTTCCCAGAACCCACGTGGTGGCTAACAACCACCTGTAACCCCAGTTCCAGGGGATCTGATGCCCTCTTCTTGCCTCTGAAGGTATTACACTCATGTGATGCACATACATACATACAGACAAAACACTCATAAAATCAGGCATTGTGACACATGCCTATAATCCTAGATTCCACTTAGGAGACTGATACAAGAAGACCATGAGTTCAAGGTCAGCCTGGGCTATATAGGGAAACACTGTCTCAACAAAAAAAAAAACAAAATAAAAACTAAACAAGATAGGTAAATGATATTAAGGAGTTAATAAAATGTTTATATGTAATACTGAATCAAAAATCCATAATGAGTGGCCCCACTCATATTTGGGAAAGGACTTCAAAAATGCTGCTCTGTGAAGCAACAATTAGGTATATGCCAAAGGGGTCAAGTCCATGGTCAGAGCTTGGCAAAAAGAAGAACTACCACCTGGTCACTGAACTGCAAAGCAGCTACACAAAGTGTCTCCACTATCTGGAGAGTTCAGGACAGAAGTGGGAAGGGACAAAGAGAGCTCTAAGCTGGCTGGATTCTGAGGAAATGAATCAAGTTTGTCCTTCAACAGGGTCTATTCATCCATCCAAAAAAGAGATTTGAGGGCTGGAGAGAGGGCTCAGTGGCTAAGAGCACTGGCTTCTCTTGCAGAGGACCTGGGTTCAATTCCCAGCACCTACATGGTGGCTAGCAACCATCTGTAACTCCAGTTCCAGGGGTCCCATACCTTCTTCTGACCTCCCTGGGCATTGCACAGCATGGGTGCACTTACATACATGCAGGCAATACACTCATACACATAAAAAATAATTTAAAATTTTTAAAGAGATTTGATAAATATTGATAGAATCTTGTAATATATACTACACGGGTAAATTTGTCATGTGCTGTTTGAGCTCACTAAGAATTTGCCTCTGGAAGTGAGGATGTCATCCCACTTCAGACCCAAGCATATATGTCTATGTCAAATGACCTCCAAGACCCCTCTTCGGGGACTGCACTGCCCTCCCCAGGTCAGTGCAGGGAAGAAAAGAGACAGCAAGAGAGCCTAGGCGTGAGAACATTACACTTTTGAGAACACCTAGAAGGTAAACCATTTCCATCAGACATAACTACTGCGTGTCCATGATGTCAAAGTGCCCGCAGTGGGACTGAGAAGCCAGAAGTTTAGTCATGGGAAGTCCATCCATGGAGAGGAAGCTCAGTTGGGAGCTCTAGCTGACTACCTCAATTTTCCTAGTCAATTTCTGATAGACATTGTGAGTGCCCAATTTGATGAAGTCATGTCTATATGCTGCTATTTGTGTTTTTACTTGGAAACTTCACCCAAGGGGACACTAGTCTGCCTAGAACTCTCTTTGTAGGGAACCCCAGATGGCTACTTTAAAGGAGCTTCTCCAGTAGATTTCTGCTGGATGATTGAGCACCCAACTTAATGATGTTTGCCTAGTTGTCTGTCTATCTATCTATCTGTCTATCTATCTACCTATCATCTATCTATCATCTATCTATCTATCTATCAATCATCTATCACTACATATCTATCATCTATATCTATCATTGATCTCTATCATCTATCATCATCCACTCATCACTTGCTATTTATTCTTTAACTTGCTACATACTTAGTAAACTTATTCATTCAAAACTGAATACTGTGGCTGTCATAGAGCAGTCCCTGGACTGTGCAGTACAATCTCTACAACATGCCAGACAACCTACCAATCATGGTAAACACAAATACATAGGAATCAATTCCTGCCCAAAGAACTTTCATATTTAGCTGGAAACGTAAGCTACATACAAGAGAAAAAAAAAAAAGAGCTCACTGTGCAAGACCATATACGTTCAATGATATACATGTATGATGATGTCATCAGGAAACCCAAAACCCATTGTTTCATACATTTAATAAAAGAAAAAATAATTAAAAGAACTAGTGGCTGGGCACATGTGGTCCAGACAATAAATCAGAGCAAGATAAGGCTGTGATGGTTGCCAAGCATAATTTCAAAGGACTTCAGAGGGAAAAAAAGATAAAAGTCTACTTTGACATTGCTTCAGAGAAATGTTCTAGAAAAGTCATTTGACTCTCAGAAATTTCTTGGAATTAGGAAATGGCCTTCCCGTGGAAATAATCTTATAAATTAGGGCCAGTACCTTGAGAAGTTTCTCTAAAGCACAGGTAGACCACAACAGAGCCTACTGGTGAGCTGGTAGCAAGCTTATCTAAAACCAGGGTGACAGAGTGCAAAGTAGGGGGGGAGTACTGATGCTATCTGGGCTGGAGATAGGACATGCACTCCATCAGTATCTCTGGCAGGTGGTCTACAGAATGAGAAATCCTAAAAGCCAAGGCAGCAGAGCCCATCCTGGGACTTTGAGAACCCAGGGCAGTCTATACTCATTCTTAATGAGCCACTGGATAAAGTCTTTGATTTTTAACCAGGGGGATGGTTTCATGATGTGAAAGTACCACTTACTGAACAACATTATGCCAGATACAGTTAGGCACTTTACACTGATTCTGATTAAATTCTCCTAACCATTCTTGGAGGCAGTTTTCAGCAATTCTGCCTCAGACGAGGACACTGAGGCAGGCTGGGAGGGGTTAAACAACTAGCCTTCTGCTGGGAACTGGCTTTGGACCTGACATTAAGGTCTCTGCTCTCAAATCAGGCTGCCTCCAAGAAGTGCCAAGAGCCAGCAAGATGGAACAGTCTCTCATCATCAGATGCTTCCTTTCTGAAATGAATTATTTCAATCCTTTCAGGCCAATACCAGGGTCAAATCCCAAAGAACTGACTTCCTCTGTCTCTAATCAATAGCGCTTTGTGAGGCTTTCTTCCGGGGGACCTTTCTAATGAGATCTTGAAAATTAATCCTCTGACTGGAGGGGTTGTTTGTGGCTTTGGGACAGCTGTTTTGGTGGTTTCTCTTCAGTTTTGCTGGAACTTAATCTGTTTCCCAGATCAGTTAAGAAAAACCAGAGAAAATATTAGAGGCAAATAGAGAAAGAAATTAGGTTATTTTTTATGTGACTGCCATTGATGAAATACATATTCTCCTGGGTGACACACATTTGAGCAGAGAGGACAGAATATCTGTCTCTGCCAATCTTAAAACAGATTAAAAGAAAGGAAGACACAGGGACAGATAAGTCCTTTGGCCACTTGGGCCTTCAACGCAGGATGGAGAATTAAGCAACATAAATATCATCTTTATTTCTGTTAGAGAAAAAGAAAGAGAAATAACCACATTGAGCATCAGAGATGGGATGAATGTTCCTGTTTCATACTAACTTAATTAATCAATTAATTAGAACAAGTAAATAAAAATAAATGGTATTATTTTAGGTCTCTCCTATCTTTTGGTTTACAGTGAACTCTGGTGCCACAGATTCCATTTACCAGGAAGCTCAAAGGACCAAAATGCCAAGAAACACACAGTGTCCATACTTGGGAGGAGCATAAAAACTCACGTATATTGGACACCAGCTGGCATATCTTGGTGGATCCTCACAGACTGTAGAGAATTGAGTAGCCAATGCCTAAGACCATATTAAGAGTTTCATATTCTTATACTCAGTCAGTCTCAGTCTCTCTCTCTTCTTTCTCTTTCCCCTTCTCACCACCCCCATTAGTATAGGGCTGAGGCCAGACTACAGCCTGTCACAGTCAGGACTCTTTAAACAGGTAGTACCGCTGACCACAAAGGGTGAGCTTTCCTCTGAGCCCATTCTATGTGGCACTTCAGAGAGTGGGATTCAAAGGGTGAGATTCTCTATAGATGCAGGTTTTGCCTCCTTAGCATTTTGTTTTGTTTTATTTTGCTGGGTATGTGGAAGCAGTTATGTGTGTACATGTTCAGGCGTCGGTGTGGGTTTGTGTGCATGTGTGTTCATGCCTGTGGAGACCAGAGTTGACATCAGGTGTCTTCCTTAATCACTCCTCACTTTATTTACTGAGGCAGGGTTTCCCACTGAACCCAGAGCTCGCTGATTAGGCTACTTCAACTAGATAGCCTTGCCCCAGAGACCCCTGGTCTCAGCCTCTCAGGTGCTGGGATTACAGGCAGTCTATCACACCCACCCAGCATTTATATGGGTTCTAGGGATCCAAACACATGTCCTCAGACTTGTGAAGCAAGCATTTATTTACCTCCCCAGCCCTCTGGTCATATGTCATTACTCATCCAGTTTGTTGTTTATCTTATGATCTAAGACACTGCAGGCTGCTCATCTACCATTATTAAGTACAAGGACTGAAGGCCAAAAGAATGAAAAGACTAAATGAAAAGCAAACAAAAGTACAGGAGATGGGAGTGAATCCCATCCTTTCTCAGGTACTTACAGGAGCAGCATTAGCCAGAGAAGCCCAAAGCATTGCGAGCCCATAATTTGGACTGTGTTCATGTGTTTCCATCTCTACAATATCCAGCACAGCCTGTATTAGTGTCTGTGTAAAGGAATGGAATATTGTTAAACCACAGGTATGTCACAAACGCTGATGTTCATAAACAACAAATTGCTCACGTTGTTCTCTGTGTGTATAGTATGCAGACTGGTTAGTGTGGGTGTCCACACGTGTGTGCAAACACACGTGTGTGCAGGTTCACGTGTAGGTGGAGGTGTGAAGTCAGCACCAAGTGCCTCCATCACTCTCTGTCTTTGTTTTTAAATTTTTCTTTTTAGACAAAATCTCTCACGACCCAGAAGTTCCTCAGTGCAAACAGACTGGTTGGCCAATGAGCTCCAGGAATCTTCCTGCCTCTGCCTACTCAGTGCTGGGAGTTACATGCCTGAGTCACCAAGTTGGGATTTTTATGCAGGCTCTGAGGATCCAACACAGATCCTCACATGTGGGCATTAAGCACTTTAGCAACTGAACCATCTCTCAAGGCCCTAGAATCATTCATTTTTCTTTAATTCAAGACACATTGTTTCTGCTATTTCTGACTTGTAACTTGAGACATGCTAAATTACCTGTACACTTCTAGGAAGAGAGGCTCCATTGGAGCTCAACTACTTGCTACCTTGATCCAAATCCTGCCTTCACTATTAAGAAAATGAACAATCATGCATAAATCACTTTCATCTCCCAATGACTAAATTTCCTTATCCATAAGATGGCCATAGTATGCTATCTAACTCATAAAATTGTTACAGGAATTAAATTCATGTAGTTGCCTGTGAGATCAAGGCCAGCCTGGTCTACATGGGGAGTTTCAGGCCAGCTGGGGTTACAGGGAGACCCTGTCTCAAAAACAAACAAGCAAACAAACAAACAATCCATACTTCTCCTGGACTAGGCATTAAGAGAACTGCATGGACCATAGTGTAGTAGTTTTGCTTCAGAGTCTATGACACAGAAAATAACTAAATTACTACCTAATAAAATATATGACAACAGAAGAGAATTGGTTTTAATGAGGCATATAACTTTTCCAGACTGAATAACCACACTAATTTCAGTTTTCTTGATATTAAAGTTGTTTGGGTAATATTATGCCTATCTCAGAGTCAGTACCCCATGAATGTTAGCTGGTGTGTCATTATCATTTCTGTAATGATGGAGTAGCAGAAGGGAAAATGGTTTTAATTAGAAATTTTATTTACTGCTGCTCTTTCTCACATTTAAAATGTGAGTTGTTACAAGAGTAAACTATACCTCACAAAAATCCTACACATACATTTCATTCTTTGACAAGCTATCTATGATGTAGTGATAACTTTAAGTGGTCACATTAGTATAATGCATATCTACAATAACATTTGTGTTAGTGACATTTACTATATAGCTAAAAATGGAAATTTTCCATATCATTTTTTGGAGGGTGGGTTTTGAGACAGGGTCTCCTTGTAGCTCCAGCTGTCCTGGAACTCACTATGTAGACCACACTGGCCTTGAACTCACAGAGATCTGCCTGCCTCTGCCTCCTGAGTGCTGGGATTAAAGGCATCTGCCACCATGCCCGACTTTCCCTATCATTTTTAAATACTAAAATATTTGAAGCATCTTTCCACCTAGGGATTGAACCCAGGACCTCAGATGTGCAAGACAATCAATCTATTACTGAGTATATCTCTTTTAACTTTGAGACAGGGTCTCACTAAGTTGTCCAGGTTGGACTTGAACTCCCTCTGTAGCCCAGGAAGGCTTTACCTAGCCTTGTAGGAGGAAGCGCCTAATAAGGACATGTGAGTTACTATATATGGGAAATAAAGAAACTCAACTGTAAAGGAAACTAGCAGAGGCTATAAGGGGCCATGTCTTTCTTTGAGGCTCTGTCTTTTGGGTATGAACCCAGGGAGTTGGGTGCTAGCATAATAAACTGCTTCTGGAGAAAATAAAAGACTCCCTGTCTCTTTCTCAGCACAGAGCACTACAAACAAACATAAATCAAAATGGAGGCACTCAAGCTAAAGTCCAAGTCACCAGATGGAAGAAGTTGCTTTCTGAACTTCCTAGACATTAGGAGAATAGTAAGACTGACAGATTTTCCCCCACAAGACAATAGCTTTGACAATAAAGTTGCCTCTGTCTTGCTCTGTATCTCCTTGAATAACCCAATGTTAACCAGCCAGTTACGGTTTTATTTTTCTGTCCTCAGTCTTACAAAGAAAACAACTTTACTATGACCACCCACTTTAAGTTCTTTGCTTCCAGCTCTATTCTATAAAATCAAGAATATAGAATAAATGCTACAATATCTATTCTATTGTATGAGATGAATTTTCTAATTCTCAAATTGAAATATGAAGCAAACTAAGGACTTTATGCTATCATTTTGGCCTTTGGCAGTTGAGTGACAATACATAAAGAACTCCGTAACTTTATTTTATTTCATTGTTGGTGGTAGTATCAGTTTTGTTCTTATATAGAATAGGATCCATACCTCAGTGTTGTACAGACACAATAATAAAATAATGAATTCACATACCCAGTATATTACTTGGCACAAAAATTATATCTAATTAAATACATTTCTTTAGCAAACAAGTTTTATTATAATCATAGCTTATTGCCATCTCTATCACATATATTTTAGTTGTAGAGAGAAGGATACTTACCCTAGAATTACCCTTTGCAGATTTATGTGTTTTTATTTCCTGAACATTTGTCTGAAACAGTGCTAGAAGCCACCTTTTGGATTTTGACCAGTTTCTGTAAAAAAAAAAAAAAATGTGTAGGTATTGATTATAAACATGTTAGGAGTGACAGGTCACATCATAAAAGGGGGCAATGTCTGTAGAAGTAGAATCATTTCCCAAATTTCCTCTTCATTTTCAGTAAGAATTTCCTAAGACATCTACCTCTGAATTATTAGCCCACAGGGAATGAGGGGGTAAGATAATTGCATTTTAGTGTCTTTTGTAAATAGGTGTTGTAAATTTCTATTGGGTTGCCTTTGAAGGAGAAAATTGTGCATGCATAGCTTGGTTCACATTTACTTTGTCTGTTCTAAGTAGTGATGGGATGTAAGTCCAGCATAAGTGCCAAATGCTGGATTAAGTAAAGAAAGTCAACTGGCTATCATCAGTGTATTCTTTTCTGACCATCACTAGAGTCCACTGCCATGATCTGGTGTCCAATTCCTCAACAAAATCAAATGTTGACATTCTCATCCCATAGAAGATGGTATTAGGGAGTGGGATCTCAGAGATGGTGTTTGTAAGATGAAAATGAACCACCGATAAATGGGATTGGTGCCTTTATAAAAGAAACTCAGAGCACGTGATGCCTCTTCCACTTTGTGGCCATAGTAAGAAGTTGCAATGTGCCACCTAAATGTGCTCTAAATGTGCCCCTCCCTAGAACCCTCCCACCTGGTACCCTGGTCTTGGATTTCAAAATCTCCAGAACTGTAGGAAATGAATTCTTATTGTTTGTGAGCCGTAGGTGCTTGTAGGTACCACCCAGTCCATAGTACCTACAATTGTCCAAATGGGATTAAAACATGGATCAACTGCCAAGAACTTCTATTTTTAATGCTGTTATTTTACACTGGGATCATTTTACAAATATTTATCTGAGCCAACCGTGAGAAAGACATTGACCATGCCTACTTTCACCTTAGTGAGAAAGGGGCCAAGTTAGCACAGATCCAATCAATTTCATAACAATATGTTGTAAGTGGGATAAAATTGAAGCAAAGTGTCTTGTTGCTTCACATAGGCAAAATGGTCTCACCCTGTCACTACTTAGAACAGACACCGTCAAGAACAAAGAGAGAAGAAATGTTTGGATCCTTCCTTGCTTTTTCTTTCTCTACTCTTTACTTGTAAATTTTTTAACTGAATTTCTGTGTATTTCATACAGAACATCTTAGTCAATCTTAATCATCTTTATACCCCCTCCCCACTGGCACCCTCCCATAGCCTCCTGCCCAACTGGAATTCATTCTGTCATTTGTGTTAACGCCTATCATGTCAAGTCAGTGTCTCCAGAAGTCCCTCAGTGCAAGCTCATCCACTGGAGTCTAGGATTGCCTAGAGCTCCGCCCTTTGAGAAGATCAGCTCTTCTTCACCCAGCAGTAATCAGCTGCCAATAATTCTTCGATTAAGATTGGGGCTTGTTGCCCATTTCTACCATTCTGTGCTGGGGTTTTGTCTGCTTGAGTTTGCATAGGTCTTGAGCATGCTGACACCATTGCTGTAGGTTCACACGAGCAAGGTCCCAGGACCTTGTAAGACTCTATTTCCATGGGCCCAGAGAATAGTGCCTCTCACAATGGGATGTGCCAATCAAGATAATCACCTATAGACATGAGCCATAGGCCAACTCAATCTAAACAGCTGCTCAATTGAGACTCTCTTTCCAGGTGATTCTGGATTATAACAAGCTGGCATTTAAAGCTAATGGTCACATCTGTCAAAGACCCTACCTCAAGAACCATTCCGGCAGTTGGGATCCATACTCAAAACCCTCGTCGTAAGTTTTAAAATGCTGGTAGAACTCCTTGACTTTCTTCTCATTTGTGAAAAACAAGCCTTTCTTAAAGAGAGTATTGATTGTGACTGGATAAAGAACATACCTACAAAGACAGAGGCACACAGGAAGTCAGACCAAGTGGCCCCAAGGAAAAGATTAAGATACAAAAGATGTATTACTTTAAACTGATACATTAGCAGTAGATTATATGTGACAGATCTTTGGGGAAAAGCCAATCTTAAGAACTTTTAATACTTGCTAATGGAAATCAAGCTATAATTCAAGGATGATTGAAACTGTAAATTTATTTATCGGAATAATTTTTAATAAAAGTATCACTTCATTGCAATGAACACACAAACGATGCTATCCTTTCTTTTTTAAAAAATAAGATTTATTTTATTTTTAATTATGTGTATATGTGTGCAGTCGGGGAAGGTATGTGCACATGAGTGCAGGTGCTCATGGAACTCAGAAGCATCAGATCCTCAGGAGCTGGAGTTACTGATAGGTGTGAGCTGCCCAATGTGGGTGTTGAAAACCAAACTTGGGTTCTCTGGGAGAGTAGAAAGCACTCCTAACTGCTGAGCCCTATCTCCTACCCTCCTTTCTAAGGAAGCACATTAGAGGTAGATAAATATGAAATGATAAATATTGCAATTCAATTGAGCCAGGTGTGGTGGCACACGCCTTTAATCCCAGCACGTCACTTGGGAGACAGAGGCAGGTGGTTCTCTGTGAGTTCAAGGCCAGCCTGGTCTACATAGTGAGTTCCAGGCCAGCTGGGGCTACAGGGAAACCTTCCTCAAAAATATCAAAAAACAATTACAATTTAATAAGTAACAATAATTAAAAGAGCACACGTCTTTAGATAATAGCAAATAGTCACTAAAGAAACTAAAGGCAATATTATTAAATTTCCCAATTTCTCACAGAATTCCACATATTCAAACTACTGCCTATTGAAATACAATGCTTAGTGATAATTTTAATGTTTATAACATACTTAAAGTATGATTGAATTGCTTATTTGCTCACCATAAAATAAGAATGCTAAACATTAAATAGAATTTAAAAGATTTTTAAAATATCTTACTTATTATTTTGTGTCTATGAGTGTATTGCCTGCATACACCTGTGCATAAGTGCACCTGTGTCACACAATGCCCAAGGAGGACAGAAGAGGGTGTCAGATCTCCTGAAACTGGAATTATGAACAGTTGTTAGCTGCCATATGGGTGCTGGAAACCAAACCTAGGTCTTCTGCAAGAGCAGCCAGTGCTCTTAACTACTGAGCCATCTCTCCAGACCCTTCAAAGATTTTTCTAAAGTCTCCTAGTAGCCAAGTTATATGGGGTGCATTAATGTACCAGGTGAATTTTGAAGTTCAATGTATTGGTTCTTATTTTTGTTTGAAGATTAAAGCATCCATTTAACTATTTACCTTACTAAGTCATTCAAGTCCGTTGTTCCATGACTGCCTAAGTTTTCCAATTGTTCGTGGAACTCTTCAACCAGCTGCTCCGTAAATTGATGAATGTTGGCCATCCCCAGCTTCCCTTTCATTATAACATACAGTTTTTCATGCAGAGTAAAAAAGATATTCTTTGGAATCCATGCTTAAAAGAGAGAAAACTATTTTTAAAAGAAGCAACCACTCCTTATGGTGTAGAGGCCGTATACCTCTGTTGTTACTTGGCCAGTGGGGACCATTAGCAAAGCCCTCTTGGTCTATAAAAATCACCTCCTTCAAATGAAAGCACACAGAGATTCCACCACTGCTGTCAAACAGCAACAGTCTGTGGCGGTTCACTTCACTTGATGAGATAATCTGTAAATGAGCAATTGAGAGGGCTGGTATTTCCAACTTCTCCTTCCAAATCTATTTTACATTGTAAAGCATTCTCAGATGCTATTCTATATACTGAAAACACTCTCTACCACACAAACCCCCATTTCTCTCTCTCTCTCTCTCTCTCTCTCTCTCTCTCTCTCTCTCACACACACACACACACACACACACACACACACACACACACACATTGATAGCCCCAAATTTCTCAAAGCTTCTGTTTATCGAGGTGGACATGGTGGTGAATACCTGTAATCCCAGCATTTGAGAGGCAGAGACAAGTAGATTTTTGTGAGTTCAAAGCTAATATGGGCTACACAGTGGCCAGGGCTACATAATGAGATAGTGTCTCAAAAAGAAAGAAAGGGGGATGGAAAGATGGCTCAGCAGTTAAGTAAACTTGTTGTTCTTTCAGAAAACCCAAGTTCAATTCCCAGCACCAATATGGCAGCTAACAACCATCTGTAACTCCAGTTCCAGGGGATCCAACACCCTCTTTTGGACTCTGTTGGCATTGCATGCCAGTGGTAAACTTATATATATGCAGGCAAAACATTCATACACATAAAAGTAATAAATAAAATATTTTTAAAAAGAAATAATTTATAATCATTCTTTTGTTTGTCTTCTTGAATACACTGCCCCCACCCCATTTCCTTTCTAGACATATTCATGTTCCTTCTACAAGAGGAACTTCTGATTAGGTTGATGTAGTGGGCCCATGACCATTTTTTTTAACTGACATCTTTCTCTTGTTCAATTGTCTTTGAAGTAGTTTTTTGAAAAATAATTTTTGGCTTTGTGTTTCACAATTCTGTTAAGCATAAATTAATTTAAAATAACTTTATATTTCCTAAGCATGGTAGTGGACTATAAGACAGGAAAGAGAAGCTGACTCAGGTATAAATGGGAACAGACTGAACCTATTAAACAGAAATAGTCAAACAAGAAAAGGCTCAGGGGAGGCCAGAGGGGAACATTCTCATAATGTCCATATACCTCTAGCAGGTAATTTAGTATAGTTTACCAAAGAAATATGCTACTATATAGATCAACAGCCTTCAAAATAGTTATGTTATTGGGCTGGAAAGATGACTCAGCAGTTAAGAGCACTGGCTGCTCTTGCGGAAGACCTGGGTTTTGTTCCCAGCACCCACATGGCAGCTAACAACCATCCATAACTCCAGTTTGGGGAGATCTGATGCCATCTTCTGGCCTCTGCAGGCATTGAACGACATGGTTGCACTTGAATACATGCAGGCAAAACACATATACACAGAAAAAAACATTTATACTCATCAATCAGGAATTCCATAGCTCAGTTAAATAGTAGTGAGTTTAGCCAATGCATTGCAATTCTTTCAGTGGAATCCAGAAGGAAAAATTAACCATGCTATGAATCACTGAAAGGTTTGCAAACAATTATTTCTTGCTTAATGCCAAGAAATGCATGACAGAGTACAGAAACGGAACCCAAGGGAGAGGGGGAAATAAAGAGGCAGTCATCTAACATCTTTGTCAAAGCAAGCAGCAAGAAAACAGAGAAAAGAAGAGGGCAGGACAGGATGTGAACCTGCTCTGCGTTCTGGGGAGGATGGAGCCTGGGGAGCGAGGGAGACACAGCCACGCCAGGGGCGCACTCACCAGTCCTATCTGGCAGTCCTGAGAATAGATGGGAGTTGTGAGAAAGAAGAAGCAGTCCAGATAACCTGTCCAGACGTAAGGGCTGTGTCAGGACAGGCCATTATAATGGTGTGCTTCCTAAGCAAAAGGACTCTACTCCAGGGATGCAGAAGAATAACACTTCATCAAGCCAAGAGTTGTAGCCATCACATACACAGCAGTAGACAGAGGCAGTAACACCTCGGGTAATGGAACATGGCAGAGATTCCAAATATTCTCTAAAACACACCAGTGAGGGAACCACATCTTATTTACACATATAAATGAAACCTAAATGTAGTAAACTGCCCACAATTTGTTTTTCAATGACCCAATTTATCATCTACATTTCTCTACTTCTTGACCCACTTTTAAGAATAAAATAATGGCTGGAGCTGGAGAGATGGAGCACTGGTTGCTCTTGCAGAAGACCTGGATTCAAATCCCAGCACCCACATGGTGACTAATAATCATCTGTAACTGCAGTTCCAGGGGATCCGATGCCTCTTCTGTCCTCCACCAGTACTGCATGACATGGATGCACTTATGGAGAGGCAGACATAAGTCATAAATAAATAAATAAATAAATAAATAAATAAATAAATAAATAAATAAAATAATGGGTCTTCTGTTAAAGTCCATCAAAGTTCAGTTCATTCATTCAAACATTTATTGATCATTAACTATTATACAGGCAAGGTTTCTCTTGTCAGAATGAAGAGCAGAAAGAAGACCGTGTGTGTGTGTATGTGTGTGTATCTTTGTGTGGGTTTGTGCACAGAAGTGTAGTGCCCACAGAGGCCAGAGGTATTGGATTCCCTAGAACTGGACTCACAAGCTGTTGTGAGCCACACTTGTTGAGTGCTGGGAAGTGAACTCAGGTCTTCTGAAAAACTCTTAACCACTGGGCCACCTCTTCAGTCCCACCATTGTTGATAGATAACCAAGGATATAATTGTTACCTAAAACTACTCTTGGGTTTCAAAGTTGTAGTTTAAAGGAGCTCTCTGAAGATATTACCTGTATGATAGACGGGATCTTGCACAGCTTGTTCAAAATCTACATTCTTAGATTTTAGAAACGTGTCAATTCCCTCTTCTTCAGTAACAAAGGTCATCCGTTTTCCCATAGCACAAATGGTAAATACTGGTCCGCACTAAAGTAAAACACAGAAACACAGACCATATTAGCAAGCATTTCTAAACCACAGGTTATATTTAAGACAATTTTCCTCAAGAATATCTATGATGATGTTATGATGCAAAATATCTGGTAGTTATTAGAAATTCTGTTTAGGCCACATTTAAATTGTATAAATATTAATTTATTTTGTTCTAAAATGTGAATAAGCTAGCTACTATTTACTTCCATCTTCTTTTTTGATCATTAAAAATAATAACTATAAAATGCATCAATGCTATGATATTTGAACATTATTTTCAAAATATCAATAAGCTTATAAGCAATGTACAGCTCAACATTGCTCAAGAAAAAGATACAAAGCTGAGGAGAGCCGAAGGCCGCAGGGGCCAGCTCGCTTTAAGACAACTTGGTGCTGACATGGGTCAAGATGGTTAACAATGGACATCAGGGCACCATGAGTCAGCAAACAATGGCTGAAACGGATGTCCAGGGAACTCAAAAGAAATGATATCGTCTATTATATAACCATTTCTGGAAATGCCACTTTCATGTGATTCTGCATAAAAGTGGCCTTGAGACCAAGGGGTAACACCTTCATCTTGACCTTTTTTCCTTTTCCAGGTAGCCTGTGTAGGATTGTGCTATGTGGCCTGTGTGCCAGTGTGTATGCATGTGTCTACCTTCGTGCATCCCATATACTGGTGTACTTGTGGGTACCTGGCAATATGTGTCTAGCTAGCAGCCTGTGTGATGGTGAACAAGTTATGTCTTTTCTATCTACAACTCCTCACATTCTTTTCAAACATATGCCTCCCCTGACCCTCCTCCATTCCTGCCGTTGGAGCTCAGACCCCATAAAAGTATCTCTTCCTTCTCATACGGTATTGATATTTTTCCTTCTCTCTCAGATCATCTACAATGAGTGATCCACATGAAGTTTGCCTTCTGGGGATCTGCACCTTAACTGTCAATGTGACAGCCTAGAGTCACTGAAAAAGAGCGTCTCAACTGAGGAATGCCTAAATCAGACTGGCATGTGGGGAATTATCCTAATTGTTCATTGATGTATGAGGGTCCAGGCTACTGTGGGTGGTACCATTCCCCAGACAGGTGGTCCTAAGCTGTATAGGTAAGCTAGCTAAGTCAAGCATGCTGGCACACATCTTTTATCTTAGCACTCAGGGGGCAGAGACAGGTGGACCTCTTGAGGACAGCTTGGTCTACATATCAAATTCCAGGCCAGCTAGAGCTATGGGGAGACCCTGTTTCAAAAAGAAAACAGCAATTAATGAAAGAAATGAAGGAAGGAATAAAGGAGGGAAGGAAGAAAATTAGCTAAGCATGTGTGAACAAGTCAGCAAGCTGTAAGTTCTTAAGTTCTACAGAGACAGGGTCTCCCTGTAGGCTGAGCTGGGGTGGAACTCAGTATGTAGACCAGGCTGGCTTCAAATTCACAAAGATCTGCCTGCCTCTGCCTCCCAAGTGCTGGGACTAAAGGCATGCACCATCTTGCCCAGCTCTGTTCTCTTTTTTTAATGTAATGTCAGCAGCTATAGTGTTTGGAAGTAAAGACAAGCACCCACTGTATGTGTTTAGGCATAACAAAGTCTATACTGCAGACATATCCCATGTTCTCATTACCTTGTTTCCCCCTGTGTTAACACCTTTTTTAAAAAATTATTATTTTTATGTTTATGAGTGTATTGTCTGCATGTATGTAAGTGTACCCGTGATGTGCAATACAGGAGGAGGTCAGAAGAGGGCTTCTGGAACTGGAGTTACAGATGGTTGTTAGCCACCATGTGGGTGCTGGGAATCAAACCAGGGTCCTCCACAAGAGCAGAAAGTGCTCTTAACTACTGAGCCACCTCTCCAGTCCCCTATGTTAACATCTTGAAAAACTATAGTAAAACATCACAAGCTGCCTTTGAACATCATGCAATCAAGATACTCCATCACCACAAGGCCCTTTCCCATCAGCTTCCTGCAGCCACACCCACACCCTGCTCATACCCCCTTCTTCCTTAACTCTTAGCAACTGATGATTTGCTCCCCATTTCTGTAATTCTGAATTTCAAGAATACTATTTAAATGGAATCAGAAAGCATGAAAACTTTTGGGAATAGCTTTTTCCATTTGTATCTGAATTAGTAAAAGTAATGCTGTGATGCTGTGACTGACTGAGATAATTCGTGGAAGAAAGAGTTTATCTGGGTTCATGGTTCCAGGGGGATAAGAATCTATCACAACTGAGAGGCGTGGAGGCAGAAGCTGAAAGCTGAGAGCTCACATCTCTAATGGCAACCAGGAAGCAGAGAGCCCAAAACTGGGAGTGGGCAAGAATATGAATTCCCAATGCCAACCCCAGTGACAAGCTTTCTCCAGTAAGGCCACACCTCCCAAAGGTTCCATGACCATCCCCAAACAGCACCATCAATTAACCAAGTGTTCAAACACTTGAGCCTATGAGAACCATTTCTCATTCAAACAATCACAGCATCATTCTCCAGAAAGTATCCAGATTCCCTGTTACCAATGCTTCATCCCTGTACATTCCTGAGCAGGATTCCATGAAACATTGAAAGCCATTTGCTGAAGGATGTTTGGATTCTTTTTAGTTCGGGGCTACTATAAAGAAAGATTCTATAAATATTCATGTACACATTACAGTGTAAGCCTGAGTTTTCATTTCTGTGGGCTGAATGCCCAGAAGTGTTAACTTCTGGGTTACACAATTAGTGCCACATTTGGTTAAAAAACTATTGAAGTGTTTTCCATGGTGACTGGGACCATTACAGTTCTCCACCACATTGAGTGACACACCTTTTCTGTCTTTATCCGAATCTGGGATTGTCACTGTTACTTGTGTATTTGCCCATCTGTAAATCATCATAGGCATGCCTGATCACAATCCATTTCCTAATTGGCTGTATTTTACTTTTGAGTGGTGATATATATATATGTATATA
>NW_008349354.1:707680-727703 GCF_000622305.1 Nannospalax galili
TTCTCTTAGTGGATTCTTTTACAGAGCAAATGTTTTCCAATTTTATGAAGTTCAGTTCATCAGCCCTTCCTTTTATGGAATGTGCTTTGAATGTCAAGTGAAAACCTGTTCCTTTGCTCCACATTCTCTTCTTTTTCTATATTGTCTTCTTCTTTTAAGTTTTGTAGTTTGTATTTCCATTTAAGACTGTGATCTACTTCAAGCTTATTTTTCTTTTATGGTATGAGACTTAGGTTATAGTTCATTGTCCATACTGTTTTTTAATATTTATTATTTTTATTTTATGTGTATGAGTGCCTGTATGTATGTATATATGTATGTATGTATGTATGTATGTAAGTGCACCAGTGTCATGCAATGCCTGTGGAGGTCAGATGAGGGCATGGGATTCCCTATAACTGGAGTTATGGATGGTTGTCAGCTGCCATGTGGGTGCTAGAAACTAAACCCAGGTCTTCTGCAAGAGCAGCCAGCCAGAAAGAGCTCTTAACTGCTGAGCAATCTCCAGCCTCTTGTTTTTGTTTAAGTTTTATGGGGGTTTTGTTGTTATTTTTACTTTTGGCTTATGAGCATCTAAACAATTTAAGTATGCAAAATTAAGTTGTCCCCAGATGTAAATCTATTTTTGGAATCTATTCTGAGAAAATAATCAGATAAATTCAAAATGTAGAATGAGAGAAAGATGCAAAAACATCGAGTTATTGGTTGAAATAAAGAAAAACAGCTAGCAACAACCCATATAGCCAACTATTGGGATTTCAGTAAAATATCCATTCCTTATTTGACGAAATATGGCAATTAAAAGAGAGACCCAGACCCAGAGATGGCACAGTGGGCAAATTGTACTTGTTGTACAAACATGAAGATGTGCCTTCAAATCCATAGAACCCACATAAAAGCTGGGGCATGATGGCATGTGCCTGTAACCTCAGCACTGGAGGGCAGAGACAGGCAGTTCCCCAGGGCTCACTGGCCAGCCAGTCTATCTGAAATGCTAAGCTCCAAGTTCATTAAGAGACTCTGTCTCAAAAATAAGGTAAAGGGTGATAGAGGAAAGACATCCCACTGTCAGCCTCTACACCCCTCATGTGTCTACATGGGTTAGCTCACCTGCACACACACACACATACACACACACACACACATATCATATAACACATACAAAAAAGACTAAGAGAATTACTGATATAGAAATATTATTCATGTGTCTAAATCTAAAAATATATAAAGTAGTATTGCAGTTTTATTCTAATATGGTGTCCTAGTTTGTTTCTCCAATGCTGTGACAAAACACTCTGACCACTACCAACTTGGGAAGGAAAGGGTTTATTTGTCTTACATCTCCCGGGTCACAGTTTATCAGGGAGCCCAAGGTAGGAACTCAGGGCAGGAACCTGGAGGCAGGAGCTGAAGCAAAGGCCATGGAGGAACACTGCTTACTGGCTTACTCTCCTAGCCCCTGCTCAGCCTGCTTTCTTATGCAACACAGGCCAACCTGCCCAGGCGTGACACCACCCACAGTGGGTTGAGCCCTCCCACATCACTCAGTAATCAAGATGCCCCACAGACATGACCACAGGCCAGTCCAATGGAGGCAATTCCCCAGCTGAGGCTCCCTCAACCCAGGTGTGTAAAGTTGACACTAAAGCTATCCAGAACATATGATTTACTAGTTTGTAAATGCATTAAAATAATACCAAAATAATATACACTAAATTCTTAGTGCTTAATTTCTGCTGTGACAGTCTGGGTTACTCTTATGTACATCTTGGTTTGTTTTTTTTTTTTTTTTTTTTTTTTTTTTCCCATACTGTGTAGCCTCAAACTCATCCTCCTGCCTCAGCCCCACAGCTAGTAGGATGCATGTATGCAGCACCATGCCTACCTCCCATTAGCTCTCGAATCCAGCTCATCAAGCTTCTACCTGTAAATTGAGCTAACCAGATAGGAACCTATGTGGAAAATAGATAAGCATAGAAAGTATTGTAATATAATACATAATAATGACAATGGTAATATCACACAAATTAGATAATCAAGTACAATAAAGTCTTGTGTGTGTGTGTGTGTGTGTGTGTGTGTGAACACACATACACTTGCCTGTGGAGCCAAGGGGTCGATATCTGATGCCTTCCTCAGTTGCTCTTCACATTATTTTTTATTACATTTCTATTCATTTGTTCTGTGTGCACATACATGTGTATGTGAATAGGCACTTGTGTGAAGATCAGAGTACAACCTGATAGAGTCAGTTCTCTCCTTCCATCATGTGTGTTCTGGGTGATGGCACTCGGGCCACGAGGCTTGGCAGCAGGTGCTTGTACCCACCATTCCATCTCGCCAGTCCTTCATGTTATTTTCTGAGACAGGTTCTCTCAGGGATCCTGAAGCTGGCTGACTGGGCTACACTAGCCAACCAGTGAGCTCTATGGATCCTCCTGCTTCTGCTTCCCCAGAACTAGAATCAGAGGCGCGCGCGCGCGCGCGCGCACACACACACACACACACACACACACACACACACGCACGCACATGCACACACGCACACACACTGGATCTTTCTTTTATTTTTTAATTTGAATTTTAGGGATCGAACCCTGGTTTTTAAGCTTGTGAGGAAAGCACTTTATCAACTGAGCCATCTTCCCAACCATGAAATCTTCAATGAAAAAAAAACAGGTATGATGGGCATGCCTTTAATCACACAGCATTCAGGAGGCAGTGGCAAGTGGATCTCTATGAATGCGAGGCCAACCTGGTCTACATAGGGAGTTCCAGGCCAGTCAGGGCTACATAATGAGACCCCCATCTCAAAGGCATTATAATAAATGAGTCTTCTCTAAAGTGCTCAGGCTTTGAAAAGCTGCTTTAAGGACAAAGGCCTTTTTTAGAGAATCCATTGCTTATTAAGTCCTTAGGGCTTACTGAAAGTAGGAAACCATCACCAATAACAATATTAGATGAAAACAAGGGCAAATCTTGAGTCTCTAAAGATCAACTTGGCAGAGCAACTTTTACAAAATCCTAATGTTCTGTCTACTTGGGGTATGAATGTATTACTCATTTTCACAGACAGAAAAGTTGCCCAATTTTTGAAAGCATTAAGTTAGTAAGTATACACTTAGAATTTACTAACCCCCAAAGTTGATTTCTACTTCCAACAAGCTGAAATTTTCATTTCTTTCGCAATACCTTGCTTAGGACACAGTTGGTGATTGTGAACAGAAAAATGGACGAGATTGTCTAATTATCAGAAACGTGTGTGCCTGATGTTCTAACAGTGAAAGAAAAATTTAAAAGAAAACATTACCTCCCCTAAATCCCCTCCTGGCATAGTCACATACCTTGATTCTTGCTTTTTCTATAAATTCTAGAGGGGCTTTCCCAAAGTCAAATCCGGCTCCTATCCAAGGAATCCAGCACTGAATGCACGGGGGTCTACGCAACCCCTTCCATTGAAGGAATAAGAAAATAGTACAGCCTCCCAGGACTGCAACTGCTATTGGTGAAAATAATTCCATGTCTTCCATCTTCCAGATTTAGAGAAGTTTGAAAAAAAATCGTCCTGCTCCAGCATTAACTCCTCCCCTGTGGAATGAGGAAAACGCACCACGTCTCCCAAACTTTTTGCTGAAACTTTTGCAAGCAGTTCTTTTGCGTAACAGCTCTTTGCCCCGCCCCAATTTTTAAGTGATTTTTGCATTGTGCCCTCCCTCCCACCTTCCTCTTTCAAATCCTGGCCACAAAAAAAAAAAAAAAAAAAAAAAAAAAAATGTTTCAAAAAAAAAAATAAAAAAAGCAAGAACTGGGCTGGGCTGGGCTGGGCTGGGCTGCTCTGGGCTGCTCTGGGCTGGGCTGGACTGGGCTTAAACGGGTGGGCGGGAACACTAACTGTTGCCATGGAGACCGAGCGCTGTGGCTTGGCTCACCGGCGCCTCGCGGCCAGCCAATCAGAGCCGTCTCTGAACTCGGAGAACTACATTTCCCAGAAGCTTCGTGGACTCCGCTTTGTTGTTCAGCACCGGGGGCGCTGGACCACTCCAGCTTCTAGGCAAGGTTGTGGCTTTGCTGATACGAGTGAGGAGGACATGGTCACTACCTGACCTCTCGCGGGCTGAGAAGGGGCGCCCCGGCAGCGTGGCAGGTGCACCAGCGACAGGGGGTGACTTGTGGTCTTGAGCGGCTGCTGGATGCCTGTCCCGGAGGAAGAGGAGACGCTCCTGCCGCTCGCGCAGAGATGGCCCCGAGCGAGCAAGTTCCTACTGTCCGGCTGCGCTGCCACCGTGGCCGAGCTAGGTACCGGGCCGGCCCCGCCTCGGCCTCCCAGGCCAGTGGCCGCGGCGTGGCGCTGGGGGAGGGATGGGCCAGCAGCTTCGCTCCAGGCTCCGAGCATCCTCCGAGGTTGCGCCCTCTTCTCTAGCGCCCTGTCTAAATGAGGATGTGGTCAGGTGCGGGCTAGGCCAGCTCGGAGAGGATGGATTGGAGGTCTCCAAGATCCTTCCCATTTCGACTAGTTACTCCCCCGGGAACCAGGGACGTGCTCTTGTGTTTGAATGTGTACTCTTGAGCGCTTCGTGAGCCGTCACCCTCTCTAGGAATCAGTTTCCCTTTCGTGATGACCTTTTTAGAAACACAGTGTATTTATTCACATTCTTTTCATCTTTACTGAGGTCATCTCTGTAGCAATTTATATTCTTACACAGCCACACTGTATGTTTTGGATTCGCGTTCGTGGGTCCCATTTTGTGGAATTTCAGCTATTAACCTTTCTTTGGGAGCCTCTGCCTGCCTAACATCACCTCTTTGAGCTGAACTTACCAATATTGTATTTACCTTCCTGAGAAGCCATTTATGTACAAATGATAGTTGCAACGTAGGGCGTCTGTTAATTGGGACTTTTTTACAGTTGCAATAATAGAAAGACCAGGGGCTGTGCAGTTGAAAAGGCCCCTGTATGACCTTCTTATAGGCTGATGGGTCACATGCAGAAAAGGCATTTACAATGTGCTGCTTGCAACAGAGAAGTTATTTTTATGTGTCATGAGAACATCATAGAAGAACAGTTTCATCTGCTGAGATGAGTCAGAAAAACACTTAACAGACCACCTAGAGTGGGTTATGGCATCTTGGCATGAGCAGGTGGTGTTTCTTCCAAGGGGTTTATGAGTAGAGTTTGTGTTCCTGTGAAGCTATTTCAGATTACCCTTACTTTTATTGTGAATTAAAAGAGAAAAGAAAAAAAAAGAACATCTCTAATGCATTCGTCATTTCAAAACATTAGTCAGGCTTGTTCTAACATAAGTTTGTTTCTTTTTATTTCTAGCAGAGCCAGCAAGACATCTGTTGTTTTGTCCTTTGTACTCTTTCCCTCTCACCCTTTGGCAAATCTATTTTTCTCTCTCTCCTCTCCAGGCTGATGGAACCTTATTTATCATTGGTTTGTTGAAATAAAATTCATGGACTGTTAAAGAGATCTAAAATCAGGTTTCTGATGATTAGATATATTAACAGTTTGCTTCTGAACTGATGTTTCTCCCTGAAACGCATTGTATTTTGGACAGGAAAACTTGTGTTAAAATTACTGGAAAAATTGTGTGAGGAACAGTGATGGGAGGTAAGGGAGAATCAAAACGTGGTGCTCATGTGTAGTGCGCACCAATTCAGTGCTGGAATCTGAATTGTGGAGTAGCCAGAATGAAACACAAAAAATACTTTGAGAGGCAGAATTTGTACTTAGACAAAGGCTCTGACCTGTTAATAGTTTTCAGGTTCACATGTTAATAAAGCATGATACTTCTGTTTTAAGGAAACTATTGGTTAGAAACCAACTTTTCCAAAATCCAGTGGAAAGATTTTAATACTCCTACCCCATTCTGTTATGTCTTAGACAAGGTATGCTGGGATTCTGTGTCAGTAGTGGTCACTGAAAAGTCTTATGTAACAGCAGTGCCATTCATGAACTTGTCTGAATGTGCTTATTTCATTATTCAGGACATTGTGTTTAAGAACTTATAAGCTTTATCCTCCTAATGTGGGTCAGGTAGCTTAAATATATTTTAAGATAAAATAGCCCTCCCCAATTCAACATGTAAACCTAATTTTTTAACAAAGTTGGGACTTCTAAAGAAGTCACAAGTAGGGTATGGGTAAAACTTATCAGCCCTGACAAAATAATTGCATATATACCTTAAATGAAAGAATGCTGAACATTGCCACCCTTGTATACAAGGAGACTGCATCTTCTTTATCTCAGACACCAAGACTTTGACTCATCCGCATGGAACAATCACCCATGCCATTACAGAATTCAGTTTCAAGTTTATTAAAGTACCTAAGAATATATACCACAAGACTCTAAATTTCTATCAGATTTCAAATAATCATGGCTGTAGTTAAAGGGACACAGCAGAATGTGAATACTTTAAGCTATTTTGCATTAGGAAAATTAAAGTAGGTTTTAGATTAAAAGTTCTGAATGAAAATGGCTTGAAAGTAGTCAGGTTTTGACCTTTCACCAGCGATCTGGGATGCTCTGGGCCAGTGACTCTTAATTGGAGAACACATAACTGATTCCAAACCTTCATCAGTCTTCTAAATAGGAACACATGGAAAGAGAAGAGGAAGCCTGTACTTTTCAGATTCTCTGGTTGATGCTGTTGTAGTCTCATACTCAAAGTCTCCAAATCTTGGCAAAAATGAATCCTATGGTTTTAGAGGTTTTTGTTTGCTTCTCTGAATGTTTTGGGCCTTTCTTCCTCATTTGTTTTTTTCTTGTTAGCAACCTTTCCCCTGGATCTCACAAAAACCCGACTCCAAATGCAAGGGGAGGCTGCTCTTGCCAGGTTGGGAGATAGTGCAAGAGAATCTGCCCCCTACAGGGGCATGGTGCGCACAGCCCTAGGAATCGTCCAAGAGGAAGGCTTTCTTAAACTGTGGCAAGGAGTGACACCTGCCATTTACAGACACGTAGGTATTTATCTTGATTCTAACTGGTAAGTTTGCCATGAGTTCTGTGTTCTCACCTGCCTTTCTCTTCCCCTGTGTCTAAAACTCCACTAGGTCTTCCTCCCCCACTTACTGATATGTAAAAGAAATTTGAAGAAAACATTAATTACTGGTTGTTATTAAGGAGTTACTATCCAAAGTTTTCAGAAAAGCATTCACAAGTAAATACTTAAGAGCAAATTCGTGGTGATCCCCCACGGCAAGCTGGCTAGCCAGACTAGCAGGAATTGGTAAGCTCAGGGTTCATTGAGATATCTTGACACAATAAATGAAATGCAGAGTGATTGAGGAAGACACTTAATGTCAACTTCAGGTCTCCACGTGCATGCACACATATGTGCATGTGTACCCATACACACATGTTGTCCCACACATGAGAATGTGCATATACACTACACCACACGGACATGCTCACTTGAAAAAAAAAAGAATAAAATGTCACATTATCTGTAAAGCACTTCGAAATAGTTCAGCCAAAAAGTTATCACTTGATAAATCTTGATATAAAGGAAATTATGTTTTTTTCTACTTTTCCATATGTTTAAAAATATTTCTAAGCTGGGTGTGGTGGCACACACCTTTAATTCCAGCACTCCACACTCAGCCAGAGGCAGGTAGTTCTCTATGAGATAGAGGCCAGCCTGGTCTATCTCTATGAGATAGAGAGTGCCAGGCTAGTTGTGGCTATAGGGAGACCCTGTCTCAAAAAGACCAAAGTGAGGTGGGGGGAGAAAATATTCCTAATAAAAAGTTCTTCAATGATGTCAGACAAAGCAAATGAATATTTCATATTTCCCCCTACCACAGAAAATTTAAATACAGTATTTAATTTTTTTTTCATGTTCTTGGAAAATCAAGATATACTTATATCTTTCTCATACATCAGAGCCAGGTTAATATAGAGAGAATGGGGAGCCTTGCCTCCTCTAACTTTGGCACTAGGGCATGTGCAACACAGGTGACCTTTGCTTCAGTTTCCCAGGCTAACTACTTCTGTGGATTGTTAGTAGTAACTCTGTCATCAAGGGCATTTTTCTATTTGGTCTCTAGAGTGGTTCTCTCAGGAATATTGACTAATCAACTTGTAAACAGAATCCAAGCTTGGTTTCAGAGAAGTTGCATAGGTAGGGCATTTTTCACCTCTACACTTTATCAGAACAAAGCACAAAGTTCTAATTATTTACTGGCTTGCTATTCTTAAATATTCCATTCTTCACGTGTGAATGTTAGCCTGTAATAATAATTTTAAAAGTAGCCAGAATTATGCACAGAAACAGCTGGTATCTTTATACTTCATAATTATCTTCATGAACTACCAAGTCAAATGCCCTGAAGGGTCAAGAAAAGTCTCAGTATGAATACCAAGTGCTGATATTAACGATGAGTTTCCACCTTTTAAAGTACTTTTTTTCTTTTGGATCCCATTGTTGTCGGAGCTTTGCCTCTCTTCATTTGTATTTTGCTAGGTACCACATGTTGTTCCACAGTTAAGATTTTTTTTTATCATGTGCTTAAAACTTAGCTGAAAAGAAATATTAATCAATCCTCTAGTGCAGTTACATATGTTTATTCAGAGATAATCTCCTTTGTATACCAAGCTACATACTAGCATCTTTGAGTTAATAACATGCAAAACCTGCCTGGAATGGTCTGAAGGAATGATAAGTAAAAATAATAAATTAATTCCTAATCAATATAATAATTGTCATGTTAGCATGTGTAATATGGGGCCTGGAATGTTGGGAGGAAGGTTAGAGAGCACTTTCTAAAATATATAGAGTCCTGAAAGCTGCAGAGGGGTAATCAAAGCAGAGAAAGGAAACTTCATTGTAGAAAGAGCAAACAAGGACTAAGAAGTCCTGACACAGGGACATGCCAAGAATTCCATGTGTTTGGAACTCGGGGGCTTGAAGAAAGACACAGCCAGAGAGATTAACCAGCCAGGTCAGAAGGTCCTCTTACTTCCTTAGGCACAGAACTAAATTTGCATTTTTCATAATCTGTTTACACAGTGTACTCTGGAGGTCGGATGGTCACCTATGAGCATCTCCGGGAGGTTGTGTTTGGCAAAAGTGAAGATAAGCATTATCCCCTCTGGTAAGCTTAGTTCAAAAATAATATACTGTGATCTTAAAGGCTTTAATATTTATTCATTACATTTATCTAAAATTATGCATTTGCACTAAAATTATTTTCAGTAATAGACTTTAAATAATAAATAGAATAGAAATCCAAATAAATGTGTGTTTGGGGTACATTGTTTACAGACACAATATAAATACATATATGACATGTTCATTTACATTATTTATTAAATATTAAAGAAATTTATGTAATATTAAAGGAATTATAAGCAGGGTGGGGTGGGGATGTACACCTATAATCCCAATTCTTGAGAGGTGGAGGCAGGAAGATCAGGAGTTTGAGGCCAGCCTCTGCTACAATGAGATCCTCTCTCAAAAACAAATTTACAAAAAGAATTTTATTAGAGCACCATTTTTCAAATGCTAACCATTTTTATTATTGTTAGTTTCTTGCGGCGAATATAAATGTAACGCATTAAATCATTGTATTGTATTTTGTGGTTATAAGCAAAAGATACTATTTTCAGTTTTAGGATTGTTTTGGAAAAATCTAGGCATTACATTCTTATAAAATCCTTTGCTTACATTAAAAATCACATTTAAATACATTGGGATTACCTATGTGACTTCAATTTTATTTAGATATCAGTGATCTCAAAATTCAGTTTCTAAATGAAAAATATTATCTCAGAAAAAAGTCACCCAAGAATAAACAAAATAACAGCTTTTCTTCTGGAAAACTAGCCTGTGATTAATGCATGTTTTTGTTTCTGTTTTTTTCAGGTTCTGACTTTTGTATTATTAGAATTTTGTGTGTGATCCAGTTCTTTAAGCCTATGTTAAGGAAGTAAACTATTATTCCCATTTTTAAAAATCAATTTTACTAACATAATAACAGCAAAATATGTTATCTTCTCAACTTAACTAAAGCTCTTGCTTGCTTTAAGCCATTGGGTCTTCATGCTGATACTTAATCTTAGCCTGCCTTGGGAATTATCTGAAATTTCTTTAAGAGGAAAATGCCTGGAAGTGGATTTCACAGTCATAGGCTGGCGAGTTTCAACTTGTTTGGGGTTGTTGTGATCATTTTTAGTGCATAAGGGATGGATACACTGTGATGAAGATACAGTCTAAAACCCTTCGTCATCTCCAAGCAAAGCTTGTTTTAGCTAACAGTTTTACATCTGCATCTTCTCATTCCAGGAAATTTAGGTTGGCATGTTAATTTTTTAATTTTTTTCCAATTTTTCTTTTGTTTTTATTTCTTTTATTTTTAGGTCATAAATTTAGAAGTTTGGAAAAGTACTTAACAGTTTCAAGATTTGAACCCACAAACTAATATACTCCATTCACAAAATGTAAGAATGAAGAGTATATTAGATAGCTTGACTTTGGGCCAAGTCCTCATTTCCCTGGATGTTTAGACACCTCTGGTGGCCTTTTCAAGTGACTCACTCCTTTGACTTTCTGGACACTATGAGTTTTGATTCTTTCAGTATCTTTCTAGTCTCCCCTTTGCCTGTTTTTCTGTTTTTTTGTTGTTGTTGTTTTGTTTTGTTTTGTTTTGTTTTTTCCTTTCTTCTTACCTAAGCCCTAATCTAAGTGGCTGAGTTAGCTCCTTGAAAGCCAGGACTCACTTTTAGTAATCAGTGTTTTTACAAGGGAAGAGCGCTGTAGTGGGAGTGTCATTCCTGTTCCCCGAGTGCTGAGGATTGGCTGTCTGTTCTCCTAAAGTTCTGTGTGATCCTGGGTTCCTCAGCCTCAGCCTCACATACAAGCTGAGTTCTAAATCAACATACCTAGTGTTTAACTCCCAGGTTGACCCTGTGATGCAAGTTAATTCTTGCAATACTGCTACATTTTTTTCCATTCTTTCAATTTCAAGGACTCGTATGGCCATGATGTCATTGACTATTCAGAACCATAGTAGTGGGCTAGTGAGATAGCTCAGTGGATAAAGGTGCTTGTAGTCAGGTTGACAACATGAGTTGAATTCCTGGGACCCAATGGTGGAAGGAAAGAACCAACTCCCAGATGTCTTCTGATCTACACACACACACACACACACACACACAGACACACACTAAATACATGATTAAGTGTAATACAAAATATATTTTTATTTATTGTTTTTATTTTATATGTATAAGTGTATTGCCTGCATGTATGGAAGTGCACCCATGTTGTGCAATGCCCTGGAGGTCAGAAGAGTGCATTGGATTCCACTGGAGTAACTAGAGTTACAGATGATTGTTAGCTGCCATGTGGGTTCTGGGAATCAAACCAGCCAGTGATATTAACCACTGAGCTAAACTCCCAAGCCCCCCCAAATATATATATATATACATACACATAAAATGCTTTCAAGTCAGAAATGGGTTTGAATCTCATTTCTCCTTTCCTAGTGTGTGCCTTGCACACACTGCTCCCCGTGTTCTGTCTTAGTGCTTACCTTTAGACTCTTTTTAGGAACAGATGAGATCATGAATTCAAGTACCTGTTGCTTTATCATTTAGAACAGAAACATTAAACATAGTTTACTATAAATAATATGCATAAGGCACCAAAACACAAACAAAAAATTCCAAAACAGGGAAAGCACTGTGGGAAAATATGGAAGAATATCATATCCATGGACACAGTTCCTAAAATAAGGAGTATACTTGTTCATTACACATGTAAAAAGCATGCAACATCACCAATAATCAAGGAAATGATTATAAAACTACCTTTGACTTGTTAGACAAAATGTAACTATAACCTTGTTTTTAGCACAAACTGCCTATTAAATTTTATTTATTTATTTATTTATTATTTATTTATTTATTTATTGAGGCAGGCTGTCCCTGTAGCCTTAGCTGCCCTGGAACTTGCTATGTAGACCAGGCTGGCCTGGATCTCACAGAGATCTGCCTGCCTCTACCTCTGCCTGCTGAGTGCTGGGATTAAAGATGTGTATCACCACACCCAGTTCTAGTAAAGCTTTTAATTTGTGATTTTAAAATGTTTATATATTTTAAATTATGTGTATGTGTGTGCACCACATGTATGCAGGGAGCCACAGAGGTCAGGAGAGGGTGTCGAATGCTGAGTCCCCATGTGGGTACTGGGAACTAAACTCAGGTCCTCTGCAAGAGCAGCACTTACTTTTAACTACTGAGCCGTCTCTCCAGCCCCTGCTGAGTGATTTTTCTGCTGCAACTAATTCTTTATAAGAATCCCTTTTTTCGTTCTAGTCCTGCTCACTGTTGGCTGAGGGGATTGGTGTTGTAGACTAGGAACAATTTCCTCAGAAAGGGGAGTGCTGTGAAATCTTTTGTTTGGCAAACTACCACAATTGTAGCTTCCAGTTTTTGGTTTCCCAGCCTTGCACCCCAGGCTGATTGCATCTCTGCTTTGCTACCCTGCAGTCAAAACCAGCCACAGCGAAACGAAGAGTGCAGACGTCCAGGCCCTTGGGGCTACTCCCCTGTGCTCTGGTTCAGGCTGTGGAAGGATTAGGCTTTTCCTTTTGGCTCCCTTTTATCCTCCGACCCTCCCGTCAGTAAGCACTCGGACTGTCTGCCGTTCTGTCGGTTTCACTTCTGCCTTTCCTTTTTCTTCACTTTTATCTTTAATCTTTTACCCAGGGTCTGCACCAGTTTGATACTGGTTCACTGTAAAATCTGTGAAATTACTGGTACCTTTTTAAAAACTGGATCTCCTTTTGTAATTAGGAAATCAGTCATTGGAGGGATGATGGCTGGTGTTATTGGCCAGTTTTTAGCCAACCCCACCGATCTAGTGAAGGTTCAGTTGCAAATGGAAGGGAAACGCAAACTGGAAGGAAAGCCCTTGAGGTGAGTTCTCAATAACTGACTTTTCCTTCCCCTTTACAAACATATTTTGTTGAACATCTACCTCATGTACATGTTCTGTGTCACATACACTCTATGTATTTATAATTTTTTGATACTTCTCCTACCCAAGGCAGTTAGACCTGCCCTGGCCCCTGTTGCAGGTTGATATAAATAAGTTGATAGCCAGGCGTGGTCATTCACACCTGTAATCCCAGTGCATGGGAGGCTGAGACAGGACGATTGCTGAGAGTTTAAGGCCAGCCTGGTCTACATGATGAGCTTAAGCCAGCTTGGGCTATAGTGAGACCTTGTTTCATGTGCCCACATGTGAGCCTGAACTCTGCCATTGTGGGCTGGTATCATGGAAGCCACATTCCCAGGCTCTGTGCTCTAATCTTTAAAAGGGTCTCATGATGGTTAACATGCCTGGCTCTAAATCTTTTCTTTTTTCTCTTGGAAAGAAAGTAGAAAGTTCAATGTTGCTAATCTTTCCCACTTCCTCATCCAACCCCATTTTTTTCTACATCTGAAAGCCCACTTTAGGAGACAGTTTTTATTACGTCTTTATGATATAATACCCTATCATATCACTCCATTTTATGGACATCTGCCTTTCTTCAAAGGGCTTCAGATTAGGCACTGTATTAAACTACCATCTGGTAGCGTGTTTCTCCTGTGAAAGGGAAAATTCTGATAGCTGGACCCCTCCCAAGAAAGAGGGAAAGTGCAGGAGGGTTTTGGCTGAGTCTGAAGGGATCTGCTCCTTGGAACATCACATCTGAGCAGACAGTGAAGGAGGACTGGGGCATTCCTTAGGAGTTCCCCACTGACCAGTGCTCTCTACACCAGCTCTAGGTAGTGGCCCCGGACTGCTGTAGGCCAGGCTCTCTCACAGCCTTTAAAAGGGAGAGAATGTGCACAGCAGTGGAGAAAAGACAGCATGCTGACTTAGCAAGGATTTGCAGACTCCCAAGGACCCATTCTTTCATTTTCTAACATCTAATCACTAAGTAGCAGAGATATGTGCTTGTCCAGAGAGGAGAAAGTTGGCTTTGGAAACCCGGAAGCACCTGTGTATTCAGCTGAGCCCCAGGACATTTCTGTTCATTGGTTTGGTTTAATTTTTTTTTCTTTGTCCCTGAAGTTGAAAATTTTAGGTTAATTGTACTTGATGTCATTGTAAAAAGAAACAAAAATAAAAACGATGGACCTTGGGTTCAGGTTGAGATTCAAAGCCCATTTTATGAGTAGTCAGGCCCACTAGCCTTTTCTGTTTCCTTAAACATAAATTGGAATGGCAGGGTCTTCAGGATTAAGACATATGGTATACATAAAATACCTGGTACTTGATAAGTGCTCTGTACGTTTTGACTACCTTGACAACCACCTGTGATCATAAATTCCCATGTAGCAAAAAAACATTTGTGCATGTCAAAATGACACATTTCATGGTGAGATTTGGAGAGGGTAATGTCTGCAAAGAAGCCACAGAGATAGCAAGAGTAAGGCAAGGAATTCCATTCCAGATGTTTCTGAACTGCAGAAAGCCCAGATGTTTCTTTTATAACAGGCTTGCAGCCTTGGCTTCTGGTTCAGTCGTATTTTTCAGGTGTCTACAAAAGTAAGAGCAGAGTAGGACAGACATTTTCATAATTTTGTTTCAAGACTTCTAGATGGTCTTTTCTAATTTTTGACCTAAAAATGTCATCTTATGAGATGATAAAAGATTATAAGAAGGGCAATGGTTGTTTGCTTTTTGGTCTTTTTGTTTTGTTTTGTGGTGCTAAGGAACAAGCCTAGAGTATTGGACATGTTAGAGAAGCATTCCACCACTGAACTACACCCCTAACCCTGACAGTCAGTGGTCTCTTTTAGTGGTATTTGGAAATTTTTTATAAAACATGCAGGGCCCCTACCTCAGGAGTAAAAGAATCCAGAAGTCTGACAAATACTGTTTCTTCCTGTAATTAACTCAGATGGTATCTGACAATGTAAGTTGCCAAGAAAGATATTTTACCCTCTTTACTAGGCTTCAAAGATAAAAAGATGACACAGTTTATAATGCCGTCCACTGAAACTATCTAAGTTCTGCCAGGCAGAGTGGTGCACGTCTATAGTCCCAGTACTCAAGAGGGTGAGGCAAAGGAAGGCAAGTTTGAGGCTAGCCTGTGCTAAATATCAAGGCTCCACCTCAAAACCATAAACAAAAAGGAAAGGAATGAAAGATTGATAGCAAAATGTTTATATCAAATGTTGGCCTATTTCTCTAAAGAATTATTCAGTTTATCTGGAAATCAGACTTTGACATTCCTTCAATTTCTGGCCTTTCTAAAAAATATTCTGTCAACTGTAGGAAGGTTTATATAATTGGAGTCCATACACAAGAATTCATAGAAATTTCACATTTCTTTGCTATTTCTCTTAGATTTCGTGGTGTGCATCATGCATTTGCAAAAATCTTGGCTGAAGGAGGAATCCGTGGACTGTGGGCCGGCTGGGTACCCAATATACAAAGAGCAGCACTTGTGAACATGGGAGGTAAAGGAAACTTCCTTGAATCTAAGTCCTAATCACTGAGTTATAAGCACTCACATGAGGATATGAACATTATTTTATTTTTCATGGCATCTACCCCATGACAGTGACACATCTGTTATAATGCTATTGATTTAATATTTACCCTAGAGTATTTTCACCTCAGTCTACAGTGATGTAGGAAGAGGATGTCTGAAATCAGACAGATTGTTCCAATAATGATGAAAGACCAAACTGTTTCTAAGGTCTTCTACCCAGTCCAGAACTGCCTTTAAGATTCAAACTGATATGTATAACTGTCTGATGGTCATTCCATTAAGACTGGCCAAGTGTTTCTCCTTGCTAATTCTGCCCCTTTTCCTGTGCAATTCTTCCTGAACACCATGGCACCCAAGGCTGGAAACATGAGCGTTCCACACCGCCTTAATTCATCCCTACCCATCACTTCCCATTTTCAGTTACAAATTTATTTCTTTTTTATAGACCATAAATATAAAGTTTTAATTGGTCATTTATACCCTAGTAAAGCTGGTAAAGATGAAAATATTTTTTGGAAGGCTGAGACAGGAGGGTCATGAGTTCAAGGACAGCCTGACTCACATAGTCAAACCTTGCATCAAGAAAATTTTTAAATATATATCAAATATTAATTATTATTAAACAAATGCTATTAACATAGTAATATACATTACTGGAGAAGCTACAAATCACAGAGAAAACATAAGAGGAAAACATTTTTTAAATATTTTAATTATTCTTTTTATTTTATGTATATGAGGGTATTGCCTGCATGCATGTAAGTGCACCTGTGTCATGCAATACTTGTGGCAATCAGAAGAGGGTGTCAGAGTCCCCCGGAGCTGGAGTTACAGATGGTTGTTAACTGCCATGTGGGTTTGAATCTGGAATTGAACCTGGGTCCTCTATAAGAGCAGCCAGTGCTCTTAACGACTGAGCCACCTCTCCAGCTCCTGAGGAAAACATTTTTAAATAAATGAATTATATGTTGATAGATAATTGTCATGAGAAGATATAGCATAGCCTATACTAGGGAGGTACATAATTTTAAATGGATCTACTTAATTTTATAACTTTAAAATATAGAACACGTGAATATATAGAATGTAGAACACATACACACACATATATGTATGTGTGTATACATACACATGGACCATATATATAAATGAAGGATGGAGGGGCCAGTAAGATGGCTTAGTGAGTAAAGGTACTTGCCACACAAGCTTGTTAATCTGAGTTTGATCCCCAGAATCATATAAAAGTGGAAGGAGAGAACCAATTCCACACAGTTGTCCTCTGACCTTCACAGTCACACTGTGACAAGTGCACCCCTGTCATGCGCACATCTCACATACACACACTAATAAAAATTTTAAAAATAGATGTGGAAGTGACATTTCATAACATCAAGAGGTTAATGTGAAATCAACCACGAGACTGTGATCTTCTTGCAGCTAGTAATGTCTAAACAAATGTATGAGCCATGGGTATTGGTACACTAGTCACGTTCCTTTGCCAAGATGAAGAGAAAACCTTCACAGGAAGTGTAAGAAGTATAGGAAAGGTTAAAGCAGCAGCAAAGAGTGAAGAAACAGCTTGTCTGTCCTGCTAAGAATACAGACATTGAGGTGCAGAAATGAAAGTCCTGTCATCCCAGTGCTTCATCTCTGAGATTGGTCATCTCTTGTTTACATACATAGCAGGCCTTGGAAGGTAGACACCAAGCTACCAATTACCTCCGTCTTCTACATTCATCTTAAAAGTATCCCCCTCACAACCTTAATCCTAACCTTCCTACAAGACACCCACCAAGCCTTCCAACTTCACAACCACAGTCACCCATCTGAAGGTCTTTCTCTCCATCTTCAAAGTTTTACAAGTATCCCGAGTGCCTTATCTAAAACACTGATGTGATATGTTATTGATGTCCTTATAACCTTCCACTGACCTCCCATCAGATAACGAAGTGAAAAATTTGGAACATGATGTAGGAGATCCTCGAAACCTGCCCCAGGCTTTCAGCAAGCCGCGTGGTTCATTGAGTCTACTGGAAAGAACCAAGCAGAGGGTCATGAACTGGAAGACTGCAGTCCCACACCTAGGAAAGTGCTCTTCACCGCTCTATTTTCCATCTTGTTCTTCTGTGTAGTTTTCTTCTTTAGATCCCTTACTACTCAGCTGAACTATCTTTATCCAGGTCTTCCTGAGCCTCACAAACCCCCTTCCCCTGTGGGGCCACATTAAATGTACCTTCATCTGTTTCTATAGTTCTCTGTGGTTATTGTTATTCCTGCTGTGCCTCATCTCCTTGCCCTGTGATATGTGTCTATGCCTTCCACTAGATCTTGAGGCCCTTGAAGGTAATAAGCATGATTTTGTTTCCCAGTCCTTTATAGTAGACCCTAGACATTCATGACTTAATCCATCAAAGATTCCTTTAAAAATCCAGTTCTGTGATCCTGAAAAAAAATGATAAGTAACATTTGAGAGAGTTCCAATAACATACCACGTAAACATTGAAGGAAGCAAATCTATTTTCTGTTTTGCTGCACTACTCCATGTATGCCTGCTGTGTCACTGGTGGATAATTTTGTTTGCAGGAAGGATATCTTTGTGACTGTAGTTTCTCATATTGTTGCTTCAAACTTTTATCACAGCCTCAATTTCTCCTCCAAGTTCCAGCAGCCTTCTCAGAATCTCTCTTTTCTAGAGTGTCACTTTGATTCCAAACCAAACTTTCTCATATTGCCTCTGCTCCGTTTCCTCATCTCAAGTACATCACAATCCATTTTGTTGCATAAGGCATGGTTTTTGGCTTGCTCCTCTTTCTGGCTCCTTAGCTCCAGTCATCCGATCTTTTGGGTATAACTTGAATCCATGCATTCTGTCCATCCCTGGAGCACTTCTTTGTTCTCCTATGATTTCTCCCCATCCTCTCTAGACACTTCGGAAGCCTCCTCGTTGGTCCCTCCTCATGCACCCTGTAGCTGTTTTGCCCCACTGTGCCCTTGAACCTGGTTTGGGAAAGGTGGCCATTGCTGTTATCGTATTTTAAAAATGTAAAAGCTGTCCATTTCCATCTTTATCTAAAATATGACAGCTCTGTCCTTTAAATTTTCCATACCCAGAACCCTGCAGTCATCTTTTGTTCCTTTCTGTGTATTTAATCTGGTAGCTATTTCTGCTTTCAGAATTTACCGAGATCTGAGCAGGGCACCCCAAAAAGCCATCACCTTCTCTTGCCAGGATTGCCTGCATAGTCTTATAACTAGCTCCCTTGTCTTCTCACAGTCTGGCCTCTGAGCTCTCTCAAGGGGAGCCTGAGCCACCACCCCTCTGCTGGAACCCAGCACAGTCTCCTGCTGCTCTCTAGTCACTGTCTCCTGCCTGCTCCTCCACATCCCGCTTGCCTGCTGTGTCGCAGCTAAGGCTTTTGTTTTGCCAGGAACACTTTCTCCTGGCTATCCTAGCCCTCTTCCTTTGGCTCTCTGCAAATGTCATCTTTGGAAGTGACCTTCCTTTTTCACTCTGACTTCAAAATTCACAGGCAACATCTTTTTCTCCTCTTTTTGTCATATTTATCTTCAGAATAGTTACTTGAAGAACAACTAACACATCTGAATATTTTGTAGTTTATTTGGCATGTTGTCTCCTCCCCAGCAGAGAGCAGTGATATTGTTACCCATGACCTTTGCTCTAAGGTTTAGAAATGTACCAGGCACATTGCCTACTGTGAGCCTACAATCAAATATTTGATGACTGATCAAATGTCCCTGTCTATTCTTACCACGTTATAATTTATTCTCCTACTCTTCAGTGTGGGTTATATGATAGACTTTCCTGTTGAAAAGTCCTTTAATAGCTTTTTATTGTCCTAATAAAAGGTATAAGATAGGCATGGTGGCACAAGCCCTTAATCCCAGCACTTAGGAGGCAGCGGCAGGTGGATCTCTGTGAGATCGAGGCCAGCCTGGTCTATATAATGAGTTCCAGGCCAGCTGGGACTACAAATCTGTCAAAAAGGAAGGAAGGAAGGAAGGGAGGGAGGGAAAATAAAAAACAAGGAAAAAAGCTTAGCATGGAATAATGGTCCAGACATTTTTATTATGCATCTGGGTCTCAAATCAACTAACTTAGGCTCAAAAATGAATTTATCAGTTCAAATGCTGAAAGTTCAGAGGTTGATATGCCAGATAGAAGGGTTTCTTTCAATGAGACAACTGAGTCTATTCTTCCTCTTTTCCTCTGCCACTGTCCGTAGGCCAGCCTGCCTCTGCTTACAGGCAAGAATAGTGTCTTTCATTCTGAAACGCAGTCTTGCCCTGAGTGCAGCGTATTCTTGACACACACACATAAAATGCACTGTTGATTGAATATTCAAACCTTTTCCTTTTGCCAGACTTAACCACCTATGACACCGTAAAACATTACTTGGTATTGAATACACCACTTGAAGAAAATATCACAACTCATGGTTTATCCAGGTAAGTGTTTTGACTCTTAATTTCTGTAATACCTTTTTTTTTTTTTTTTTTCAGT
>NW_008349354.1:727845-746662 GCF_000622305.1 Nannospalax galili
TCTTGTTTTTTCCAGGTAATTGTTTTGCCTCTTAATTTCTGTAATCCCTTTTTTTTTTTTTTTTTCAGTCTTTTTGAGACAGAGTCCCCCTGTAGACCCAGCTGTCCTGGAACTCACTATGTAGACCAAGCTGGCCTTGAACTCACAGGGATCTGCCTGCCTCTGCTTTATATTACCTTTTTTAAATTAAAAAATTATTTTTACTTAGGTATGTATGTGTTTGTGTGGGGGTATGTTCATGTGAGTGTACAGTCCCTACAGAGGCCACAAGGGGGCCTCAGATCCCCTGGAGCTGTAATTACAGGTGCTGGCAACTATACTCAGGTCCTCTATAAGAGCAGCAAGTACTCTTAATCACAGGACCATCTCTCCGGTCACATATGTTATCTTTCCTTGAATTGTTGGCCTAAATTCTAACTTTTGGGATACTTTGGTCAGGGATTTCATGATATAGCCCCGAGGGAACAGTGGTGATGTAGTTTCTTAAAGTTTGTTTCAGTTAAAATTGGGGAGAGACAGAAAAAAATTACAGCATGTTTCAGGTTAAACATCACCAAACTTTTGTCCTTGATGGGGCTGTCTCAGGGACAGTTTCTGATGATGGGTCCTTTAACTCGACTCAACAGATACTTGTGGGCACCTTACATTCTAAATATACCATACTGGACCCTGCAGTGGCCCTGCCCAGGGATCTTACCAACAGGGAGAGCGAGACAGGTGTGAAAACAGTAAATATGGAAAAAAAGCAACAAGAGTTCAAATGAGTCAGGGAAACAAAAGCCTGTGGAAGGGAGCACAGAGGGGGCAATTACATATGGGGGTTTAGGGGAATGTGGCTCTTCTGGCATTTCAGACAGGGACAGCACCTTAATCTTGTTTCCAAAGACCCAAAACTTCTTACTCCTGCTACACTACTGAGATGACCCTAGAAATATAATATATAAATGGTATTTAGATATATATGTATTTATATATACATGTGTATGTATGTATATATGTATATAACACTTGTACATATATATAAAAATTAAGAATTTGTGGAAATTGGCATATAGGCTAGCCTCAAAGTCAGAGATCTGCCTGTCTCTGCTTCCTGAGTACTAAGATTAAAGGCACCCACCACTACACCCAGACACACACAGGTATATTTGAATATATCGAGAATATTCTGGACTTGGTACAGGCATTTTTCCTCCTCACAACGCTGTTCCTGCAGGCCTGCACCTGGCAGGTGAGTGCAATTCTGCTGTCTTCCCCAGAGCCTTTCCCCTTCCTGCCTGTCACTCAGTTAATACCTATGACATTTGCCCATTTTACTTTTTCCTAGCACCTACCTACATCTGAAGTTATTCATTTCTCCTCTACCACTCCCCAAATAAAACATAAGTAGCCTTCAGAGCCAGGTTAATAGATGTTTGTTATTTAGTTATTATTATTGCCTATGTGTTAATAAATGTGTGCTGGGTGCCTGTTTACCTGCTTCAAAATGCATGTGGAAATCAGAGGACAACTTTCAGGAGTCACTTCTGTCCTTCCACCATGGGTTCTGGGGATCAAATTCAGGTCGTGATTGCCTGGCACACACTTACCAGCTGAACCATCTCGAAGGGCAAGGTCTTATGTCTCTTGTTCACTGCCTGGCAGCAGCAGGCACACATTTATTGATTGGCATTCTTTAAAGTTTTTCTACCTGTTTATTGAATTAAGTATTCATTTTAATCTTAAATCTAGAAGACCATTACCACAAAGAATACTATAACAATATTTTTTAAAATTAAATGCTCTTTCTTAGAATTTAGAAGCTACTGCAAACTCCATTTCAATTTCATTTAAATGTGTCTACAGTTTATGTTCTGGACTGGTGGCTTCTATTCTGGGAACACCAGCTGACGTCATCAAAAGCCGAATAATGAACCAACCTCGAGATAAACAAGGAAGGTAGAAAAAAGTCCTTAGTGTTCATGTGCTGGAGTGTCTGTTATAATCTTGTTATTTAAAGATGTTTTCTTGTACGGATACATGATTTTAAAAAAATGTATTCATGTGTTTTCATGTTCAATGAGGAAACTGTTTATGTGAAATTACTTGATCTTTATCTGATGAAAATATACTGTGCCTTTGGGGGAATTAGGCAGTCATATTAGATACAAAGTATTTATTGACTTTATTGTTTTCAAAGCATTTTTGAGAGCTTACTCTAGTGAGAAATTGAAGGCTACTTTCTGCAGCCGTTGTGCCTTTCAGGTGACACAGAAGGTGATTTGGTATAAAATAGTGTGTTCTCTCTGGAAGACATCACGTGGAGTGAATTCCAGGAAGGGATGAATCAGAAGAGCTCAAATGAAGACACATGTATCTATGGAACTCTAATATTGTTTGTTCTAAATGAGGAGGAAATATTGAACTCTTAATGACTTTCCTTAGACTATTATATAAACCTTCAGAGAAGAGAGAGAGAGAAAGAGAGAGAGAGAGAGAGAGAGAGAGAGAGAGAGAGAGAGAGAGAGAGAGTGTGTGTTCGCACTCACTGGAAGAAATTTAACAACGGTTTCTTTGTTTCTTTGCAGGGGACTTCTGTATAAATCATCAACTGACTGCTTAATTCAGGCTGTCCAAGGGGAAGGCTTCATGAGTCTGTATAAAGGCTTTTTACCATCGTGGCTGAGAATGGTAAAGTTAGGGGAATATCTTTTTCCCTTTATTTTTGTTTTCTTTGCTTTTAGATGACCTATACTCTGTAAATATTTTCCATTTTCTCTTTTGGTTTGTGGCATGACCCTGCCCCTAAACAATTCCATCCATTCTTTCTTCTTAAAATATTTTTTTTCACTTCTTAGAGTCATGTTTCCCTGCTTGATAGACTAAGGCAAAATTAACCAGGTTCATTTTTAATGACTAGGTTGATAATGTTATTATAAAACCAGATAAAAATAGATTTTTTAAGTAATGTAGAATATTTTGTAGTCTGCTTAACTAAAATATAGTATATTGGGACAGGTATACAGACTTTACAATAGAGCTCTTCCTATGAAATTTTACTGTTTCAGAATTTGTTACTTTGATGACAAATGTTATATTAGGTGATACTATTAGCACAAAACAGTTTTATAAGAAAACATCATATCCTTATGTGGTTTAAATATTTTATTACTAAAGTGTACTGAGATACAGAATTAGGTAGAATTAAGCCATATAGGAAAGAAAATAAAAACAAGGTGCTTGTGTCTTTTGTAAGTATTTATGAATATTTGAAAGCCTGGGTGAGTTATGGATTTAGAAAACCAAATAATCAAAAATCAACAAATAATAATAAAAATATAACATTATATTTGAGTACTTACTTCATGCAATGCCCTGTAGTAAGTGCTTAGCTTCGAATAGGAAATTGTGAATGGCGAGTATCTTGGGGAGCACATCCGATGCTGTGGAGATACGTATCTAGCAAGTACATGCAGCCTACACTGGGAAATTACAAAAACTTCCTGGAGAAAACTTGAAATGAGATTTAAAGGATAGGACTTGGCCATGCAAAATGTTAAGAAAACATTCTATGGAGAAGGATGGGAGTGAACTGAGGGTGTAAACACAGGGAGCCACAAGAAGCTGGGTGGAACACGCAAAGGTAGAGACCGCACCGAGAGACCCCGTGAACCACACGCATGGGCAAGAGTGCTAAAATTATTGAATCATTTTATTTATAGTGATTCCCAGCACTGTTTTCAGTATAACTTTGATTTAACTCATTGAATTCTCCCAAAAATCTGTGCAGTAAGTTACTGTTACATTTCTCTTATGTAGAGGAGGAAACAGAGCATAGAGTTGAGATAACTTGGCCAAGTCAGATGGTTAGCTAGTGTTTCTCAGGCAGTCTGATGTTGGAGGATATCTTTTTTATTTTATGTGTGTGAGTGTTATGCCTGCATGTAGGTAAGTGCACCCGTGTCATGCAATGCCCTCAGAGGACAGAAGAGGCTATCGGATCCCCTGGAACTGGAGTTAGGGACAGTTGTTAGTTGCCATGTGGGTGCTGAGATTTGAACCTGGGTCTTCTGCAAAAACAGTCAGTGTTCTTAACCGCTGAGCCATCTCTCCAGCCAGGATATCTTTTTTTAAAGGAGCTTGTATGTGTTAGTGGTATGAACAATAAATACTCTCTGGCAATATGGATGGTGCAGGAAAAATATCTGTAAATGTCTGAAGGCCCAAAAGGCTGCACAGAGCCTTTTGGGGGGCTATGATGCTCCTATAAGCATCTGTCTAAAGAGGTGGGAGGCAGACACCGGAGCATCAGCAGGAGGTCATGTGTGAGCCTGGTGTGCTTGAAGAATGCAGGAATTTGGTGAGGCCACAGTCTCAATCCTCAGAGGGGAGGCAGTGAGAAGAAAGATTAGAGCTGCCCTTAAACCACGTTGGAGATGACCCTGTGGGCCAAACTTAGGTTCATCCCTATAGACAAGAGACCGGAGAGATGGCTCAGCAGTTAAGAGCACTTGCTGTTCTTCCAGAGGACCTGAATTCAGTTCCTGGCACCCAAATCAGGTGGCTCACAACCACTTCAGCTCTGGTCTCTGTAGGCACCTGTGTACATGTGACACACACACACACACACACACACACTAAATCTTTACATGTGAGCTTACACATGTGAGCAAATAACTGCAGCAAAATTACTTTGGAATTAGGAAAATGGCACATTACAAATTAGATTACTAAAAAAGGAAGTTTGGGGGTGATGGCTTAACTAGGAGACAGTTGTAGAAATGGAGTGAAGATAAATGCTAGGGACATTCATGGTTAACTCCATAGGACTCTTTAACTAGTCATGGTGGAAAGCGAGATACAGAAGAAAGGAGTGAGACCCTATGTTTTCAGTGGTGGTAAAACCATTGCAGGAACATTAGAGTTAGCTGGAATGAAAGACTGGAAGAACATGCAGGTTCAAAGGATGGGACCTTCTGGTCCCAGCTGCTCTCTACATAGGATGCTCAGAAAGTGTAGCTGACACGGCCATCTTTACATACACTAATTATACTTGTTAATTCATACAAAAGCACAGTAAAACAGGTGCTGTTATTTTCATTTTTCAGATGACAAAGCCATGTCTCAGTATATAAGGACTTTACTAGGTTCATACAGCTGTAGCTCGATGTGGTAGATTTGGGATGGCTGCCAGAATGTTCAATTCTAACTCCCTTTTCCTTACCATATACTGCTCAAGCTAGTTTATAGAAAAGAAAATGTAGAGATAGTGGCTGGGGAGATGGCTCAGCGGTCAAGTGCTTGATGTGCAGGCATACGGAACAGGTTTTGGATCCCTAGAACCCGTGTAAATGCAGACTGGGGGTGGCAGCCTGCCTATAATCCCAGCCTCTGAAGGCAGAGATGGGGATCCCCTAGAACAATTTGGCTAGCAAGACTAGCCATATGGATGAACTCTGAGTTTGATTGAGAGAGCCTGCCTCACTGAATAAGGTGGAAGAGCAACTGAGGATGATTCTAGATAGTAATCTCGAGTGCCTCCTTATGCCTGTGCACATGCACCCACACACATGCATGCCACACATACATACAACATACATAAGAAATGTAAAAAAAAAAACCATATGATATAGAAATGAAGAGTCACCTAAGAAAGGCTGCCTACCTGGAGAGCATCACTAAGTGCCTGTTAGTGCCTTGTTGGTGGCTGCAGTGAATGACTGAGCACCTCCAAGTCTCCGAGCTGAAGTCACTGAAACTGATGACTAGGCCAGAATAGCTGCATACTCAGATGGCACAGCACATTGGCAAATGATATAGATGTTGATGTCTTTGGACCAGTGTGCTTTCTCCTAAATTCAAGGTCTGTAGGACCCAAGTTATTATTAGAAGTTCAGTTGCTAAGCACAGAATTACAGCAGGAGGAGCCTATTTGTAAAGTCAATATTTAGGAATATCAAGCCAAGAGAGTTTTTGAGTAACAACCTCCACAGAAACAGGAATGGAAAAGAACTACAACAGGCCTGAAGACAACTCTGAGGAACCAGCATGGGTCCATGTGCACTTTGAGGATTTACAGTGGTCACCGTGTCAGTGAGAGAATGAGTATGTACAGACATTGTGTATTCTGACAGTGAGTAGAGGCTCAGTAAATCCCACCCACAGTCTGTGACCTCCCTCTTGAACTCCTTCAGTGTCCGCACCAAACTCCATCACAGTCCATTCCTCTAGATAAAGGAGGCATAATCTTGCTTCACTCAGTCTCTGAAGAGCATGAAGAGCATATCTGACAACCACAACCATAATGGATGATTGCAGGGACCATCTTAACTAAGACCCCTGCCTCCTTCAGCTCTCTGCAGTGATCTCCTTGACTTGCTTCAGTTTTGTCTTTGCAAGAATAGGGTATAGTAGCAGCTTACATCTGTATGCATCAGCTAACCACTATTTCGTACATTCTTTTGTTTGTCTTGTTTGTTTATTTGGTTTTTGAGATGGGGTCTCCCTATAGCTTCAGTTGTTCTGGAACTTGCTATGTAGATCAGGCGCTCCTCCTTCTCACAGAGATCCACCTGCCTTTGCCTTCCAAGTCTGGGACTAAAGGTGTGCACCACCATACCTGGCCTATTTGTTAAGTTCTTTTTAAATTTTTTTATTTATTTTTATGTGTATGAGTGTTTTGCCTGCATGTGTATGTGCACCTATGCATGCAATGCCCACAGAGGCCAGAAGAGGGCAACAGATCCCTTGGCATTGGAGTCAAGGACAGTTGTTAGCCACCATGTGGCTGCTGGGAACTGAACCACGGTCCTCTGTAAGAGCAGCCAGTGCTCTTAACTGAGCCATCTCTCCAACCCCCTTATTTAGTAAATTCTTAATCTGCCAATATAGCATGCTCAGTATTTACCAACACACTTTATGAAGCCTGGAACCAAATATATTTTACAATATTTTTTAAAAAATTATTTTATTGTTTTTATATGTGTGTGTGTATATGTGTACTACCATGTGAGTGCAGATACCCATAGTGGTCAGAAGAGAGCATCAGAGCTCCTGAACCCAGAGTTGCACATAGCTGTGCTGCCCAACGTGGGTGATAGAAACCACTGAGCTATCCCTCCAGCCCTACATTTTGCATTCTAATCAGTTAGGATTAGCTCTCTATTGTAGAAGGATGGAGATCCTCTCTATTCGCTAATCAGAACCAAACTAGAGAGGATTTCAGTCCAAGCACCCTTTTTTGGATACAATATTTGCTTTCTGATGCTTATGTCGTTTTCTCATAACCTTCCATAGTTACTGTAGATACAGCTGCACCACTCAGGTGAAAGTTAAGCCATTCTGAGCTGGAAGCTCTTTTCTTTAATGCAAAATTGTATATACGGGGTGTGAGACATCAGGTACTGAGATTTTTTATAATCCAATTCTTAAAGGATATCTTTTATCTTCCCTACTTTCAAGTTTCTTGGTGCAAATACCAACTACATGGAGAGCAACTTAGTGTAGATGTTAAGGCATCCGAAGTAACGGCCCTTTAGTCAGAAATGGTTCAGTAAAAAGGACCCTAGGCTGGAGAACACAAGCCTGCGCTTTAGCTCAGCACCATGCTGGTGCACAGGTGACCACTGATCCCCAGCATCCTCATCTGTAAAATAGGGATAGTATTACTTTTTCTTCCTAATATAAATTATTTTTAGGGAAATCTGTGATAAATAAGACATGACAATGTTTTATAAATTTTAAAGTACTTTACAAAGGTAAAAGACAAAATATTTCTTTTTTAATGAAGGAATTGAAAATGACTGTCACTCAAAGATGTATATGCATATATGTAGAATTTCTATAATTGCTTTGAAATATGCACTAACCTCTTTGGTTAATCTTTCAGACCCCTTGGTCATTGGTGTTCTGGCTTACTTATGAAAAAATCAGAGACCTGAGTGGAGTCAGTCCATTTTAAGCCCTTAAAGATACAGTGCTCAGTGTTATTGAACAAGGGCATCTGCAACATACACCCCCTATTATTTCTACCTCTTTAGGAAGACACTGTATTCCACAGAGACTGCGATCTATAGGGGACAGCACTTTGTCTTTCTATGGAAACCCAAGTTTTCTTTGACTTCTCTTATCTAAAAGGAATCTGGTCCTGATTTCGCAAGGCCAGCCAGTGAGCTCCAGCATGGTGTTTTCTAAAGAAGAATGGAACCTGAACCATTTTGACCTTGGGCCAGAAGGTTTGGCCTTTGAGATGCTGTTCTGTGCAGAAGAGCCTACTTAGAGGAGTGCCAGAGGGAGCCAGCATCTCAGATCTGAAGTAGACACTAGAAATGTGGAAGACTATCTGTGTAGTGCTTAGGAAACACAGTTATCCTGTACACCTGCATTTATCACTGAAGTCTAACAACTCCCTTTGCTGACATTGTTAAAGTGTACATATTGTAAATTAAAGAGAGGTAAATGAAAACACATGAATAAACATTTTGAGTTTCCCTCGTGGTAAAGGAAGTTGATGAACCTTTTCTTGCGAGGAGGATGGAGAAAATAAAGTCAACTAGAGCTGATGTTGAGACTGGAAGGAAAGAAGCTGCTTGCTGTCAGTGCCCACCTTCCAGCTGTGCTGTACACTTAGCAGTTTCATGCTCACAAGTCACTTCCCCTGACAACCCCAGACTGAGTCTCAGTGAGGACAGAACATTTGCTCCTATCTGTCAGTAGCTCCAAGAATCTCAACAAATAGGAATCACAACTCATATAACTAAAATTCCACTGTTGAGGGCCATTGATGAAGCACTTTTTAGTATCATCGGCTTTTCATTGGTATATTAGAAGGAGAACTGACAGGAAGCCAGTCAACTCTGACATGTCATTTCATGTCTCTCTTTCCTATCACTGAGAGAGAGAATTCAGATGTCATGCTAAAACTGTCAGAAGCCCAAGTCTTTAGTTTGATAACACTTGCCAAAAATGTAATAACTGTCTAAGTATAAACTGCCTGTGGCTTATGGTTAGCTCTTCAATCTTTGCATCCAGATGCCTTTCTTGCTTTAGAAAGGTAAGAGATTTTTCCAGATTCACCTGTGCACACCTGGCCCCCCAGCCTCAGACTGTACAGTATTCTTGGATGGGTGGCTATAAGTCCTAAAATAAGGAAAATTTAAACAACTCAGGTCCAAGGCAGACCTCGGAGCTAACCTAATAGAAGTTAGGATGGACATAGATGCTCTTAGATGGAAAAACGTTTACAAGCACTGTGTTATTACACTAATGGACAATCACTGCCATTTTAAAAGGGGGGTGCACACTTTTAAAGTTTGATCAATGTGTTATAAGTGGCTCATTTTTCTACCTGCAGAATGTGTAGTCTAATCTCATTAAATCTTTAGATTATCTACTTTTTTTGTTATATTTATCAATTTGTAATTTAGTTGCTAAATATATATAATCTATATTATATGCTTAAGTTCCCAAGTATTCTGAACCACTTTGGGAGATTTTTGGGGTTTTTTTATGTTTTGTAATCTTTAAGATTAAGTAAAGATTGTATCAAAATAATTACATGCAAACTGGACTATTAAAATTGGTTTAGCTTTCTTGTTTGGTGGGTTTGGGATTAAAATATTGCATAAGTACTGACATTGTCCCTTGGTTTCTGAATGAATGTGAATAGAATTTTTTGATAGGAAATTGCTCCTTAGGATCATCAGAATTCCCACTTTACAAGTTAGCAGAATGAGGCCCAGAGAAAGGGAATTGCTTGTGCTGCAAAGTGCAAAGGTCCCGATCATTACGGATATTACAGTTGGCCATTACTGTACATGCATTTGGAACCAAGCAAAAGCCTTACTTCATCTCCATAACAACCCAGTCTTAGATTCTTGTGTCTCCCAAACAGATTTTTCTTTCTGGAATTTTCTTTTTTGTCTCATACATTTTCAATAAATCTGGATTGTTTCCCTCATTAAGTTTAGACTGAAGTCTTCATGCCTTAACCTGAGCATCAAGAATATGTCCCATTACATGTCTACTCTCCTTGGCTTTATTTTTGCCTACTTGGACTATTCTTGGTCTATTCCAAAAGTGAGTAAGTAGCAATAAGCTTTTCTGGAACTTTCTGTCCATAGTTATGGACTTATATTATCAGTCTCACTTCCTTATTATATAACTGTGGTATTTCTCTATTTCCGTTCAGCTCAATATTGATAAGTTTTGATGCTTATTTTCTTTTGCTTTCATCTTTTTTTCTCTTCCCAAATGATTTTTTTCTTTGAACGTATATAATTTTTACATATATATATATGTATATATATATATATATAGTTTGTTCTTTATAAAGAGGCAGCACTTCTGAAACTTGCTTTTAGTTAGGAATAGCGTGTTTTTCAAGCACTCTAAGTCCTGTTTGAGCATAATTCCCAAGTGGGCAGGACTAGGTCTGCTGTTTTTAATGTGAAGAATCCCCTTCCTCACTAATAAGTGTTTTTCTTTTGGCTGTTAGGCACTCAAGAAAAATTGTTTATAGCCACATATAACATGTATCCATTTTTGTCTTCTTCATTGTAAAAACTGTAACTGTCATATGAGTCAGAAATGTCTCTTTCATCTTGTTAATTGAAAAAAAATTGGGGAAGATTTAAATAGAAAGATATTTGTTGTTAAGCCTTTGAATTTTCAAATACATATATCTGCAATTAAAAGAGTTACACATTTTTTTCATGGAAGAAAAACAGATTCCTTCAAGGCACCTCTTGGGAAAAATGCTTAGTTGTAATATTTAATGGTTTAAAAACCTGTTTGGACCAGGCATGGTGGCACACACCTGTAATCCCAGCACTTAGAGGTAGAGGTAGGCGATAGGAGGATCAAGAGCTCAGGGTCAGTTCTGGCTACACGCTGAGTTCAAGGCCGACCTGAGCTTCGTGAGAGACACTGTCTTAACGAAACAAAACTAGAAACAAAGTGTTTGGAAAGCAAACTATTCTCTTTTCTCTAGTTAGACTGAGGCTTTTTGATGATTACCAAACAGACATACTGTTACTGAGTGCCGGGTGCTGTGGAAGGAACTGGAAGCTGGAATCTGAGGTCCTCTCCTATTTGGGCTCTGTTTTTAACAGTACAGGGTGACTGATTTTTCTGTGATACTGTCCCTTCACTTCTCTGCATTTCCATTTCTTTATGCGATAAGGTGACTATCATCCAGATCTCACCTAATCTGTACCTGAGGGGGCCATTATATTGATATCCTAATTTTAAAAGAAGAGGCTAGATTGTTTTTCACTTAGACCCTGTTTTTCATAAGTATAATTATTTCTTCATATTTCAAGATTGGAAAAAGCTTTTGTTTAGACGTCAGAGCATAAACTTCTATGTCTGGACTGGCTCACCTTGAAGTCTGTTTTTCTCAGGGAAGCAGAGGTGTCTTCCTCAGGTGTCTTTGAGCATATCACCTCATAGTCTAACCCCTCATTTGCTGCTTCATACGATAAAAATGTCAATCTTTAACACATGCCCAAGGCCCTCTCAGTCTGACCTCAGCCATTTTTCTGGTCTTTGTCTTTCCTTGCATGTCTGTCTCTTCTTCCTTTCAGATGCTCTGCTCCAGCATCTCCCCCTGAAATGTTGTAAACTTGGCTGTATCGCATGTTCTGTTCATTCTGCACCCTCCACCTAACTTCCCTCAGCCATCTTCACTTTGCTTGGCTGGTTAAGAGTCTACTGTAATCTCTTAGAAGCCTTCAAGAACTCCAACACCTTGTGTCCCATTACTTCCCCTACTAAGATGTAAATTGGATTTCCCTATAGGGGAGGAGCTACCTGAAAGCAAGGACCATATAACGTATCTCTGTATCCCTTACAAAGCTCACATGGGAGCCACAGAGAGGGCGTTTGTAAAGTTAGAAGGTTTGTGTTTTGTGAGGAAGTGGAGACAAAAATATTTATACACCCAGGATTATGTTTTATTTTCCCTCTACCTTCAAAAGAATTATGTTTGGTTCAATCAATTCTTCACTACACTAAATACTTGACTTCCTTTGGAAAAGATCATCTGTGCTCAAACATGTTATCATTTTTAAGAAATATCATTCTCTTCAGTTTAAAAACTGACAATAATGCACAGGCTAGACTGCTTAGTGGTTAAAGCCTGCTGCCAAGCCTGACAACTTGAGTTTGATCTCAGACACCCACATGGTGGAAAGAGAAAATCAACTCCCACTAGTTGTCCTCTGACTTCCACACATGTCCCATAGCACACACATGCCCACAAGTTGTCATATACACAAAATGTAAATAAAAAAAAAAAAAAAATACCTTCCCCAAACCCTAGAGCTTGATAGTCTTTAACAATATAAAATAACTGGATTCATTGATTAATAGCTAATTGGTGGTGTTATTACATCGTTCTTCATTTTAGAGTTGGTTTCAAAATTTGGCCTTCATTTAATACCATACAAATGCCCAGTTCCACACCCCCTCTCAAGTGTTTATTTCTGAACTTCGAGAAGTCTGTGATTATTTTTCTCTCCCTGTACTTTACCCCCGACAGGCTGCTATGGTTGCCAACAGCAGCAGGAGCCACTCTGAAGGTTTGATAAAAGCAGATGAAGAGGTTTAAAGAGATCTGTTTGCTGAAAATATCTGGTAACAAACGGGAATGTATGTGAGAAGATTGATTGTGTTATTCTGATTTTTCAAAATAAATGTTTTTAAATGCCTAATTGATTGTTATCAAGGATTTTGTGGATTTTTTTCCTAGTATGGCTTTGAGAAGAAAATAAATTTAGAGATTTTTAAAATCTTTACTCTTTTTTATTTTTTTGAGAATTTTATGCATCAGCATAGTCTTTACATTATTTCCTTTCCTCCCATGCCCCCCACTCCCTCTCAATTTCCTTTTATTTTTTTTATCGTTACACACACACACACACACACACACACACACACACACACATTATGCACTGACTCCATTAAGTGGTACTTTGTGTACTTGTGTTTAGGACTCTTCATTGGGGATTAGATAACCCCTCAGGGAGCTAGTCCTCTCAGGGATTCTCCCTCCCTCAGCCTCCATTGATTGCCTGCAACTCTTCATCCTGAAGTGGAATCCTGTGACATTGCCCCCATCCACCTTGGCATGGCAACTGGTTTTGTCATTATGCAGATCTCATTAGTCTACCATATTATGGAGATTACATCAGTGCAGCTTCCTTCCCTATCATGTCTAGAATGCATCAACTAGCAGCAGGTATCTTGTCCTTCTTGCTCTTACTGTCTTTGAACCCCCTCTTCTTCAGTGTTCTCTGAGCCTTGGGTGTAGAGGTTGCATTATAGATGTGTCATTGAGAGTTGGATACCCCACAATCATTTGTTCTCTATATTTGACCAGTTGGGGAACTTTGAAATAGTCTTCATCTGTTGCAGAAAGAAGCTTCTTTGATGAGTGGTGAGAGGTACACTCATCTATAAATGTAAGGATAATTATTAAAATACAGGAAATTATGTTGGTCTAGGGAAGTAACAGAAGTAGATACTTCTCTAGGACCTATGACCTCTCCAACCATGTGGCTATGTTTACAGTGCTTACCACTCATGATTTCCCTCCCATTGAGCAGGTCTTAAGCCCAATTAGACAGCTGTTGATTACCCCCAAGATAAAAGTGCTGGCCCCTGCCAAAGACCTATCAGGTCAGAACCCACCCAGGCAAATCCTGTTCCCATAGGCCCTTCCTGCCTCTGCTGTGAGAAAGTTCCAGACTAACAGGACAAGCGTACCTCTCACCACACATCAAAGAAGCTTCTTTTTGCAAAAGATGGATACTATCACAGAGCTCTACAACTTGTCAAATACAGAGAATAAGTATAGCTGGATCATAAGGTAGATCTATTTTTAGGTTTTTAAGAGTTCTCCATACTGACTTCCACAGTGTGCACCAGTCTGCAATGCCCCCAGTAGGGAATGAGGGTTCCTCTTTCCCCACATCCTCCCCAGCATTTGTCGTCATGTGTTCTCTTGGTCTTTGCCATTCTAACTCAGATTAGATGAAACCTTAAAGTAGTTTTAATTTACATTTCTCTAAGGATGGTAAACACTTTTAAAAGTATTTATTAGCCATTTTTATTTCTTTTTTTGAGAACTCTCTGTTCAGATCTGTAGCCCATTTTTTAAATTGGGTCATATGTTTTCTTGATTTTTTGTTTTTTGAGTTCTTTGTATGTTCCAAAAATTAATCCTCTATCAGATGCATAGCTGGCAAGGATTCTCTCACACTCTGAGCTTCCTCTTTACTTGATTGCTTGTTTCTTTTGCTGTATATAGAAGCTTTTTAGTTAAATGTCATATTAAAGAGCTACAGTAATAAAAACAGTATGGTACTGGCACAAAAACAGACATGTAGATCAATGGAACAAAATAGCAAACCCAAACGTGAGTGTACATAATTACAGCCACTTAATATTTGACAAAGATGCCAAGAATATACATTGGAAGAAAGACAGCATCTACAACAAACGGTGCTGGGAAAACTGATCTCCACATGTAGAAGAATGTAAGTAGAGACCTATCTATCACCATGTACAAAAGTCAACTCCAAATGGATCAAAGACCTCAATGTGAAACCTGAAACTCTGAAAGTGTTAGAAGAAAATGTAGGCAGTGCCCTACAAGACATAGGGGTAGGAAAGGACTTTCTAAATTGGACATTAGTTGCTCAGGAATTAAGGTCAACAGTTAGCAAATGGGACCTCATTAAACTTACTCTTCATAGTGCAATTTGAAATGAGCTTAATTTACAGTGTTGAGTTTGAGATATTTATTTTTAACATTATTTTTATTTTATGTATATGAGTGTATTGCCTGCATGTGTGTAAGTGCACCTGTGTCATGCTGCACTACTCTTGGAGATCAGAAAATGGCATCAAATCCCCTGGAACTGGAGTTACAGTTTTTATCTACCACGTGGGTGCTGGGAATCAAACCTGGGTCCGCTGCAAGAGCAGCCAGTGCTCTTAACCGCTGAGCCATCTCTCCAGCAGTTAGAGATATCCTAGCCAAAAGAATACTTATACTTTATGGCCATAGTTCCATAGTTTTTATTTTATGAGTATTCCCTTTTAAATCACTTATTCTCTGAATAAAAATGACAGATAAAAATTACACTGGTGCACAAACCCACTGGCAGAGGAAAATAAAATTGGAGTTACATTAAACACTGTGGAGTTGGTGCTATTTTGAAACATCTGCTTTGATTTCTTTAATGCCGCTTCCTCTTCTCTGCCATCCAAAAGTGTTGTCGATTGCTCCGTGTTAGTCTCTGCTGCCTTTCCTTTATTGCCAGATCCTTAAATGTTGGTCCTTCAAAGCTCTAGTCTTGGCCTTTTGCTTAATTTTCATTCTCTCACTACGGAAGGGCTGCAGTTTCTGCCACTTTCATTTCTACACTTAGCCAGACAATTACAAAACACATAATAGGCACCCAGTAGATCCAGATGTCACCTGTTCACAAGCATATGTGCCTGAGAATGCGTATGTGTGTATGTGAGGAGGGCGGGTCTAATGCATCTGACCATCATTACATAGCTTCAGTCACCACATTCACAATTCCTAATAGTTTCCTCAGTGCACAGCATCCTCCTTAACAGCCCACTCATACATTCTCCCCAGTACCCACTAACCTATTGACATAATTTTGTTAATATAGAATACTATATAAAGACAGTCATACAGTATGTAGTATTTTGAATTGGTTTTTATTTTAACCTCTTATCTGGAAGGTCCTGGATGGAGGTTCAAGGGGAACCTTGAGATGAATTGTTGGGAAGTAAGGAGTTTAATAGAAATTATTAGCACCATGCATAGACAGCTACATAGCAGCATGGTGGGAGCACTGAGGAGAATTCAGGTTCTGGCAACGGAGTCAGACAGGATGGCATTGAAATGGGGAGAAAGCAGGTCTCCTAGAGGGTTCTTAGTCTCATTCATAAGGAATTTAAGAATGGACCCAAACAGAAGCTTTTACAATTTTATTAGCATATTAAAGAAAAATCCTCAGGGCAGACGAGCTGGTTGTCTTGGCAGCTGCCTTGAGGTGAGTGGTGGGAAGAAGGAAAGAAAGTCATGAAGCCATGCAGGTTTTAGAGCCTGCGTGGGAGGTCAGAAATGTGGCTGGCTGGCAGCCACATGGCTGGGAGAAGGAAGCTTTAGAGAAAAAGTAAAGAAATATTACAAGATGCTAGGGGCAGCCCAAAGCCTTAAAGAAAGCATGTTTAGAAAGAAAGCCCTGAGGAATAAAAGGAGAAATGATGCCTTTCTGATGGAAAGGTGGACAGACATACAGAGATCTACATGACTATGGATTCCAGGCAGGAAAAATTCACTACCTCATTAACATACCAGGTATTCTGCCCATCTTTTTAGCATAACTTAGCTTCCTAGGGATGGTTCTCTCACCAGGTGATTGACCAGTGAGACTGGAAATATGGATCCTCCAAGAGAGTAGGGGTTTTATAGCCTGGGCCAGGTAAATTTATGGGATTTTTGCTACTCTAACAGCACGGTCTCTAAAGAGAAGAGTCAGCATCCATCTGGAGAAATAGGGGTCTCTTTTCATATCTTTCTGAGGACGGGAGTGGTTTCCCAGCACAAGCCTGCAACCAGGCTTTCTGATGCCAATGCAGGAGGCAGGGAAGAGGGTGTGGAGCAGGATGTGTGGTCACCAATACCACCTTTGATGTAAAGGCCCTCCCCCAAGTGAGAGATCCTGGCACCCAGAGGTCTGTTAGAGGCTTACTGGTAGACAATGTCTCAGTACTATGCCTGTTGGTATCTGCAGTGGCTAAGAGCTGCTGCAGGGATTGTCCTGAGTAGCCACTGGGTATCAACATTATATTTTCACATTAGCTTAATTCCCTGGAAAGCCTTCCAGGCTTTTACACATCCATTTCTTTTCCTTTTTGTTGCCCAGTGGTTTCTCTTGACAGGAAGGTACAACAGTTCTGTTTAATCATTTATCCATTGAAAGATACATGTGTTATTCATAGTTTGGGGCTATTAGGAACATAGCAACTCTAACTATTGGTTCACAGCTTATAGTACACCACAACAGGTTTTTGTTTTTCTGAGATAAATGTCCCAGGATAATTACTCGGTCATGTAGGAAGTACAAGTTTAGCTTTTAAAAATGTAGCCACTGGAGAGATGGCTCAGAAAACCCAGATTCAAATCCCAGCACCCACATGGCAGTTAACAGCCATCCATAACACCATTCCCAGGGATCTGATACCCTCTTCTGCACCACATGGGGGTACTTACACACATGCAGGCATAATAATCATACACATAAAAAAATAAAGATAAATAAAATGTAGCCACACTATTTTACCAGCAATGTGAATGGTAGTTTCTTCATGTTCTTGTCATTATTGTTACCACCATTTTCAATTAAATTTTTTTAATTACATTGCTTTGTTGAAGGAGGTGTGCATGCCACGGTCTACATGTGGAGGTCATCAGACAACTTGAGGGAGTCGGTTTTCTTCTCCCACCATATGGGTCCTAGGGATTGAACTTAGATAGTCAGGCTTGGCAGCAAGCATCTTTTCCCTCAGAGCCATCCCACCAGCCCCGTTACTGCCGTTTTTATCACAGTCATTATCACTGGTGTGTAGTGACACATCACTGTGGTTTACTTTCCCTTAATAGCTAACGTTGAAAATCTTTTCATGTTCTTCCTTCTCAGCTGTTTCTCCTCCAGTAAAATGTCACTCCACGCTTGATCTGGTTTGCTCTCGGTTGCTGTGATAAACACCAAAAGCAACTTGGGAAGGAAAGAGTTAATTTGGCTGACACTTTCAGGTCACAATGTGTCACTGAGGAAGGTTGGGGCAGGAACTCAAGGCAGGAACCTGTAGGAAGGAACCATGGAGGAACATTGCTTACAGGTTTGCTCTCTCACGTATGAGAGCACCCTGGGTCATGCTCAGCTAGCTTTCTGATAACAGCCCAAGTCCACCTGCCTGGGGCTGATGCTGCCCACAGTGGGCCGGGCCCTCCTTCAAAATCAGCACCCAAGGCAAGTCCCAAAGTCATGCCCACAGGCCAGTATGATGTAGGAAATTCATCAATTGAGCCTCCCTCAGATGACTCCAGGCTGGGTCCATTTGACAGCTGAGGCTAACTTGAATGATGCTAAGAAAAAAATGTATAATTTGTCTGTTTTGCCCAATTTTCTTACATCTTATTTTCATAAAAATATTAAAATAACTCAATATAGTATTAAAACCCATCTCAGATATAGCCCATCTCATCAACAGCCTTATCCTCCCTGGCCCCTTTAATGCATAAATGTGGAATTAGGATTAGAATATCCCCTCTCCCTGCTTTCACTGCAACCAGAGGCCTCTCAGGACTAAGAGGAGGGAAGGCAGGTTGTATGTTTTAACAGAACTCACTATTTTGCTTACTAAAGTGAGATAACAAATTTGGAAATTAATCACCACATTCAGCCTAAGTTTTATTAATTAGCCACTTCTCTTTCCTCTAGCACAACAGAACGGGAAAAAATGTGACGCTACCTACTCCATAGATGAGGGGGGACATTGGCAATATTTAGGAAGATGTCAGCCCATAATGACCATGCCCTGAGATTTCAGGGTTAAAGCCCTTAGGACTATATCTAGAAAGTTAAATGGAAAGGTCTGGGGATATAGCTCAGTGGTAGAGCCCTTGCCTAACACATATGAGACCCTAGGTTTAATTCCCAGCACCTCTAAGTAAATAAGAAGTAACAGTAATAATATTATAGTCACCTATAATATATTATTGTATTATTTATTTATTTTTATTGTA
>NW_008349354.1:746776-772870 GCF_000622305.1 Nannospalax galili
GAAATCTCTGTTGTCCTACTTAGCTTTCTATTGCTGTGGTAAAACACTGACCAAAACCAACTTGGGGAGGAAAGAGTTTATTTGGCTTATAGCTCACAGTCTTTCATCAAGAGAAGCTGAGGTAGGAACTCAGGGCATGAACCTAGAGGTAGGAACTGAAGCATAGACCATGGAGGAACGCTGCTTACTGGTTTGCTCCCCTGCCCTATGGTCAACCTGCTTTCTTATACCATGACCACCTGCCCACAGTGGGCTGGGCCTCACAGACCAAGAAAATGCCTCACAGACATGCGCATAGGCCAATCCAAAGGAGGAAATTCACCTTGACAACTGATGCACTCCAGCACGTCTGCTATTCCATGTGATGATAAACCATCTCAGGTGACCATTTCAGGATGAGCTCCCTAATCCATTGCAAAACACGTAGTCCCAGATTTGCTTTTAACTCTTTCCTGAAATGTTCACTGGGTGTCAAAGGCTCAACACCATAAGAAGCACTGAGAACACAAAGATAAGTGAGAAGAGTTCCCACTTTCATGATGCTCACACCACAGTAATAAGGAGAAACAGCCCACAATGTCAAAATGTAATCAGTAGCTTGAGGTTATGGAAAAGACAGGAACAGTTGTGCCTGGGGGAAGAGCCAGTCACAAGGAGGGAACACCTGAGTTAATCTTGCTAAATATGTTTATTTTTTGCTAAATAACTTTAAGCCAATCATTGCCTTTCTTCTATAATGAATATGAAAGAGTTAAAGAAAATTTGGGAAATGCAATTAAATTTTTTAAGGATAAGTTCATCATGGGAAAAAGATCAAAGCTGGAAGAAATCAGATTTGTTCATTCATTAGCTATTATGCATTGTGTCCACCCCATCCTAGAGTCCCTGTTAAAAGGAGCCAGCAGGCTGGTGGGAGGACCAAGAGAATTGCAACACCGTGGGGAAAGTACCATGGGAAAAGCAATACAGGGCAATTTAGAAGCACGTGCTAACTTCTAATCTGAGCAAAGTCAAGAAGACACCACCGAAGCCCAGTTTGGTGGGACACACCTTTAATCCTAGCACTAGGGACGCAGAGACAGATGAGTCTCTGAGTTCAAGGGCAGCCTGGCTATCATAGAGAGTTTGGGAAAACTGAGAGCCCCTCTACTCACCCCCCCACGCCCCCCCTCCCAGAGGTACATAACTTTGCGAGTGCACAGCATAGCTAATGTAGCTAGACTGGCATGTATCAAAGTTCACCTGCATTTTCCATACCACTCCCTGCCGGAGTTTGAAGTCACAGCTCAGTCCTCCCGGCCTTTTATGGGCCTTTTCTGTGCTAGCTCTGAATCTATAAAGAATACCTAAAAAGTTAAATGTCATAGCTAGGGCACGGTTAGATGTCAGTGCTGCAAAGGAAGCCATACCATAAAGTGCGGGGAAGGAACCAATGACCTCAGACTTTACTATAAGTGCCTAACAGCTCTGTCAATTCAGATGATGAAACAGGGTAAGTTAGTCTCCAATGCACCATGTAGTCAAATGCTCTCCAAGGACTGAGGGCGCAAGCGCACTGTTGGGCCTCTGAGTGTTCCAGCTTCAACGCCTGGGAACCCACCGTTGGCGTCTCCATTCTCCCTTCCAGTTTCTCTTCCGGAACCTCAATGCCTGGCACCGTGCTTGGCACGCATCGCCCAACCCACTGCTGGAAAATTGAAAAGGCAATAACTTCCTTGACCTGCCCTCCTGGTGGACCTCTGCCAGGCTTCCCCACTGCCGTGCTGCAGACTGGAAGACGCTCAGGGAAGCAGCAGACCACATCCCAACCCTCCGCCTCTCTCCAAGCCTGCTGACAGTCCCTAGAGGTCCCCTTGGCCCATAGGCCACGCCCCAGGCCCCGTGGCCACCTGCTCCGCCTACTCCCCGTGGCGGCCGCGCGCTGCCCAACCTCCGAGGCACGGTGGGCGGTTGGACGGCCGCCGGCTCCTACCAGTCGACGCGAGTCTCCGAGCCCTGTGCCAGGCCTCTGGCCGAAGGTGTCCCGGGGTCCTCCCATTCCTTGAGTCCCCTGGTCCTGGTGTGGTGGGAGTGTTCCTGGAGGCACTGGGGAGCCCAAGGAGGGCTGCAGGGATGAGCTCCACCCCTGGGCTGCCCACTCCCGGGGCCTCGCTGGTCCTGCGGGTGTCCTTCGTGGACGTGCATCCCGAGGTGATCCCGGTGCAGCTATGGGGACTGGTGGGCCAGCGACGGGAAGAGTATGTGCGGCTGAGCAGGGAGATCCAGGAGGCTGCAGCCACGCGTGGCCTGTGGGCGCTGGGCGGCGCCTCCGCCTTGCCTGGAGAGCTGTGCCTGGTGCAGGTGGGGCTTCTGTGGCACCGCTGCCGCGTGATCAGCCGGCAGGCGCAGGAGAGCCGAGTCTTCCTGCTGGATGAGGGCCGCACCATCACCGCAGGTGCAGGCTCCCTGGCGCCCGGCCGCAGTGAGTTCTTCCACCTGCCCTCGGAGGTGCTGGGCTGTGTGCTGGCCTACCTGGTACCCGCGGGCGGTGAGGGCGCGGGCGGTGGCGAACCCCACCACTGGTCGCCCAGTGCGGTGGACTTTCTTAGCAACCTGCAGGGCAAGGAGGTGCACGGACGGGTTCTGGACGTGCTTCTCCTCCATCGTCTGGTCCTGCTGGAGGTGCCGGCTGTGTCTCAGCAGATGGAGGAGCTCGGCCTCGCCAGGCAGGTACCTGACAGTCTCTTCTGTTCCCTACTCAAATGCTACCAGACCGCAGCAGCTAGCCTGGGGTCCTCCGGAGTTCTCCCGCGAGTGTTGCCCAAACAAGAGCATCCTGGTTTGGATTACTTCTACCCCCAGTTGCAACTGGGCGTGACAGAGCCGGTGGTCGTAACCCAAGTATGTCATCCTCACCGAATTCACTGCCAACTCCGGAGTCTCTCGCACGAGATCCACAGCCTCTCAGAGAGCATGGCCCAGGTATACCGGCGGTCCCCAGGGACGGAGGATGAGGACTCTTGCAGTACCACTTGGGAGGAGAGGGAGGAGAGCCCAGACAAGCCCGGCTCTCCCTGTGCTTCTTGTGGATTGGATGGACAGTGGTACCGGGCTCTCCTGCTTGAGACTTTTCGGCCACAGCGCTGTGCCCAGGTGCTTCACGTTGATTATGGAAGGAAAGAATTAGTAAGTTGCAGTAGCCTCCGCTACTTGTTGCCTGACTATTTCAGAATGCCTGTGGTGACCTACCCCTGTGCTTTGTATGGGCTCTGGGACTGTGGAAGAGGCTGGTCTCGGTCACAAGTAGGTGATTTGAAGGCTCTGATCCTAGGTCAGGCGGTGAATGCGAAGATTGAGTTTTATTGTTCCTTTGAGCACATGTATTATGTCACCCTGTATGGAGAAGATGGGATTAATCTCAACAGTGCGTTTGGAGGACAGTCGTGTTGCCTGGCTGACCAGTTCCTTCAGAGCCAAGGGGTAGAGGAGGAAGATGAGGAGGAAATAGATGGGACATTTCAGTCTTTGTCCCCTGCTGAGGAAGTGGATGAGGAGGTTTCCCTTCCAGCTTTAAGTTCTATCAGATTAAAGATGAATGCTTTCTATGATGCCCAAGTGGAGTTTGTTAAGAGTCCTTCTGAGTTCTGGATTAGGTTGAGGAAACACAATGGCACCTTCAGCAAGTTGATGAAGAGAATGTGCAGTTTCTATTCTTCAGCCAGCAAACTGGATGGTGTCATTTTGAAACCTGAGCCTGACGACCTTTGCTGTGTCAAATGGAAAGAAAATGGTTATTACCGGGCCATGGTGACCCGATTAGACAGCAAGAGTGTGGATGTTTTCTTGGTGGATCAGGGCAATTCTGAAAATGTCGACTGGTGTGATGTGAGAATGTTGCTTCCGCAGTTTAGGCAGTTACCAATACTGGCTCTGAAGTGTACCTTGGCCGATATTTGGCCTTTGGGAAAAACTTGGAGCCGGGAGGCGATTTCTTTTTTTAAAAAGACAGTACTCCATAAAGAGTTAGTGATTCATATTCTTGATAAGAAGGATCACCAATATGTTATAGAGATTGTTGATGAATCTAGAACAGGAGAAGAAAACATTAGTAAGGTCATTGCACAAGCTGGCTATGCCAAGTATCAGGAATTTGAAATAAAAGAAAATACTATACTAAATCCTCACTGCCCGGGCCATATCATAAGTCATTTTGTTTTGGAGACTAGCAAGGCATCTTCTGCCAAGAAGGTAGAGGGGGAACAGAAAGTCAAGAAAGATAGTAAGACCCTAGCTGTTTCCAAAGTTTTGACTGACACAATCAGCCTTACGAATGCTACAGCAGGACAAACGATGCAGGACAAAGAGAAAATAGCATCTGATTTTTCTCTCCTCACACTGAATTTCTTGAAAATGAAGCCAGATGATTCTTGTAAAGCAGAGCTGGAGGTGGGCAGTACCGTCGAAGTCAGAGTGTCTCATGTTGAAACCCCTGGTTCTTTCTGGTGCCAACTGATGAGGAACGTGCTAGGGTTCACAACTCTGATGCGTAATATCGATGACTACTGCAAAAACACGCCAGCTCCTTACGAAGGGAGCTCTCGCGCTTGTCTGGCAAAGCGAACAGCAAATGGAAGATGGTCCAGAGCTCTGATTAATGGAGTACAATCCTTTGAGCATGTCAAAGTAGTATTTGTCGATTATGGAGACAAGGATGTGGTATCCATGAAACACATATACTCAATTAGTGAAGAGTTTCTCAAGGTGAGAGCGCAGGCTTTTAGATGCAGTCTTTATAACTTAATTCAGCCAGCTGGTGAAAACCCCTTTGTTTGGGATGAAAAGGCCATACAAGCCTTTAGTGGATTTGTAGATAACGCTTGGCACAATAACCTAGAATTAAAATGCACGATATTTGCTTTGGCATCAGGACATGATGAAGAGCTATTTAATGTTGTGGATTTGTTAACACCCTTTCAGAGTGCCTGCCGTTTCTTGGTAGAAAAGAGACTGGCAAGACCAGTAAAACTTCAGAAGCCTCTGGAACCTTCCGTTCAGCTACATTCCTACTACTATTCTACACATGACATAAAAGTTGGCAGCAAAGAGTTGGTGTATATCACGCACGTTGATGACCCTTGGACCTTTTATTGCCAGCTGGCAAGAAATACAAATATTTTAGAACAGTTATCATATAACATTATACAACTAAGTAAAGTCTTGCTGAATTTAAAAATGTCTTCCCTGATCCCCAGAACCTTGTGTCTTGCCAAGTACACGGATGGAAATTGGTATAGGGGGATAATAAAACAAAAAGAACCAAATAAAGTCTTCTTTGTGGATTTTGGGAACACTTACGTAGCAAGTGACGCCCTGCTTCCGATACCTCAAGATGCCTATGATGTTCTCCTGTTACCCATGCAAGCTGTTAAATGTTCCTTATCTGATATCCATGGTCGTATTCCAGATGAAGTCACAGCATGGTTTCAGGAAACTGTTTTAGATAAATCATTGAAAGCTTTAGTTGTAGCAAAAGACCCAGATGGAAGACTGATTATAGAACTCTATGACGACAGCATTCAAATTAATGCCAGCATTAATGAGAAGTTAGGACTCCTTGGTTATAAAAACAGAGCAATAAGAAAAGACAAAGAAAATGAAATCCTCCTCCAAACAAAGGAAACTCTTGAAGACAAAAATGAAACTGTGATGTTGTCACCTACAGAGTATTTAAGTCAACCAGGAGAGAACAAATCACACAGTGTAGAGATGTTGGGAGAATCATGTAAACCCAAGCTCAGCCCGGTCTGTAAGGAGCTCAGATATTTACAGTGTTCAACAAAGGCGAACCTAATCATGCCCTATCAGGACTCCCCAGGAAACAAAAGTGATGGAGTATATCCATTAACAAGAGAAAAGAAAGAAGAAATGTTTGCTGAGCCACCTTTGAGTGCCACAAAACTAGAAGTCACTCTCCCAGAGAGACGAATAGGGGACTCTAGTAACAAAGATCTGCCTCTGAAGTTTTGTGAGTTCCCACAGAAGACCGTAGCACCTGGTTTTAAGACAACTGTATACATTTCTCATATTAACAACCTTTCAGATTTTTACATTCAGTTGATAGAAGATGAAGCTGAGATCAATCGTCTTTCAAAGAGATTAAATGATGTTAGAACAAGGCCCCAGTATCACACAGGTCTGCCTTGGCAAAGCGGAGACGTGATATGTGCCATTTTTCCAGAAGACAATTTGTGGTACCGCGCAGTGGTCATGGAACAGCAACCCAACAACCTTCTTTCTGTACAGTTTATAGACTATGGCAACGTGTCTGTAGTTCACACAAACAAAACAGGTAGGCTTGGCTCAGTTGACGCCTTGTTACCAGCGCTGTGTCTCCATTGCTCCTTAAGGGGATTTTTGTCTTCCGACAGCATAAGTTGTAAGGAAATGGTTGGCTACTTTTCCCAAAGGACTGAGGAGGCTCAAATAAGTTGTGAATTTGTGAAATTCCAAGGCATCTGGGAAGTGATTCTTGCTGATGAACATGGGATCATAGGGGAAGATGTGATTAGCAGGTATGCTTTGGGTGAAAAATCTAAAATGGGACTTACTACCCAAATAATGAAAGGTGACTGTTCAAAGTCAACCAACAAATCCAGTATTGACACTTTAGTATTTCTTAACTGGTATAATCCTAAAACAAAGTTGATAAGAGTGTATGCTACCGTGATAGACGGACCTGAGTATTTTTGGTGTCAGTTTGCTGATTCTGAGAAACTGCAGTATTTAGAAAGGGAAGTTCAAACTGCTGCAAAGCAGGTCATGGAGCAGAGAAACTATATCCAGTGCCCCCGTGTTGGAGATCCATGTATCGTGAGATACAGAGAGGATGGTCATTATTATAGAGCCCTCATCACTAATATTTCTGAAGATCACCTTGCCTCCGTCAGGCTTATGGACTTTGGGAACTTTGAAGTCTGTGTGGAGCCCAAATTGCTCTGGAACATTCCTTCTGAACTTCTGTTGGTTCCCATGCAAGCATTTCCATGTTGCCTCTCTGGATTTAATATCTCAGGAGGTGTATGCTCTCAAGAGGGAAATGATTATTTTTATGAAATAGTCACAGAAGATGTGTTGGAAATAACAATAGTAGAAATCAAAAGTGATGTCTGTGGCATCCCCTTAGCAGTAGTCGAGTTGAAAAGCAAAGGTGAGAATATTAATGAGAAAATGAAGAAATATTCTAAAATTGGTATTCCTAAGAGTGACCCATATTGTGAGAAACATGGCACCGAGAGAAAGGGGGTCCTTAGATGCCCCAGCCCTGACCTTGTTCTCAAGAAACCAAGTCATAAAGTTGTACAAGATAAAACCTTATATACGGAACCACGGACAGATAAGCTCTCTGAAAGAATTGAAAAAGACTCAAACATCATTGAAACCAAGTCGAGTAAATTCTATGAACATAGTACCCTTAACATTTTTGAAGCTTTTGAAAACCCCTGCAAAGGTAAAATGGGTTCTGAGAGACTAGAGGGTAATGTGGATTTCCATTTTGTGGACAAAGCCAAGTTTGATGATAATTACCTAATGACAGGCTTTAACCCAATAAAGCCACATTCTAGTGAGACAGAGGAGTTACTAGAACTGAACTCGCTGGAGGTGCCCCTCTCTCCTGATAATGAATGCAAAGAATTCTTAGAACTAGAATCCATTGAGTTACAGCACTCCCCCATCGGGAACGAAGAGAGAGAGGCACTAGGCCTAGGGTCACCAACGGCACCGCTGTCCCCAGTCAGTGAGGCAGGAGCTGCCCTGGAATCCTTTTCGGTACAGCTTCCCCTCGACTGTGAGGCCGAGAAGCAGCTAGACCTGGAACTACCCACACCCCAGCTGTCTTTAGAGGACAGTGTAAGTCCTTTGCCAGTCACTGTTGATTGGGCTCTCCAGGAATCCAGGTGTGCAGAAGATGAGAGAGAGTCAAGTGGTGTGGGCTCTTCTGAGGACGGCCACTGGATGCCACCACTCCTCCATCATGAGAAGAGCTGTGGTTCCCCCAAACAGGCTGAAATGAATATCTTTGAAGAGGAATATGAAAATAGAGACACCATGGCTTTGTTGACACCTTTGTTCTCTGAGGACGATTCCAGGGATGGAAGGATGTGTGGCAAGGCTGTAACAGGTACGTTTGTTTTCTCTCAGTTCTAAGTCTCACTGAGGATCTTTCAAAAGGTCTTCATTTTAAAGAAAAGGATAATTATTTTATGAGTACTTTTTTGAAGAAAGATGAAGCACAAGAAAGAGAATCAGATTTGGATTTTATGAAGGATCTTTGATTTCTTTTCTTAGCCTTGTTTTATTTTTTGATACATTGTCTCAATATATAAAGCCCAGGCTGGCCTTGAATGAATGATTCTCCTTCCTCAGCCTCCTGAGTGCTGGGATGACACCATAGGTCTACACCATTGTAGGCCTATGAAGAGCATTTCCAAGCATGGAAAATATAGTTGCAAAATCAGTGTAAAATGATATATACACCAGAGGAAATGCTGAAATATTGCTTCCGTGTTTAAAAATAAAATGACTGGGGGCTAGAGAGATGGCTCAGCAGTTAACACTGGCTGTTCTTCCAGATGATCTGGGTTTGAATCCCAGCAGCCACATGGTGGTTAACAACTGTCCATAACTCCAGTTCCAGGGGATCCGACAGCCTCTTCTGTCCTCTGTGGGCATTGCACAACATGGGTGCACGTACCTGCATGCAGGCAATACACACATACACACACAAATAATAATAAAATATTAAAAATAAAATAAGACTGAAATCCATATCTCCAAAAGATGGTCACATATAAAATGTAAGTAATTCATTATTAAAATCAAGATGGCATATGTCTTGGTAAGTTTTAAGAAAAAAACCATGGTCTTTATTAAGTTTTTTAGTAAATAAATAAATTAAATAAATAAATAAATAAATAACATTCCCCTGGCCAAGTGTTCCTGCAAGCATAAGTTTATAATAGGGATCACTTTGACTACCTAGATTTCTTTTTTTCACACACACTTAATTGTGTCATGCATTGATTTTACCATTCATTTAGAAACCCTTAAACAACAATAAAAAATAGATTTAGGGAGCCTCTATTAATCAGAAAAGCCAACAGTCAGGAGTAAAGCTTGGAGAATATTTCATATATTGACTTTCTTATGAATTATTTGACATTTTCTTTGCTACCTAAAAAGATTATAAAACAATAAAAATGCTTTAAAGTTACAGTAAATGACTACCTTTTGACTTTCATGATCAATGTTATGCTTTTTATTTTTATTATTTTTTAAATATTTTATTCTTATTTTATGTGTGTATGAGTGTTTTGCCTGCATGTATGTGCCAGTACATGCAATGCCTGCAGAGGTCAGAAGAGGGCCTCAGAACCCTTGGAACTGGAGTTACAAACAGTTGTTAGCCATCATGTGGATGCTGGTAACTGAACCTGGGTCCTCAGCATGAACAGCCAGTGCTCTTAACAACTGAGTCATCTCTCCAGACTCCTTTTTTAAAAAAATTTAAACAAGTTTTTAAAGTTGTTTATTTCTATTTTATGTGTAGGAGTGGTTTGCTTGCATGTATATATGTGCATCACATGCAGTGGTTGAGGAGGTCAGAAGAGGGCATTGGATTCTCTGGAACTTGAGTTATTGACAAAGCTGTGAGCCATTATGTGTATGATGGGAACTGAACCCAGGACCTCTGCATAAGTAGCAAGGGCTCATAACCACTGAGCTATCTCTCCAGCCCCATTATGGTGCTTTTAAATGTCAGTGTTTCTATTTTAAATGTGAACCATAATACAAAACAGAAAATAATAGAACAAAGAGAATGAAAATCACCATGCTGTTACCATCAAGAAATGTTCAGGGCTAGCACCATGGTACCATCTTGTCATCTTTTATCCCATTTGTGTAATCTGCTGAATACAGTTTAAAAACTAAATACAGATCATACTGTCCCACAGTATTGCATCTGGGCTTTAATCCCTAGAAACCTGTTCAGGGAGGCTGGACAGATGGCGTGCTGCTCTTGCAGAGGACCCAAATTTGATTACATCACCCAACTCAAGTAGCTCACAAATGGCAGCTCCAGAAGATCCACCAATGCCCTCTTCTGGCCTCTGTGGACACCCATATGCATGTACATAAGCATACATGCACACACACACAAATAAATAAAAATCAAGAAAATCTTATTTAGATGGTTTCAGAATTGGAAATCTTTGTTAGCTACATAGAATGCTAATACCTAGAGTATATAAAGATCTTTAAAAATAAGGGACTGGAGAGATGGCTCAGTGGTTAAGGGTACTCACTGCTCTTGCAGAGGACCCAGGTTCAGTTCCCAGCATCCACATGGTGGCTCACAATCATCAGTAACTCAAGTTCCAGGAAATCTGATGCCATCTTCTGACCTCTGCAGGCATTGCACCATATGGATGCACTTACATACATGCAGGCAAAACACAGGCAAAACATTTAAATAAAAATAAGTATGCCAAAAAAAAATTTTAAAAACAGAAAAAACTTTTAAGAAAAACAAAATTATGAGATTTGGAGAAAAATGGATGAAACTAGAGATCATTAGCTAGTATCCCAGACCCAGAGAAACAAATAGCTTGTATTCTCTATCACATGCAGAAGCTTAATTTCCACGTGTGTACATATGTGTGCATGTGGTAGGCTATAGGTCATAAAGCCAGAAAGAGGACATTTTTACTGATAGTAATAGTACCAGCTTTTAATAGTAATTTTCAGTGTTAGAGGTCAAATTTGATGGTTTTGTTTTGTTTTAGGAAAGTGCTTGAACTTATAAGGGGTTGTGTCACTGAAATGATTTTAAATAAAATTAGTGAAAAGAGAGACTTAGAACATACCAATTAAATGTTATTGATTAAATAGAGATAGTAAATGTAGACTAGCAAAGTACTTTGCATGTGTATCTCACATTAAGGTTTTAAGTGATACATACTGAGTCTCCCTTTACTCAATTTTGCAGTTCAACCACAGAACACATACACTCTAAAAGGCTTCTCCGTTGGATCCATGTGTGTCGTGTGGTCAAGTCTCAGAAACACGTGGTCTAAGTGTGAGATTTTGGAAGTAGCTGAAGAAGGCACAAAGGTGAGGGAAATTTAAGGACTTTATCTCAACATGCAATTGTAGACTGCGACAAGAATTTTACTAAAGTTCACCAGACTGCAGAATGCCAGTAGTTTGATGAGCCCATCATTTCTTATCTACATTAGTCAAATGATTTTTATATTATTTTCTTCTTCTAGTCTCCTCTCACAGAGCTAACATGAAGTTTATGAGATTCAAATCTGCCTCATTTTTAAAAAGGTATAGAAATGCATAGTTTATTGTTTTTGTTTTGTTTTCTGTAAAAGAGTATATACTCGAGTCACTGACCTGTTTTTAAAAATCTAGATTCCTAGGCCTTGGTCTGACTTACCGATTCCAAATTTCTGGAGGCAGGTTTCAGGAATATAAGTTTCCACACCATTAAAATGGGAGAACCCAAGGCTGGAGAGATAGTTCGGGGTTAAGAGCACATACTGCACTTCAAAGGATCCAAGCTGGGTCCCCACCACCCACATGGGCCACCAGAAATGCTAGCACCAAGGGCCTCTTCTGGACTCTATGGGCACCTGCATGCACTTGGTGCCCATACAGACAAGCAGGCGCACATGCTCATCACATAAATAAATTAATAAGTAAATAAATCTTTAAATAGGAGAGCCACTGGTGTTCATTAACATGACACATGAAAATAACAAGTTCATTAATATGATGCTCTGCCAAGTGTCCCTGGAGTGTTCAGCTTTATGCTTTACTTCTTTATAATTTATACTATATATTAGATGTCAAACTGCTTGACTTTGCATGCATACACACACACACACACACACACACACACACACACACACACACCACAAACACACACTTGGTGCTTTGGTGAATTTAACCAGTGCTCCCATTTCCCTTTGTTCCATCTCCTTCACTAAATAATTAATTCAAAATTATCACTAAAGATTTCTTTTAGCCATTTCCATTTCCAAGAAGTACTCACTGGTATTACTATATAGATTTCCCCATATCTTCCAGGAGAGAGCTTCATACCTGTATTATATTCCAGTATTTGATGACATTGGGTCATATAGGAGCAAACTTTCTGCTTCAGAGTGGACATATTATACCATATTGCACCTGTCTGGTAATAGGTCTTTCTACACTAGATTTTGAACACTTGAGGTCTAAATTTTAATCTAGTTTTATTGGTAGGCATGCATGCTCAACACAGTGTTTGGAGCACACTCTTTAAAATGTTAGGGGGGCCTGGAGAGATGGCTCAGCAGTTAAGAGCACTTGCTGTTCTTGCAGAATATCCGGGTTTGACTCCCAGCACCCACATGTCAGCTAACAACTATCTGTAACTCCAGTTCCAGGGAATCCAACACCCTCTTCTCTCCTCTGCATGCACTGTACAATATGGGTGCACTTACACATATACAGACAATACACTCATGCACATAAAATATTTAAAAATAAAATACCCTTCCTGGAGCCAGCAGCTTCCCTGGGTAAGTTTGGCTGCTGCACCCACTGCGCCTTGACTTCCCGAGCCTCATTCACCCTCCCAGCTCCCCCACCCCATCTCACCTCCTAGCATGGGCACTGGCCCATGTCTTCTTGTGACACCCCAGACCTGTGGACTGACCTCTTAGCCCAGACTCCCCACTGCTTCCTGATGCTTTGCATCTAGACAAACCCAATTCCTCCCTGTTGTCCCCAGGAGCCCTCGAACCTCTTCTCGTTCCACCTCCCTTTGCATCCCTGGGGGGCACAGCCATCAGCTTCGTGGGGCCAGCATCTTTCCTGGGCCCTACTCCCAGGTCAGCCCAGCCCTTAAACTCCCGAGGCCAGCGTCTTTCCTGGAGGGATCCAGACCTTAGGAGAAAGCCTGAGAACATCTGATCCTCATCCGACTTGGGCCTCTGTGGGAACTCCTGAGCAGCAGGATGAAAGCCATCTGGCCCTTCCAATGTAAAATCAAAGGAAAGAGCCTGAAGACTAGACCAACCAGCTTTTCATGCCCAACAAGTAAAAGTAAACCACAAAGGCACATAAAGTTTACAAAAGGAAGAAGACCTAAACTCAACAAAGGAAGGCTTGAGTCTCACACAAGAACCAGAATCTACAAAAGAAATCCACATGTCAAAGTCATAGAGAAAAAATAGTAACATGAAAAATAAAAATAGTATATCCCCACCAAGTACCATCAGTCCTCTAGACAAGTACAATGAGAACCCCTAGAGATAAGATAGATGTGGAACTCAAAAGAACAATTATAAACATGATAAAAGAATTCAGTGAATTTAAAGAACACACAAAGAAATCTAAGAACTGAAAGAAGATAGGGATAAACTTCTGAATGAATTCAGAAAAGAGAAATAGTGAATGCTCAGGCTGAAATGAAGAAGGAAGTGAAACACTCAGTAAGCCAATTAGAAATGACAAAGCTTCACCAATAGGATGAATGAAAAGGAAAACTATAGACCCATATCCTTAATGAACATAGATACAAAAATTCTCAACAAAATACTTGCAAACCACATACAGACACACATCAATAAGAAGATCATCCACCATGATCAAGTCAGCTTTATTCCAGAAATGCAGGGATGGTTCATTATACATAAGTCAATAAATGTCATAAATCATTTAAATGGACTCAAACACAAGAACCACATGGTCACCTCAATAGATGTAGATTTTGAAGGCCTTTGACAAAATTCAATATACATTTATGTTCAAAGTTCTAGAGGGAATTGGACTGGAGGGAACATACCTCAACATAATAAAAGCTATATACAACAAACCCACAGCCAACATCATTCTAAATGGAGAAAAACTGGAAGCATTCCCATTAAAATCAGGAACCAGGCAAGGCTGTCCACTATCTCCACTCCTTTTTAACATAGTGCTTGAAACTCTTGCAAGAGCAATAAGACAAGAGAAGGAAATTAAAGGAGTAATAATTGGAAAAGAAGAGATCAAATTAGCCCTTTCTTCAGATGATATATTATACTTAAGAGATGCCAAAAATTCCACCAGAAAACTCAAAATTCTGTAGCCTTTCTATATACCAATAACAAACAATAAGAGAGAAAGAGTACATGGAAACACTCCTCTTCACAATAGCTGCAAAAAATAAAAAATATCTTGGAATAAACCTGACCAAAGACATTAAAGATCTCCACAAATAAAATTTTAAATCTTTAAAGAAAGAGACTGAGGAAGACACCAGGAGTCTTCTATTGCTCGTGGATTGGAAGAATTAATATTGTGAAAATGACCATCCTACCAAAAGCCATTTATAGATTCAATGCAATGCCAATCAAAATCCCCATGACATTCTTCACAGAGTTGGAAAAAACACCCTAAGATTCATATGAAATCACAGAAGACCTCAGATAGCCAATGCAACCCTGAGCACTAAGAGCAATGCTGGGAGGATTACTATACCAGGTTTTAAACTGTATTACAGAGCTATAGTCATGAAAACAACATGGTATTTGTACAAAAATAGACCCGTAGATCAATGGAACAAAATTGATGACCGAAATATGAGTATATGCAATTTCAGCCACCTGATATTTGACAAAGGGGCCAAGAAGAAAACATTGGCAATAACCTACAAGATATAGGTGCAGGGAAAGATTTTCTAAACCGGACATCAATTGCTCAGGAAACAAGGTCAAGAATCAACAAATGGCACCTCATTCAACTAAAAAGCTTCTGTACATGAAAAGAAGGAACAAAGGAAGTGAAGAGAAAACCCACAGAATGGGAGAAAATCTTCATGAGTGACACATCTGACAGAGTTTTAACATCCAGAATATATAACAAACTAAAAACAAAGAGTTAAGAAAGGAAGTAATCCAATTAAAAGATGGGCTAAAGAGCTGAACAGAGAGTTCTCAAAAGAATAGATAAAGATGGCTAAGAAGCATCCTAAAAAATGTTCAACATCATTAGTAATTAGGGAAATGCAAATTAAAACCTCTTTAAGATTTCATCTTACTCCAGTCAGACTGAATAAGATCAAGAGAACAAAGGATACCAAATGTTGGAGAAGATGTGTGGAAAGAGGAATACTCATCCACTGCTGATGGGACTGCAAACTTGTTCAAACCCCATGGAAAGCAGTGTGGAGAACTCTTCAAAAACTATGAATGAACCTACACTTGACTCACTTATACCACTCCTTGGTATATACCCAAAGAACTCATCCTATTGCATAGACACTTGTACATCCATGTTTGTTGCTGTTCTTTTCACAATAGCTAAGAGATGGAAGCAACCTAAGTGCCCCTCAACTGACAAGTGCATAATGAAAATGTGGTTCATTTATCTGACAGAGTTTTACTCAGCAGTAAAGAAAGATGAAATCATGAAATTTGCAAGTAAATGGATGGAACTAGAATCTGTTATACTAAGTGAAGTAACACAATCTCAGAAAAAAAATCGACATATGTTCTCCCTCATATGTGGATCCTAGCACCAAATCCTGATAAGTATGTATCCAGACATAACTATAAGAACCAGGATAATGGAAAGGAACCAGGGAGGTAAAGGAAAAGAAAGAATCTGAAAGAGAATACCAGTAGGAAACAGGCATTAATAAGGGAGATATGGATAAAAATGGGCTTATTTTAAGGGGAGGGGGAAGGGAGGATTAATCAAGGAACCTTGGGGATACAGGGAAAGACGGAGCTCCAGAGAGGTGGGACCATAGGAGAAGGGTATTATTAAGAGAGAAATGGGAAAAATGGGGGCACTTTAAATGGGGAAACCATGGTGGAAGGGTTACACAGTACAAGAGATAAATGCCTACCTAGTTTGAAAAATCCAGAGGGAACCATATTAATTGAACAACCAGTGACAAATTATACATACAACTAGTTCAAGGAATATAATACATGTCTAGGCAAGGTTTATCTGAGAATGTTTGGTCTTTGCCCAAGCTTTATCTACATAGCACATGGTAATTAAAAGTACTAGACTGGTGGAACTAAGCTTCTTGGATGTCTAACAGCCATACTTTGAGGACTATACTAATTTGGTCACAGGGACATAAAGGACAGTTTTTGCTCCTTGCCCTCCTAGGTTGATTAAGCTCCAGAGGACTATGAGCATCTCTCAAAATGTCCTGTAACTGTGGTGAGTCACCTGTCCTTTTGATCAAGGAGGCTATGGAGGCCCCACCAAATGGACTTGAACCAGTGTCCATTCTACAAAGAGGAGCATCAACACAGAGGAAATATTTCCTCCATGCCTCCAAGCAATGCCAGCCATGGTCAAGCAGGACCTTTGACTTATCACATAGATGGAACTGGTAAAAGAAAGGAGCCAGGGGCTCCTTCCAATCCCATGTGACCCATGAGGAACAGATCCTCAAATGACCTTAAGAATAAAAAAAAATAGTTTTATCTGGACCAACTGTATAGTCTTAAACACCCAAAAGGAAAGTATAACCAATGATTAAAGGGATCAATATAATTCTTTTTAAGAGTCCATGTGTATAGCTAAAAGCTATATAGCAAGAAACAGTGCCAGACAAGAGATATAAGAGTTGTTAGCCAGGGTGGCCCAAGAGCCTCCCAGACGGTAACCCAGGATAGAACTGGAAAAATGAACAGCAGACCCCAATCTTATCTAAAGGAATGTTGGCAGCTGATTGCTGTTAGATGAGGAAGAGCTGATCTTCCTGAAACAAGGAACTTTAGATAGGCTGAGTAGAGTCAGCAGATGGACAAGCACTGGAGAATGGCTGGGGGCACCGACAACACAGTGGACAGTAACAGGGATAACAGAGTATATGGGCTCCAGTTGGGGGGGCGGACCACGGGACAGTGCCATTTGGGATGTGGGTATATCGACGAACAAGATTGTTTGGGATGTTCTGTATGAAATACACACACACAAAAAAAATCAACAAAATTTTAAAAATGAGTTATATTTGAGGAAGAAGCATAAAAATTTGTTTCATGTTAATTAGTAGAGGTGAAACACATTACCATTGAAATCTACCCGATTTTATATCTATGCTTAGGTGGATCTCAGAAAGTAACCTACTGTGACTAGTAATAATCAGATACCTAGAGATAAGAGATGCATTTGCAAACATCTAAGTGTTAGTAGCATTAAAAATGAGTTTTTCTGTATGAAATAGTATATTTTAAAATGAAATGGAGATCTTTTTTATAGGTTAAAACCTCATTCAATTTTGTCTTATAAGGTTTATACTGAGTCCAATATTGTATAACTGTATTAATTCAACTGTGAACCTAAAATTATAGCCAATATTGAAAGAGATGCATCTTTGCTCTGGAAATTGTTACTGAATATGTTAATGTTGTAATGAAATGCTTCTTCTAATCATGTGGTTATTAAATAACTTTTTAAAAATGCAAGGTTTAATTTAATTTCTCTCTTTTTTTGAGACAATGGCTCATGTATCCCAGGTTACCCTCATACTTGATAGTAGCCAAAGATGGCCTTGTGATCTTGAACACTGCTCCTCCTGTCTCCATCTCCTGAGTGCTGGGGTAGTAGGCATGCACCGCCACATATGGTTCATGTAATACTGGAGATTGAGCCCAGGACTTCATGCATGCTAGACAAGCACTCTACCAACTGAGCTACATCCCCAGTCCTTAATGTTATCATCTTCATAACTGGTTAAGTGTTTCTTTTAAGGATTACTGTAACACATCTGTCAACTATGATTTGGGGAGCTTGACTTTTTTCTCTGAGCCTTGTGTTTTTTCTGTAGGTTTTGAACCTTTCAAATGGTATGGAGGAGACAGTGAGCCCCGAGAATGTCTGGAATGCTATCCCTAAGGTAGATAAGAATCCCTCTGAGGTATGGATTGTGCACTGATTAATGAAAGGTGATGGGATGAGCAATTTTCAAAGCCCTTGTAGTAGGAAAAATAAAGGAAACAATCTGTAGCAACAACAGTTGAAAACACCATAACAACATTCAAAGTCCCTGGTCTGTAGTCCCAACATCACTTTGTCAAGTTCATGTTTTACTCCTTGATTTTTCACTGAAGTTAAAGAATAAAAAATTGTCTGGTGTTCTTTTTCGTTGCAAAAAAGAAAAACCTGGGAAATAGAAGAAAATTTTAAAAGGAAGGGCCTGGAGAGATAGTCAGAAACTGAGAGCACATGCTGCTTTTGCAGAGGACACCAGTTCAGTTCCAGCCACGTTGGGCCACTCACCTGTAACTCCAGTTGTAGTGGATATGGCGCCCTCTTCCAGCCTCTGAGAGCAACTGCATTCATGTGCACATTCACACATAAAATTAAAAATAAATTTGTAAAAAATTTAAATGAAAAATAGCTACCTGTAATAAACACTATACAAAGATAGATTTTCTTTGATATTTTTTACTGGTTACATTGAATTTAAGTATTTCATTCACACATTGCAGACACACAGATGTTTTGCAGTATATATAGTTTTATAGTCTGCTCCTCATTTAAGACTATAAGGCTGGGTGGTTTCCTCAGCCATTGTAATGTGTCTCTGGGCATTTAGGTTTGCTTTATCTGGGGTTTTTAGAACTTCTTGCTTCTGATAGTTCAATTCTTGGTCTTAATGAGGTTTGTGTCTTTTGATTGTCTTTTCCTTGGAGAAATGGTTCAAGTCTCCCTAAATTTTTATATGCTAAATAATTTGGGGGTTTATCCTGAATATTTTGAGTCTTATGTTGTAAGACTTGAGTTCTGTTAACATCTTCTGAAGAAGGTTGATGGGCCTTTGTAGTAGGTGATAAACTCAGGTTCCTGTTGTAATCATTCTCTCTCTCTCTCTCTCTCTCTCTCTCTCTCTCTCTCTCTCTCTCTCTTCTCTCTCTCACTTTTCAATGCCTTGTTGCTTAGGGCTACCCAGTACTTCAGCTGCTCAGAGGTCCACCTGGGAGTTTTGGTGTGGTTGGTAGAAAGATATCAAAGACTGCTGGGCCTGCTTGACCTGCCATGCACAACTCAGGGCTGATCCTGAGACTTAGCATGAGTTCATGTATAGTAGCAGGGTTTACACTGTTCACCATCTTACCTCTGAGATTTCCTCTATACTTCCTCTTTTGTGGTATGTGTGCAGTTGCACATATATGTGGGTGTACACGCATGTATGTGTGGAAGTCAGAGCTCAACTTCTGGTGTTCCTCAGGAGCCATCTACGTTCTTTTGTTTGCTTTTCTTGTTTTGAGACAGAGTCTCTTACTGGGATCAAGGGCCCACCAACTTGGCCAAGTTGGTCAGTCTGGCTGACCAGCAAGCTCCAAGGATCTGTCTGCCTCATCCTCCCCCTATACTGGGAATCCAAGTGTGTTCCAACATACTCGGCTTTTTATGTGGGTACCAGGGATCAAACTCAGATCCAAACGCTTGTGTAGAAAACACATTCAACTGAATTGTCTCCCCGGCGCCTGTATTTCCTTTTGTGTCAAGTCCCCAGAAGCCTCTTTTTTGGTCCCCTGGGTAGAAAGCTATGTTTCTTTCTTGGTTTCCTCTGTGTTCCTCAGGCTCTCTGTAACTGAGTTTGCCTCTTGGAGGGAAGCTGGGAAGAGAAAGGAAATAATAAACCTGTCCTCCTATTCAGCTAACAAGCCAGAGAGATGGGCCTCCTCCCACATTCCAGGTGCCTGCAAGGCTGCTGTTGTCACTCACCACAGGGACAGGAGGAAAACGAGAAGGAAGTAACCATAAAGGAATTTCCCACCCATTTCCTGTTTTTGTAGAATTCAGAGACACTTCCTTCTATTCTGGCTAGAAAATAGAGGCTTCTTTTTGAGAGCTTTGCGGTCTACCCGCTGTACAGTTTTGATTTGGCTTGCCCGCAGACACACACACATATACATGCATACGGAGGGCGGGGGGCAGGACAGAGACAGAAACAGAGAGACAGAGAGAGACAGAGAGGGGGGAAGAAGAAGGAGGATGGGGGGAAGGGAGGAGAAGGGGGAGGGAGAGAGAGGTGAGGGAGGGGAAGGGAGAGGTCCACGTGTAGTTTTCACTGTTAGTGTCAACCTACCAGCTCCTGTTTACTTTTCACACTTGTCAGGTAGTTCCTTTTGTTTGATTTGGTTTGGTGTGGTTTGGTTTGATATGGTTTAGTGTGGCTTGGTGTGGTGTGCTGTATATGTCCAGAACTTTCAGTTGTGGTCAGTGGAAGAGAAGCTACAATAAGCTCATTCCATACTGGCTACAACTAGAAGGCTGTCTACAGTATATTGAAGCTGTTCATGCTGTAGGCCCTTCCTGACACACCCTCTTGGATCATGTCACTGTGAAAGCATTGAACTCCTCTCTTTACCTCTTTTTTTTTTTTTTCTAAGACAACAGCCTACTGTAATTTTTCATCTGTATTAAGGTTTCCTTTACCTTCTGGCTGTCCCCATCTATTCATTTTGAAGAGTCCATGGCCAAATACCGAGATACAGGACTCTAGTAGGATAAAATGCCCTGACGCTGATAAAGAGAAAAAAAGCTATTTAGGACTACTCAAACTGACATTTATCTGTATGTAGCTGCACATGGCTTCAACTAAGCCAATGAACAGGTATTTAGAAACTACCGATGAGAAAGGCATTGATAGATTTTATATTTGGTTATGAATAAGATTTAAATGATCCTTTCACAAATTTAAGAGAGTTCTTAAATAAGAACAGCCATCTACAAATGAGCTTTCTTTTAAAAGTGAGTATTATGAGATATTAAATTATGCATGACATTAAGTCATTAGTCTCTAGATGTCTTTCTGACTGTACTTTTTAGAATTTTATCTGAAAAATTTAATTTTTTCACAAGTTTGCATAAGGAAATGCCTTATTAAGAAGCTTCTGTCTCACACAATACCATGAGTTATTGAAGGGAATATAGTCATTAGTGACTCATCTGTGGCTTACCATGGATAATGTTTTTGCATAGCAGCTCATTGAACAGGGTCCTCTGAGTAGCCCAGGTTGACCCCAAGGTGGTTATGTAGTAGAGGATAAAGACCTTGAACTTCTGATCCTCTTGCCTCCACCTCCCAAGTCCTGGGATTACAAGGCATGCATCACCACACTCAAGTGATGGAGATCAAGCTTCCTGTGTGTTAGGCAAGCACTCTACCAACTGAGGTACATCCTAAGCACCTCTCCTTCCTTCATCAAAGTTATCAGGGTTTGAGAAGCTTACAAACAAGGGGAAAAGTACTCTCCTCCCTATGTAGAATGTACTAGTGCCAAGATGTTCCAGGAAAATGAGTGTTTCTGATTCTTTAAAATCAAACTGTTATAATTTAGTAAGAATGCTTTTTATTGCTTACCATTTCTTCTGGCTTGTCTGTGGTCCTGTTGCTGATTTTTAACTACTCTCTATATTTTTTAAAATGATACTGATGCGAAGGTTCCTTTTGCTAGGGTGCATTACAAAGAGTGGGAAAGGATCATTCCTGTGTCTCATCAGATGATACCGTGATTAAAGGTAACTTGTGTTTGTGAAAACAAAATATTTTTGTCATCCAGAATTGCCAAGCCATGAAGATACCTTTAATCTCTCAAAGAAAATGGTTTGTCAATTTTCTTGGATGTTATTAGTACAAAAATGGGGTAAAAAAGCTTAACTGTGGTTAATTGGAATAAATAACCAAGAACTAGGTTGTTGAAATATCAGAGGGAATTTGTTGGACACCTGACTAAATCTTGGAAGTTAAATTCTCAGTCTGATAAATTCATATTTTAAAGGACCTTAAAGGCTTTTCCTAGGGCTGGTGAGATGACTCAGTGGGTTAAGACACTTGCTGCCAATCCTGACAGCCTGAGTTTAATCCCAGGGACCCACATGGTAGAAGAGAACCAGCTCTCACAAGATGCCCTCTAACCTACACACACACACACACACACACACACACACACACACACACACACACACATGCACCGGCTCTTCCACAGCCTTTAATTGTCTCTTATTTCTTACACACATACACATAGTATTCACATACCCATACATAGAGAAAATAAATGTAATTTAAAAATTAAATTATTTTCTCAAAGTTAATTCACATGTTGAAATTATCTCTAAATGTTAATCTTTTGAAAATGCTTTCTGAACTTTGAGCTTATCACTATGACAAGATTTAACTTGTGTATCTCAAAACTGCATATTTCTTGCTCATAAGCAGCACATTGGGGATGGGTCATATGGCTCAATGAGTAAAGACACTTGCGGCCAAGCCTGACAACCCGTGTTCGATCTCTGGAGACCACATGGTGGGAGGAAAGAACCTGCCTGCCATCTGTCCACTTCCACATGTGTGCCGTGGCATGTGTGTGCCATAAGCATATGCACACAGCTAAGTAAATAGTTTTTAAAAGCCCAGCACACTGGTTCTTAGAATTAAGGCACATTCATAATGAAACCAGCCCCAGGTGGCATTAGTTAGAATACAGACTAATCCAAGACCTGATTGGCTGCCTTGTTACCTTCATTGTAGCAAAAGATAAAATGAGTCAATTTCCAAATGTCTTAACCTTTTCTGAAACTAAGTACAGTGTGAGAGCCAGAATATTAAAAAGGAAATAAATCACTTCTGTGAGAATGTTTCTTGGTAGTAATCAGAACTCATCTTTCCTTTTCTCTCTCTTCTCATCCAGATTCTCTTGCCACAGAGAGGGAGTCTGGAGGCGATGCAGATTTAATTCCAGAGCCGTAGACACAGACAATGAGAAGCTGCTCTTAAATTGCATGGTACCCAGACCAGGATACTGGAGGAAGCTGAAAAGTTGTCCTTTAGAAAAAAATTGATCCGTGATGGAAACAATAAGTCTCAGTTGTCTAGGCGGCATACATGTTACTGTCTAGCTACATCTGGGCTCTTCTGCAGCCTTTAATTGTCTCTTATTTCTTATCAGCTGGGAAGATTTATTTTTCTAACATATTAGTACATATCAAAAAAATTGGTATCTTTTCAATATATTGTTTATATTAAAATAGAAAAATCTAGGTTCATGGCAAGCAAGACATGATGCTACCGAATGCCTTGGCTGTGTCAACAAGAATTCATCTAGAACTGTGGTTTTGATTTGGAAACTTTGCCTTGTTTACTTAACTAAGTAGCTACTATTCTGTTTGAACTTGGTGGTATGCAGATACAACCCAAGATTTGAATAAAGTTTATCCTGGAAAGTGTGGCGGTCTCACTTCATCTGTGGGTCTATCTCTACTCTGTAACTGAGGAGTGGGTGAAGCATGGTGCTATGAAAAGTTCTCTCTGGCAGGGTGTGATGGTGCACGCCTTTAATCCCAGCATTCCGGAAGCAGAGGCAGGCTGATCTCTGTGAGTTCGAGACGAGCCTGTTCTACACAGTGAGTTCCAGTAAGATCCTGTGACTCAGTTAATTTATTTCTTAAATTACATTGGTATTGGTGTGTGTGTGTGTGTGTGTGTGTGTGTGTGTGTGTGTGTATGTATGCATGCATGCATGCCATCGCATACATGTTTAATTCAGAGGACAACTTGGAAGAGTCATTTCTCTCCTTATACTACGTGGGTCCCAGGGATTGGATTCATGTTGTTGGGCTTGGAGGCAGGCATTTTTACCTCCTGAGCCTTGTTACCAGCCTTCGGCTCGTACTTTAAAGGCAATTTCCCATTTTCATCATGAACTCTGAGGTACATATTAATGTTCACATTTTATAGTTGAAAAAATATTGAGGCTTTTTAGAAAAGTTGAATAACTAACTTGCTTATGACCAATTGGAACAACCAGGGCTCGATGAAACTAGAGCCATCTGACTTCAAAGCTCAGACTTGGAAAAATTATTTCCCATGGGTTGTGCTATGAGACATATATAGACCCTAGGTTTTGGAAACAGATGTTAGCTATATTGCTACTTACTAGATATGTCCGAAGCAGGCTTCATAGTAAGTCAGTCCTGATCTTCTTCACCTGTACCATGGTAATAAAGCCTTTCTTGCAGTGTTAAGATATAAGGGACTGGAGCAATGGCTCAGTGATTAAGAGCACTGGTTGCTCTTGCAGAAGACGGGTTTGGTTCCCACAACCTACGTGGTAGCTAATAACCATCTGTAACTCAAGTTCCAGGGGGATCTGATGCCCACTTCTGACCTGAAGGTACCTAGCACACACACAGTCCACATACATACATACAGGAAAAATACTCATATCCGTGAAAGTAAATCTTTTAACTTAAAAAATTGTTGGGAGCCAAAAGGCCAGAAGAGAAACATCTTTATGGCTTTGAGAAAAAGACAGCTTTATGGTTTCCTGCAAATCTTTATGGCCTTGAGAAAAAACAGCTTAATGGTTTTCTGTAAGTTTCTATAAGACAGCACTTAGTTAAAGAATGTAGAAAAACAACTCTGTGACCCAGGCTAAGTCAGCCTTGAGAAATGTTTTATGCTCACCATAACAGTTAGCAGATGTTCCTTTAGGATAAGAAATGCCCCTTGAATAACCCTCCCTAGCTATAGCATCCAACAACACCAATTAGTGTCTGCCCAGCACTTTCCTTCTCCTCACCTCCCCCCTCCCCACTACCAGTTTTGGAGCTTGATCAGAACACTGTCTTGCTCTCTTTCTTCGTGTTCCTTGTTTGTCATTCCTTCTAGGACCCCCACTCGTCATGCCACTGTAGAAGTGTCCTGCAGGTCGGGACATTCCTGGCGCCCAACGTGGCTCATGAGTCCAGCTCGAGAGAAGAGCGGGGAGCTCCAGAAGGAACGTCGGTTCCCCCAACTGGCCTGCGCAAGCCACCCCCTCAGGATCGCCACAGTTCATTGCTGTGAGACAGATCGGCCTCAGGATCGCTACAGTCCACCGCTGTGAGACAGATCATTCTCGGGGTCACCACGGGTCGACCGCCGTGAGACAGATCACATTGGTAAGATGAACCGACGCATTACACACAAACAAGCATTCAGTAGCAGTCCCTTTGAAGGTAGGGACCCCAGTCTCTGACAAGACCTGCCAGCCTGCTTTGAGTAGGAGGAGCGGTGTATTGTTCCTCCTAAGCCGTCTACCGGAGACCTACGGTTACAATGAGGCAACCGGGTCTCTCGGATGTGTGTCAGCACAAATACTGACCGGCGAAGCTCACGCAGGGGCGATATTTAAGAGGCATGGGCAATACTTCTAGCTCCCAGGAACAGTTTGTTCAGGGGCTCAAAGAGTCTCTCAGAGCACGAGGAATTAAGGTCTCAAGAAAAGATTTAAAACAGTTTTTTTATTTTCATCCATGACACCTGCCCCTGGTTCCCTGTCGAGGGAACAATAAATCACAAGAAATGGAAAAGAGTAGGGGAAGCATTACAAGATTATTACCAAACCTTTGGGCCAGAAAAGGTCCCTGTAACTGCTTTCTCCTATTGGAATTTAATTCAGGAAATCCTTAAAACCCATCCCTTAGAGCCAGATATTCAAGAAATTATTAAAACTAGTGAAAAGGCTCTTAAAAATAATACTCCACCAGTCACAAATGAAGCACAGGCAGTTTTTCCTCCTGGATTCTTAACACAAATACAAAACGCGGCTCTCAGAGGCTGGAGGCACCTCCCCCCAAAGGGGCCTGCCACCTCCTCTCTGGCAAAAATACGCCAGGGACCGGATGAGTCATACGCTGACTTTATCAGTCGCCTTACAAGTGCAGCTGAAAGGATAGCTGGGGAATCAGAAGAAAGTGCTTTTGTAAAACATCTGGCCTTTGAAAATGCTAATTCAGCATGCCAAGAAACCATCAGGCCCCACAGGCAGGGCCTCCTTTCTGACTACATTAAACTATGTTCAGGAATTGGGACAGCCCATACAATGGGCCTCGCGATAGGAGCTGCCTTTCAAAATTTTACTAGGGACAAAACTTGCTTCAATTGCAAACAACCTGGGCACTTCTCTAAAGAATGCCCTACGGGACTGCGACCAGCCAGGGATCGTCCTAAAACTATATGCCCCAAATGCAAGAAAGGATTTCATTGGGCTAATGAGTGTC
>NW_008349354.1:784160-787533 GCF_000622305.1 Nannospalax galili
CCCCCCCTTCCACTACCAGTATATATATCTGCTGCTTTCAAATAAAATTTTGGAGCTTGATCAGAACACTGTCTTGCTCTCTTTCTTCGTGTTCCTTGTTTGTCATTCCTTCTAGGACCCCCATTCGTCGTGCCACTGTAGAAGTGTCCTGCGGGTCGGGACAAAAAATTGCTAGAAATAACTTATGCAAAATGCTTGAAATGTTTTTTCTCCTTTTCCGTGAAAAATACCCAGTATGCTAGTTTATTTTTCAGTCTTAGCTTCTTGGATGTTTTCATCCGTCTTTTTCTTTGAGCATCTGCATATACCACAAACAAAGAACTGTAAAACAACACAAAAGTAAAACAGTATCCTTGAACAAGGCATTTGAACAAGAACATTTAATTTCTAAAAAAGTAGGGCAGTCTGCCCAATGAGGATGGGGTGAAGGCATGTGAATGGAAACATGACCAGACTCTGCAGTCTCGTGGGAACAGTGAGAATTAAGCATCTTAAAACTGGGTGTCATTTCAGTTAAGTGGAAATGGAGAGGGGACTGAATTAAAAAAGAGGACAGATATGGAAAGATGGCTCAAAGTGAGAGCACACGTACTGTTCTTGCACTGGACCAGACTGTGGTTCCCTTGCACCCACGTCAAGTGGCTCACAAAAAACTTTATCTTCGGCTCTAAGGGGATCCAACACCTCTGGCCTCTTTGGGCACCTGCATTCAGGTACACACACACACACACACACACACAAATACATGTATACACATAATTTTAAAAATAGAATCTTGAAAAAATATTATGAATTACCAAGAGGAAAAGTCAGTTATGGTATGGCCAGACTACAGAAAACCTTCAGTTTTGTGCTAAGGAGTTTAATTCTCTTTTTTTAAACTTTTAATCTGAATGACTACAGGGGAAGAAAAGTCAAATTTCTCAAATTGATTTTGCACCTTAAGACACTAATTAGGCTTGTTGTGCCAAATCAGAACACATGATTATTACTTGGGCAAAAGAAAGTCAAGCCAGATTTGCTCCCCAATTGCTGAGTATCCTGGTTCACACAGGTTAAGTCAAACTAAATTCTGGAGAAGCAGAAACCAACACAATACATAGACCAAAATATATACTAAAGTAATGGATGGCCTAAATTTTTTGTGGCCCTTGGGAAACAACCACTTTCCATGGATCTCAGATGTATACATGTATGTATATTTTAAGATAATTTTGCAGGGCTAGGGAGATGGCTCAGTGGGTAAGTGCTTTGTAAGTGAGGGGACCTGAATTTGAATCCCAGAAGCCATGGAAAGTCAGTTGCAGTGGTGCAGGTCTGTGAACCCAGTGCTCCACACTGACATGGGAAGCAGGGACAGAATCCCTGGATGTCTGAGGGCCAGCTAGCCTGGCAGATGTAGCGGTTAGCAACAAAGAAAGCCCATCTCAAACAAGGGGGAAGCCAAGGACCGACACCAGATGTTGTCCTCTGACCACATATGCACTGTGGAATTCCTGCATGTTCTCACACAAATGTATACACATGTGCAAACACAAAGACATGATGCTTTTTAAGCCTTCACTTTGCTGTTTTTCTACTTACACCAGTACCACATATGAATCAAACAGCCAACTAAAAATCGGGAAAAATGTTCAATGCAATTCCGAATGTCTCCTTTGTCGTTCTTTGCTGCTTTCAGTAACTAATGCCAGAATCCCTGGCCTGTCTCACACAGCTTTGAAACTTATGGCATCTCCATTTAGTAAATAAAATGCATCAGAGATAAGGTATTTAAAATGTCAATGAAGTACCAACTTGCATGACACTGCTACCTCCATTGTCCCCAATATTCTAAAACCCTCACACTTCCCAGTTCAACATCAGAATGAAATTGTACAGTATTGACAATCCTGCTTCAAAACAATGGCTTTATTATCAGTTTCATGTCATTTTTCTTACCATCGCTGAAAGTCAAAGAGAAATGCTACCAAATTCTATACAGACTATCACATCACGAAAATTCAACTCTACTACTAAGAATAAAAGATAATCTGTTAATTAGTGTACATTTAGGCAAGTTATATCATTGCTACAGGTTTTCAACGGCATCATGCCTGTCTTAATATACTTTTCCTTAAGATAATACAAAAGCAGTTTTTAATTTTGACACTAAAAGGAGCTGCTTAGTGAAAATATAATTTAGTCTGGTAAAGATTTTTGTGTACTCGATTTTGCTTTATAGTTACAGGGAAAAAAATCTTATTCAAGGCCTTACATCACTATTCTATCAACCCACATTTAAAAATAGTTATTTGAGGAAATACATTGACATCTCTCTCAATCTTTCTCATTCTCTCTCTCTCTCTCTCTCTCTCTCTCTCTCTCCCTCTCTCTCAGAAAATCTTAAAAGAATTTGTAAAAGCTCTTCTAGTTCTGTGTGTGAGATCCTGTAGAGCTTTGTGGAGCTGGAGATTGGGTGACAGAGTCAGAGGGTGACCCTGGGATCAAATTCTCGTTATCTCCTTCCACCAGGGAGTCCCACTGATCAAAGTCTTTATGAAGTCCTATTGAAAAAAAAAAAAAGAACACTTTCAACAATGGAGACTGTCACACAGTTGAATACCTCTAGGTGGTGTGAAAGAATCACAAATGACAGAAAGTATGCAGCAATGTGGGGATATTTTGTTCCTGGCTCCAGGGTCACTTTCCCAGATGCATACACTCAGTTTCAGAGCTAAGCATCTGCTTGTAGTATCCCCAACATCCTAACATGTGAATCCTACCAGGATTCACAGGACTATCAGCTTTAACAAATATACATTTGTTAACTATGTATGCGCGCGCACACACACACACATATGCAAGCCAGCAAAATTCATTTTCTTTTCAAATTGATTGATTTATTCTCCTATCTACTATAAAGCAAATGGAATGTCTAAAAATGACAGTAATGCTGAGTGAAGATAAGATGGATTTATGGTCAGAAGCTCCCAGCTTACATGCTGAAGGAACATAACTGTTTCTTACCTAAGTGCTTTTGTAAGAAAGCCAAGGATGCCTTGTTGGTGAGCCCGATGGCTACTCCTGAGTCTATTTCTCCTTTTAATGTAAGCTTGGTTCCAATTATTTTGCCAGTCACAAATGTAAAGTCAGCAAAATTCTGGTGGACTGAACCCCTAAAAGAGAAAGAGACATAATTCCCATTGCTTGATAAAAATTATGTTTATAAAAGTATAGAAAAGATTCTCTCCAAACTGGTGAATTCGCTGCAAAACATGGAAACAATACTTGAAATCTGATTATGTTTTCAATGTATGTGAGGGTTATAAGCTGTTCATTTAAGGATTCTAATATATATATATATATATGAGATTATAATATATATTAGGAT
>NW_008349354.1:787670-805607 GCF_000622305.1 Nannospalax galili
ACTAGAATTTTCTGAGTCTATGGAGTCTATGTAGTATGTGTTGAAAGGATCATAATCTCAGAGACAGAGCGTACTACAGACCCCCACCACTTAACTTTACACACACACATACAACCACACACGTGCAAACATGCATATACACCCATGCATACCACACACACAAATGGAAAAATAAAGTGTACAGACACAGTTTCCATATAAAGAGTAGTGTTAGCTAGTGTGTAGCAAGTCGAAACAGTTTGGGCTATAGATTTTTCTTTAAAAGAATCATCCACATATTTAACTTTAAGCAACTTATAAATACCACTAACATAGCTCTCTAATTTATCAACAGACTAAAATCAAATAAAACAGTATCTTTTAGTTCTTTTTTATTACCTTTGGGGCACATTGCACATTTTCAGCATCTCCTTGGCCTTGACTCTCCTTTCTGACCATGACCACCCTGTGCTACTCACTAGCCCTTTGCTCTTGTAGGCATTCCTTAAGACTTTATTCTCAGACTAGTGTTATTTTCTCATTTTGCAATTCCATCTACTCCAAAGGTTTCAACTACAATGTCAGGCAGATTCTGTACTTTCCCAACTTGTAATAGGACACCTCTTCCTAGATTGCTTAGTTCTCAAGAAACTCCAAGGTTAGAAAACACATTATCAGGGGCTAGAGAGATGTCTCAGCAGATAAGAGCACCTGATGCTCTTGTGGAAGACTGGGCTTCAGTTCCCAGCATCCCCATGGCAGTTTACAACAGTCGGTAACTCCAGTTTCAGGGTATCTGATGCCCTATTCTGGCCTTCACATGCACCAGGCATGCCCATGTCACATACATGGATACAGGCAAACAGTAATCCATAAAATAAAAATATATCTTAAAAAAAAAAACACAGTATCACACCAGCCCCACTCAGGAAAGCTCTTCTCATCCCTTGGCAGTGCTTAGAAGCCAACTGTCATTCTTTTATTCAACTAAAGCTCCAAACAGTGACATCCAATTCCCATCACCTCTTCCCTATGTTCCAGGTGAAACCTGAGTATTAAAAACATAAAGCAAATAAGTGTCCTGAGAGCTGAGAACAGAGATCTAGATTGATCTGAGGGATGATTCAGGAGGAAAAGGAAAGAGTTATCAATAACAAGGGAAACATCTCCAGAGAAGGGTAGATCATGGAAGCCAAGGCTGGAGGAGTCAAGTCTTGAGCTACAATGAAGAAGGTGTAGAGAGAAAGGTGGAGACTTCAAGAGGCTGTGTGGGGGCTGGCCTGAGGCAGGTCTTACTTTAGTGCACTGCTGGGCTCTCAGGGAGCAGGGCTCAAAGTGTCAAAGTGAGTGGAAGAACATCAGATTTTTTAACAGATTTATATTTATGTAGATGTGGATGTGTATATGTATGTACATGCATGCAGGTGACAGCAGGATCCAGTAAAGGGCATCTGATGCCCTGAAGCTGTAGTTACAGTAGTTTGTGAGTTGCCTGATACTGGGGGCTGGGCTCTGATCTCCAGTCCTCTACAAGAGCAAGCAGTAAACACTCCTAACCACTGAGCCATTTCTCTAACCCCACTTTGTAAGATCTTGTTGTCAGTTTAAAACTATTTCAGGAGTTCTTTTTCATATTGACAAAATAAGGATATGTCTATCATTTAAGGGGATCCATTTATAGCTTTGGGGCACTTATAAACTCACACAATTTCACAACAGATAAACACAATGGATGCTCTGACTTTTTCCTTAAACAGTCCATTGCCTAGTATTAAGTATGGGATTGTCCCCATTCATCTACCCCATCAGATTCTCCCAAAATGTGCAGAACTGTTCACATGCTTAGATAAAAATAGCATATAGCTTAATATAAATTTAAACTGCCAATATAAACACTCTGTACAGTATCAACTCTAAAACCATTGTGGTTCTAAAAAGAGTAAATCTGGGGGTGGAGAGATGGCTCAGTGGTTAAGAGTACTTGCTGCTTTTGCAGAGGATCTGAGTTCAGTTCCCAGCACCCACATGGCAGCTCACAAACTGTAACTTTAGTTCTGGGGTATCTGTTGCCCTCTTCTTGCCTCTGAGGGCACCAGGTATCTGTGGTGCACTTACATACATGCAGGCAAACAAAAGACACTGTTATTCAAGTAAGGAGGCATCCTACAGAATGGGAAAAAAATCTTTACCAGACCAAATATAAATCTGGCAGAGGGTTAGTAGTCATAATATAGAAAGAACACAAAAAAACTAAACATCAAAAAGAACCCAATTAAATATTGGGGCAAGGAATGAAACAGAGTTCTCAAAAGATGAATGCAAGGGGCTGAGCAATATTTTTTAAAATGTTAAGCATCCTCAGAGAAATGGAAATTAAAAGTACTTTGAAATTTCATCTTACCCTAGTCAGAATGACTAAGATCCAAAAATCAATGAGAAATTCTGCTGAGGAGTTGGGAAAAAGGGAACACTTATTTACTGCTGGTGTAAGTGCAAATGGGTTCAGCCTCTATAAAAATAAGGGTAAAGGTTCCTTAAAACACTAGAAATAGATCTACTACATGATCCAGCCATAGTCCTCTTAGGCATATACCCAAAGGACTCTGTCCTACTACAGAGATACCTGTTCATCCGTGTTCATGGCTGTTCTATTCACAATGTCCAGGAACTGGAAACAACCTAGATGTCCATCAACAGATGAATAGATAATGGAAATTTATACAACAGAATATTGGTCATCTCTTAAGAAAAAAAAAATGAAATTCTGAGCTAAATGTGTGGAATTGGAAACAATTATCTTGAGTGAGGTAACCCAGGCCCAGAAAGACAAATGTCACATGTTCTCTCTCATATGTGAATACCAGCTGTGAGTCTTTAGGTGTGCTTTCAATTTGAAAAGCCATAGAGCTCAGGAAACTAGTTAGAGACCATGGTAGGAAGAGAGAATGCACACTGACTTAAAGTATAGCCTGGATAATGAAATAAGAAAGGTTAAATGGGACAAGGAATGGGAAGGCAGGGTAGAGGAGGGAATATGTGGAGGGATAACTAACTTTAAAAGTTTTTTGAAAAAAGCACATGCAAACCTACTACTATAGAAGGTGTATATACATACATAAAAAGTTTAAATGGAGTTACTCTATAACAGGTGACAATGCCCCTACCAGACACCACAGGCTAGAAAGTGTTCTTGGAAATGCAAGGAATGGTCTCCCTCTTTTGGAGTTGTTGACCAGAAGGAGTTCCATAAACCCTCAGACAATGCTGGCTATTGCCATTGCTCCTGGCCACCCTCCAGAACATGATGGTAAGAACCTATTGCTGAATATACTGCATATGTGAGTTGTAGAACAAACATGGAGAAATCAAGTGAGTACTGACTTTGAAGCTTCATCTCTACTGCCTAGCTTTCATAGTGCTGGAAGGTGCTATGCATGCTGCCAGAAGAGAAAAGTAATCATCAGCCTTATGCAGCTATGAACCTTCTGAGCTACAATAATGACTGGCCTGGCAAGATACACCCATTGGTGCAGTAGCGGCACATATGTTATGGGAGTAACTACCCACTTTGTGTTCAAATTTAAGGTCAGCTTCCCAAGATGAAGCCCATACCTAGTACTGTTATCAGAGCCAACAACCTGTGGTTAGGCAGGTCCCAGGCAATAGAAGAGAACCTACTGCTTCCACGCTGCTAAATGAACAGCTTATTAAACTTACACTTAATTGTTATACCCACTGATTAGTGCATTTCTCAACTCTTACCAGAGAAGCTGCTTCTTGTACAGATGACAATGAACACAGAGACCCATAGCTGATCAACATGCAAAAATAAGAGACGAAAGAGTTCTGGGCCCTTAATGGGCCACCTATATCACACACTCTCCTACCAAGACTCAGGAATTATTGTAGAAAAGGGAGTGGAGCTTTTTAAAAGCCAGAGGTGGTGGATGAATGCAAAGAAACCGTGCTTTCCAGACACAACAGGGCAGTTGTACACACAAAGTCACAGTGCTGTGACAGCATGCACAACATGTGCTCAAGCCCACACCAGACAAAACCCAGCATGGAGGAGGGAGGTGGACAAGAAGCCCAGGCCTAGCTGAGGAACTGGCAACTGATAGTTCTGGGAGAGAGAGAGACAGTTTTTTTAAGGCTGTGACTCCAGGTAGGTTGACCAGGCCTCCAGGGATGGACCCACACCCAAGAGCATTTAGGAAACACAAATTAGACTTGATAGGCAGTGGAAAAAAAATAATAGAGGACATACGTGAGGGGGCTAGGGAGGTAGGTGTAGATCTAAGAGGAGCTGGAGGAGAGGGTCTGAATATGATGAAAATACATTGTATGGACTTCTCAAAGAATCAATAAAAACAGTATTTTTAATATTTTTTTAAATCAAAAGAGTAAGCATAAGAGTACGGAAGAAGTAAATGATCTATAACCTTCTTATTAAAATTAAAAATCAAATCCATCCAGGTTCAAGGTTCTGCTCTGCATGGTGAGCTGAATCACTCACACTTACCTGATTGTAATCATTTTTCTCTCCTTATCAGGTTGGTAGAATTTTTTCATTTTTATTATAGCACTAGGAGACTGGAATTTTGCAGAGTTGATAAAGAAGAGGGGCTGTGGGATCTTGGAATACAGATCATCACTCACTGGAAACATCCACGCATCAAGAGCAATACCACACCTGCAGATGTTGACAATGGAGAAAGATTTATTACACCCCACCCAGCAGAGTCCTTTCTATCACACCACCTTATTTCTGATCTCATGGGTTTAAGAGATATTATACATCAGTGTGCAGGGGCTTAATTAGCTTTGTAACAGAGCTAACCTGCCATTACATGGTCATTTCCTTCAAGCAGTCTTCAAGTATTGCAAAGTAAAGAAGGGCATTCCTTGAAAAGTTTTCAGATTCATATTTTGTAACATAGTTTTTAAAATAAACTTAAAAATTAGTAGTAATTATTTTTCAAAAGCTAAGGGATTTCTGAAAACTTACAACATACATACCATTTCTCCTTTGTCTCCGAAGTTTTTAAAAGTGTATTTTATTTTGAATTATGTGTATATATGTGTCTGTGTGTGGGTATGTATACCTGAGTGCCCCAAAGCAATGACATTTTAACTTAGTTCCCTCTTAAAAATGGAAGAAAAAAAAAACTAATAAAAATTTCCATTATCTGGTAAAAGCCTGGAAACACTATGGCAATATTACCGTTGTTATTGTACAATGCCACATGAAAAGGTTAAGCCCTTCATAGATAAAGATAATGGGGAAATGTTATGGGGTAGGAGAATTTGTTTTTTAATTAGTTTCCAAAGTTGCAGATTTCCCTATGGCATGTTTGGGCACACATAGTTTTGGATGGCCCTCCTTCAACTGTCTCCTCTCCCCGCATCTTCTTCCCCACTTAAACCTTTGAAATCACCTGTTTGCTTATCCTCCCACCCCTTCCCTCTCCCTTAAAGTCTCTCTTTTCTCTTTCCTTTCTCCCATCTACCTCTCTCAAATTTCCTAGCCTCCACATACATTCACTCTCAAAGGGGAATATATATATCAGAAGCTAAGATCCACATATGAAAGAGAACATGAATATATAAAGAACTTTTAAAAACTAAGCAACACAAAAACCTGATTTTTTTTAACGAACTAAGGAACATAAGAATTTTCAAAAGAAAAACACAAATGCCTAATAAATATTTTTAAAGTGTTCAATATCCTTGGCCATAGGGAAATACAAATTAAAACTACTTTGAGATTCCATCTCATCCCAGTCAGAACGCTGTCATCAGGAAAACATGGCTGTAGAGATGCTCGGTGGTTAAAAGCACTGGCTGCACTTGCGGAGGACCTAGGTTGAGTTCCCATCATCTACATGGCGGCTAACAACCATCTGTACCTCCAGATTCAGGGGATCTGACACCATTTTCTGGCCTCCATGGGCATTGCACACATGCATGCACTTACATGCATGCAGGAAAACCACTCATACACATAAAATAAAAATAAATCAATAAATAATTTAAAAAAGAAAACAAATGGCAACAAGTGGTTGAAAGGGTATCGGGAAGGGGAAGCTTTATCCTCTGTCAGCGGAAGTGTACCCTACTGCAACCACTATGGAAATCAGTGTGGAGGTTTGTCAAAAGCTAAAAACAGAGCTGCCTATTACCCAGCTATACCATGTTACAGGGCATACACCCAAAAGACTCATATCCTACCACAGAGATAGTTACATGCCCATGTTTATTGCTATTCTATTCACAATAGCAAGGGGGTAGTTTTTTTAAAAAATTATTATTTATTATTTTTATGTGTATGTATGTATTGCCTGCATGTAGGTAAGTGCACCTGTGTCGTGCAGTGCCCGCAGAGGACAGAAGAGGCTGTCGGATACCCTGGAACTGGAGTTACAGATAGTCGTTAGCTGCCATGTGGGTGCTGGGATTTAAACCCGGGTCTTCTGCAAGAACAGTCAGTGTTCTTAACCATTGAGCCATCTCTCCAGCCCTACAAGGGGGTAGTTTAAACTGCAGGACAGATAAATGGTTTCTGCCTAGGAACATTTATAAACTTGATGGGAACAAAATAAATAAATGAAACAACCAAGATTTATAAACCCTAAAAAATTTCAGAAAAATTACCTCCTACCCACCCCCCTTTCCAACAGTTTTCTGTTCTCTTGTTTCATGTTATTCTCTTACTTGAATCTTCGGTCTTCACCAAGGGCGTGAATAACAGTGGCTCCACCAAAAGAATGTCCAATCACTGCTATTCTATTCATATCGATGGAACCCTAGGTTAAAAAGTGTAACAGTTTGTTATTATCTCACCTGGAGTTCGAGTAGGTGAAATTACTTTGTCAATCACACAGTTACCATTCATTTGGCAGGTCTAGTTAAGTGCCTTGATTATTTAGAAAATAGGATATATGTATACATATGCTTTAGACATACACACATATGTATATATGTGGATATATATGTACATGTATGTATATTTGGTAAAAGTTCAGAAGCAGCTGGGCATGGCAGCACACCTTTAATCCCAGCACTCGGGAGGCAGAGGCAGTCGGATCTCTGTGAATTTGAGGCCAGTCTGGTCTACATAGTGAGTTCCAGGCCAGCTGGGGCTATTGGGAGACCCTGTCTCAAAAAGACCAAAATAAATAAATAAATAAATAAATAAATAAAAGTTCAGAAGCAAACTAGGTATAGTAGGACATGCCTTCAATTCCAACACTTAGGTTATGGAGGCAAAAGAGCAAGAGTTCAAGGTCATCCTTGGTTTCATAGCATTCAAGGCCAGTCTGAAGAATATGAGACCTTGTCTCAAAAAATGAAACACACGCACACAGTTCAGAGGTAAATTTAATGTTCTTTAACACCTACCCCTGTCACTTGAACACCTGTGCTTTCTGACTCACCTCACCCCTTGTTTATTCATTCAGTTTATTCATTCCATGAATACTTATTGAACATCTGATCCATGCCCAACGTTGTAATGTCATTGTCAGTGAGCTCACAGTCTATCATGGGAAAAAGTGACAAAGAGGCCCAATACAATACCCTCCAATACCAGGAGGCCAGAGGCACATACAACAGCTAACCCAGGCCTTGTTTGGACTCTGGGGTCCACATGGGCTTATTGGAGGGGATGATGTTTGGCCTGAGTGTTGAATATTGGGCAGCAGTTAGTCAAGGAGAAGAGAGTGTCAGGCCAAGGGGACATCACAAAGGCATGGAGACAGAAGGTGGCTCACTGGGGGACAGTCAACTCTTGATTATATCTGAAAAATAGACCATCATCTTATTCCCAAACCAAATTGCTTTCAGTTGGTACCCTTCCCACCAATTCCCACCACACACAGCCACCAACACCCACCACACATGCCATTCACTCCACATTCTTCTACCCCTCTGAAAATTTCATCCAAAACCTTTGGCTAATTCTTTAAGATCAAGCCTAAAATGATGCCAGGGTTGTATAACAAATCATATTTCCTCTGGAAGTATGAAGTTGAACCATATGAAATTGCCATTTTTTCAGCTCAAAATGGACTGTTGGCTGTTTTATTTACAGTTCCACCAGATGAAATTTTCATTGCTGTCTGTTTTACTTGCACTGGTGCACGCATATGTGTGCGTGGGTGGGTGTGTGACACACAGGTGAATTACAGCCTGTTTTTGTTTCATTTCTGTTACTGTGATAAAATACCCTGATACAAAGCAATTTAGGGTAAAAAAAAGAAAAGGTTTATTTTAGCTCACAAGTCCATGAGAGCAGGGAAGTCAAGGCAGCAGAAGCTTAAACAGCTGGTCACATCATACCCACAGTCAAGAGTAGGGAAAAATGGATGCTGGCTTGCTTGCTTGTGCTCAGCTAGATTTCTCCACTGTCACACATTTCAGGACCCTCCTGCCTAGGAAATAGTGCTGCCCACGTTGAACTGTTTCTTCCCACAATAATTAAGACAATCTCCTACAGACACATCTGCATCAACCCAATTTAGATAACCCCACATGGAGACTCTAGGTGGTGTCAAAATAACAATTAAAGATAATCATAACATAGCTCTCTGTCATGAACCTTGTGACACAACCAAAAACCAGACCATCAAGAATCCAGAACCACAGCGACAGGAAGAAATTGCTCTGCTAAAACTCACCTTCAGCTGTTCCACATCAAACTCTGAACCTAATACATTCTCCTTTGGCCTTCCATGTTCAATGTCAAGAATCGCAGTGAGAGCCTGGGAACACTCCTTTGCTCTTTGCTGGACCTAATATGATTAATGGAAGGAGGAAACAACAAAGTAAGATATAACACTTTAATGTTTGTGTAGAGTCGAATGAAAAGTGACAGGAATCCAAGCAAGTTCTGGGACAGGGCACCAGCTTGGCAGGTGGGCAATACTCACCTATTGCACACCTACTGCGTGACTTCTTTGGGTTTCTGTTTGGGTTTCTAATAATTATTTACTAATACCTGTGTTACTCGACTTTTGCTGGGGAGATGTGAACAAGTCTATTCATTTCAGAGAGGACACTGACAGATGGAGGAATTATTCCGCCCAAATCTACCTTGGTGAATCAGTGCATTTAGTACAGGGTTACTTAGAGCCGCTTGGGTGACTACTCACAAACTTTGTATCCCTTGAGTTCCACCGGAGTCTTCTGTCTACCAGAAATTGTATACTGCCTATATAACTTTGGAGAGGAGCCCTGTGACTCTTGTAGCTCTCTGAGTTTCCTGAAGTCTACAAGTTTCCTTAGTTTTCTGAGTCTTAATGAGTCTCCCTCCCTGTGGAAGGGGATGTTTCAGTTCCAAGGCAACATAGTACCTTATCTCAATGAAAAGCAGATGGACCTAAATGCCCATCTGTAACACACCCAAGATGCAGAAGTAGCCAGTGGGCCTCATCACAATAACTGCCCCAATAGCCCTGAGAGATAGATATGCTTATTAAACACTATTTTGTAGCACATCAAAACACGAGATGTGATTGGACAGCACCACTTCACCACCAAATGATGGCGCTAGCATTCAAACACAGATGAGTGGACTTTAAGATTTGCACTCTTAACGCTATTGTATGCTACCTCCTTGAAGCCTTTTTTACACTGCCTCTGAGGGCTGAGGACCTATTAATTTATTTTCTACCAGTTTTGAAATTCTAAAGCTAGAAATTTTAACCAAAGAGAATTCTGAGTTTTCACAGTCATCTCCCAGATTTCTTCTTTGTCCTTTTCACTGTGAACCAGACATTTCACAAAGGGAATTTTCACCACTCAGGGAATCTTCTGTTAGTAGTATAGTGTGCCTTATGTAAAATAAATATTAAGAAATGTCATTTTGATCACACGTTGAAGGCCACCAAGCTATCTCTGCTCCCGCTTAAACATACCTGCTCTTTCCGTACTTTTTCTGCCTCCTCTTGTTTTACTGTTTTGAGATAAAACCAAGACCTATCTTTGATTTCTGCAGCAGCCTGGTCCTCAAAATAGTAAGTCGCAGATGCAGATCCATCTCTGCAATACACACGGATTTAATTACTCTCCTTCCTCATCTGCCTGTGCTCCTCAACTCCTTGACTCAATTTTCCTCTGATCTGTTGACTCCCTTTTCTTTCATTAGGAAAAGGACTTGATGGTTGTCCCAGTTGAATGCAAAAACCTGTTCCATCCTCACAACCCTTGAGGGCAATGTTGGCTGTATTGAAAACCAACTCTCATGGGCTGGGATACAACTCAGTGCTACAGACCTTGTCTGACAGGCACAAAGCCCCAGGTTCAAACCCAGGTATTGCAAAACAAAACAAAACTACTCTCTGAAGTCAAATCCCAGCATTGCCACCAAACAGCTGTGTGACTTGGGCCAATTACTTGGGTTGCCTTCATGTCCATCTTCCTTAAAACAAGAACAATAATAGGTATCTCATGGGATTGTTATGAAGACTAACAGAGTGAGACAATATATCAAAATATATATATATTAAACATGCCACTTAGTCCATAGCAGGCTTTAACCACTCTCAAACTGTTACCCGCTTTTAACATTTTGACAACATAGTTTGATCTCTTTCTGTTGTCGTCATGTAAAATTCCACCCACATTTCTCATTAACTTATATGATAGTTTCAAGTACAGTTAAGGGCATTCGCATTCCCTGTATTTGACATACACAGGGTACATACCTGTGCTCCACAGCAGCAACTATAAACCCATGTGATGCCAGGTCAATGCCAATAGCAGAATAAATTGTCCTAGGAAGCAAAAAGGGGGAAGCATTACAACTACCAACCATGATTACAAACCTGGATCCACTAAGAAAACGAGCAGTGTGGGGGTACATTACACCCTGGATCCACTAAGAAAACGAGCAGTGTGGGGGTACATTACACCCTGCTCAGCACACTGGGCTAGATTGGCAATCTCTGGTTCCTACAGGGTGTGAACTTGCCCCTCAGGATGTAGTTGATATCACTGGAGGGAAGGATAGTGAGTAGAGGGAGACTGCCAAACACTCTGTCATACAAAGGACGGGCCTCTAAAGCAAGCAGCTGTTTAGTCCAAAACGTCAAGAATACTGAATTCATGGAACTCTGAGTCAATAGTACAGTGATTATAAATATTGACTCTTAGAATATGAGGTTTAAAAATCTTGACCGCCACTTATTATCCATCTGAATTTTAGATAATTAATAAAATTTGCTTTTACCTATGAAATGGCACTAAGAACAAGAACCTTACTTTAAGATAGAGGTAAGGTGTGTGTGTGTGTGTGTGTACATGCACATGCATGTGTGTGCCTGTAGAGGTCAGAAGAGAGCATCTGATACCCTGGAGCTAGACTTACAGCTTCTGTCACGGTTGTAGGAAACTAAATGCAGGTCCTTTGGAAGAGCAGCAAGTGCTCTTCATCACTGAGCCATCTCTCCAACCCTGGATACAAGGTTTCCACAAGGCAATGATGTAGGAAGGCAGGTTGGAGAATGGACCCTCAATTTGCCCACTGGCTTTGAGTGATGGCTCTGCTACTTCCTAACTGTATAACTTGCATAGGACCCTTGAGTTTTCTCTGCCTTGGCTCTTATCTGTAAAAGATGATGCTCTAGTGTGGCTTTCCCTCCAAGGTAAGGATCAAGTGAGTTCATGCATCTTCAGTGAAAATAAGGTAACTACTTAGCACATGCTTAGTGTTATTGAAATCATCAGATTGTGAGATGTGGTTAAATAACCATGTGCTGAACAGTCATATCCACACTGTCTTTCACATATCCTTCCTCTACAAGGTTTTCTCACATCGTGTATTCAATAGATAATGCCTCTAAAAAATACAAAGGGGATGTCTAGGAGCTATGTAGTCTACTGCTGATGACACAGGAAGGGGACACGGCCTACTCGGGAAGCTGCCAACCGTTTTGCTGAAGGTCAGAGCAGATAATTCCAGGTTTACAAGCATGACATCTTCTCAATCCTGATGCTGGAGCACAGAAGTGTCCATTGGCAAAGTGAAAACCAAATGGGTATGGCTATGCACCAAGCAAACTCTCCTAGAGAGCAGGCTAGATCTGGTGCTTGAATTCCAATTTGTCAATCACTAATACAGAGAAATCAAATAGTTATCCAGACTATGATCAAAATGTTGAAGATATTTTTTTTTTATTGTAGGTACTACCAAAGTTCTTCCCAGCTTAGCACCTTTTATTTTATTGAACTTTCATGTAGAAAAGGGGGACAGAGAGTGGATAGTTGAGAAAGTAAAGCAGGTGTGGCAGTTAGGGGAATGTTCCTAGGATACCAGGCTACAGACAGTACAGCTTCCTAAGGTCCCCATCCATGGCTTCTCAGTCTTTTGGCTAAGATCATGGGTCTAAATATGCCATCCAGGCCCTGCCCCTTAGCGTCCATCACCATGTTCAAGTGAAAGCTAAGCTGAAGGATGCTCTCAATGACTTGGCACAACACAGAACAATCACACAGGCTCCTTCCTCTCAAGCACTCCCTTTGTTTGCCTGGCTTAATCCTGCCTAAAACCCTGCAAATGAAATCCTTAGGGAGTCTTGTTGCCTGATCCACAGCCTCTTAAAATGTGAGTGGAGATTCCCATATGGGCTCCTGAGAAAATTGAGCAATATTGAATAGGTTTCTGAACATGCCAACAACCAGAAATTTGTTGTATAGGTGAGAGACTCTCTCTCTGTTTCTCTACCTCTCTGTCTCTCTCTCTGTGTATATGTGTGTTCGTCCATGTGTGCATGCACATGTGTAGGTCAGAGGACAACTTGTGGGAGTTGGTTCACCTCTTCCATCATGTGGGTCCAGGGGATCAAACTTGGATCATCAGGTTTGACACCTTTACTCTTCACCATCTTGGTCACCCTGCAGTCAATTTCTGTGGAACCCCACTCCACAGGACAAGGGCCAAGATAGCATTCTGAAATCTGATATTCTATTTTCAGGTCACTGATGGCTTGAGACTAAAACTGTTCTGTCTCCCAAGTGTTACCTGAATGCTCCAAGACCATGAGAGAAAACAATTAGTGGATATTTTTCACCAGTCTTCAAAGGAGAATTCCAGTTCGCGGGAGTTTTTATCGAACCTGGACAATAGCAGGAAACAAATTAATGGTTTGACCATTGCTAATTAATTTAGCTTACATTTCCTTACCACAAATCTCCAAACCATGGAATTCTTAACTGATTTTAAGAATTAGTATACTTACTAAAAAGCCAGATACTAGACACTCACCAACTAGAGATTTTTCTCATACCACACATCCATCAACTACCAGTTCTCACTGAGAATTCTGAACTTAGAGAGATTTTCCTACTTACAAGTATATTCTAGAAGGCTGCTCTTATTACCACTTTGAAGGCCAAAGGGAGCATTCTAAAATTGAACCATGCAGGAAGTCTTAGAATATTATACTGAGATCTAGAATCTGTGAACTAGGGGCTCTTTTCATGATGCATCATGGACCAGCAAAAGATGGAGAGGCCACTGACTTCACACTCAGCTGTGTGCATGAAGCTACCATTGACTAGTTACTGACCTTGGGAAAGGTCTTCTGACACCCTTAGCTTCTGATTCCTCTTGTATAAAATGAAAGGACTAAGAATAAGCTCACAGCGTTTTAGTCAGTGTTTTGTTTAATTAGGTACTCTGTGTGCATATGTGTGCCTGTGTGTGTGTGTGTGTGTGTGTGTGTGTGTATGTGTGTGTGTATACACTATTTATACAGGTACTTTTTATGCAGGTACTATGTAGCTGTTATATATACAGGGACCTGCACATACAATACCTGTCCAATCACATAGTAAGGGGTTTGAGAAATGGACAAGCTTGCCCTCCCTTCCTTCATATCTCAATTGTTATTGTCATCATTATTGTTATCAGTCATTTATATTTAATCTTCTTATCTATCAAATGAATGTATAGCTATGAAGACTGAACACAATGATTGCTGTGGAAGTGAGATAAATTACTCCACGCTATACAGATGTGTACTACCTATGGCATTTTCTGTTTTAGAGTAGTTTTTAAGAAAACCCAAAGACAAAGTAAATTCTAAACATCACAAATTTTGAAGGACAAATGTGATGACATAATTAACGTCAGACCAAGTTAACATCTGGTCTAACAGATGTTAGGAAAGCAAAGCTTCTTCTGGTGTAATGCAGACAGAATAAATGACAAATCCACCTACATCAGATCAGTAAAAGTGAAGCTGGTCCCTTGGGAACAGGTGATGGGCATGGGGTCTCTTCTTTTTTAAAATACTTTCTAAAATTTATTTATTTTTATTTTATGTATATGATGTTTTCCCTGCATGTATGGAAGTGTACTACATGTGTACAATGCCTGTGGAGGCCAGAAGACGGTGCCAGATACCCTGGAAATGGAGTTACGGATGGCTGTTAGCCACCATGTGGGTGCTGGAAATTGAACCTGGGTCCTCTGCAGGAGCAGCCACTGTTTTTAAGCACTGAACCATCTCTCCAGCCATGGGTCTCTTCTTTTATAACAAGTAAATTGGCTGGGCCTAACTTCTACTTTCTATTCTTGTCCAACACAAAGTGTGTAGGGTAGTGATCCTTCCAGACAACCTGCTACTCTGACCACATTGTGTCTTCCCCCACAGGATGTAAGAAGGTAAACTGAGAGACAGTCATAGGAAGACGTTAGAGTAACCCATCCCATCAAATTCAGAATGGACAAAATGAGAAAGACCTCTTGCTTCTTTCAAAGTTGTCCAAGTCCTTAAGCAATCCTGTCCTTCAGGCTGGGGAGGCAGCTCATTTTGTAGAGTTTGTCTTGCAAGCATGAAGCCCTGAATTCTATACCCAGGACCCATGTAAAAATGCCAGATGAGGTACTGTGTACTTATAATCCATTGCTGAGAAAGTAGAGGCAGGAGGGTCTCTGGGGCTTTCTGGTCAGTCAGCCTAGCTTAATTGGTGAGCTTCAGGCCGTTAAGAAACCCTGTCTCAAAGGAGCTAGACTAGATTGTATATATGAGAGCAATACCCCGGGTTGTCTTCTGGCCTCAACATGCACACATACTCATATGCACATGAACACACACACACACACACACACACACACACACACACACTTTTTTTAAAAAAGAAGAAATCTTGTCTTTATCATTCTAGGAAAAACTTAGATTGGAGAAAATCAAGACTAGTCTTACCTGCCTGAAACACTTGCTGTTTCTAAAGGGCTTTGTTATTTTGTTTTGATTCTACAGCCTACCGAATAGGATCAATAGAAATCTCACCATATAAGAAGTTCAAAACATTGCCTATAAGCCTGGGTGTTCCAAGAAATTTACTGAGACCAAAAAAGTATTCTTTGTTTGGGATCCAAATGGTGTCAAAGCGATCTGGATCTTGGGTTGGATAGTACAGACGCATGAAGGTGCTCTGTTGGGAGCAGAAACAAATGCACTGTTAGTCAAGTTTCCTCTCAAACGTCATCCAATAACTACTGTGAATATTGTATTAGCAGGGGCTGTAATGCTTCCATCTCTCTTGAGGAGGTCTAGGCAGCCATTTAAGCTGCTGGATGACTGAATGTAATCATGAAAGAGATGAGCAATTGGGTAACTATGTTTTGCATAAAAGAAAACTGAGCAGCCTTGCTTCAGCCATTAAGGAAAGGAAAAATAAGCTCATAGGTAAATTAATCCAATGCCAATAAACAACTGAGAGGTGAGTCAAGTTGCACAAAGCTTCATATAAAGCAGCACAAATGGCAAGATGAGTCATTCTCAGGTGAGGGCAAAAATCAAGCTGTAGCACCTGCTAGCAAGCCCGGGCAAGTCCTTACACTATAAAGACAGACTAAAGTAAAGAATTACCTTGTTACCATAGTTGAACATCAAGTCCGTACAACCAACAGAATAAGACCCATTTCCTTGGGGGATTTTACTATGGCCAGAGCGGGCAGTAGTTATCGCCACTTTTACTTTATGAAGCCACGCTGAAAAATAAGTCCATGTTATGTCACATAAACACGTAGAGATCACCCGCTACTTCTCAGACTTTACTGTGCAAGGACTTCCAATGGAATTACATATCGCTCATAGTTTCTGGCCTCATTCATTTGTGTGTGAATGTGTGTGTATGTTCATGTCTGTATGCGAGTACAGGCATGCACATGCCATGGCGTGTATATGGAGGCCAAAGGACAACCTCAGATCTTCCTCCTTGTTTGAAAGTTTCTCTCTTGTTGTTCACTGCTGTGGACATCAGGTTAGCTGGCCCGTGACCTTCCAGTAATTCTCTCCTCTCTGCTCCCATCTTTCCATACATGCATGCTGGGATTACAGAGGCAAGCTCTACTGTGTCTGCCTTTTTTCAATGGGAGTTCTGCAGATTTGAATTCAGATCATCAAGCACTTTACCCACTGAACCATCTCTCTAGCCTCTCTTTTATTTATTCATATATGCGTGTCTGTATTCTTCTGTGTGTGTGCTCATGTGTATGTGTTCAGGTATGCATACACATACATGTAGAGGCCACAGGTCAATATCAACTGTCTTCCTTGATCACTTTCCACCTCATTCTTTTGAGCCAGAGTCTCTCACTAAACCTGGAGTTCATCGATTGGCTAGGTTGGGCAGCTGATGAGCTCCGGGATCCACCAAGGTGTCTCTGCTTCCTCAGCACTGGGGTTATTGACATGTGCCCAAATTGTACATAAGTGTTAAAGATCTGTAGACAAGCACTATAGTCAGAGTCATCTCTGAAACCTGCTTTCTCTCATTTCTCAACCTGCTTCATGGCCTGCTGTGCACAATCTACTGTGCATAGAGCTTTAGGGAAAAAGACAGAGATAGACATAGGACTTCTTGCAAAGAGCTTGGGATATCACCTGAGGGCATTATCTTCCATTTCTATTTCTGTATAGGGTATATTAAACATGACTTACAACTATATTTTTCTAGTGATGAACTTTATCTTACCTTTCACATTAGTGCTTACAATTTCTTATGCATCTTAATCTGACATCTTTTCATGGGAATGTAAAAGCCAATAGTTCAAGATAAAACTGATCATCTCTCAACTACTTTTTCCCACTTTACGCAGCCTCACCCCAGCTCCAGAATTCTTGATGTTGTGAATTCTCAGCCAGAATAGAATCCTGGGAGTCATGCAAACTCCTAAACCCCTACATCCAATCAAGTATCAATCTCTCACATTTGCTATTAACTTAGAATTATTTCTGACCCTCTAACTCAAGTGTCTCATTCTCCCTCTCTCCCTCCTTTTCACTCCCCCTCTTCTTTTTCTAGCAGTACTGGGGATTGAATATAAGGCTTCAGGCATGCTAGGTAAGTGCTCTATCACTGAACTACAACCCCATCCCTCCTGCCTGTCTCTTGACCAGGCAGTTTTTAGCTTTCCTGTCCTATCTTATTTGGATCGCATTCTCTTCAAACTCATCCTTTGCCCAGTTCCTAAAGGATTTAATGCACAGATCTTAAAATTCTTCAATGGCTTCCTGTCATCATTTTCTTAAAGGGGAATGTATTAGGTTTCTTTTGGAAAGCAGTTTATAGCAGGTATTTAAATCTAAACATGTACTCCTATGCGAATACACTATAACTCAAGACAGATGTGCCTTATCCTTCTAGTGTTAGGGGTTGAAATCACATAAATATTCGAAGGCAGATAAGTTAACCCCAAGTTCCTGGATACTATAGGATAGATTTTTTTCCATGCGCTGGAGGCTGGTACTCTTTTGCCTCTTCCCGATAAATAATCCCCCCCTATTGTGTTCTTGCCCGTAGGACTGCTAAGATCTTTGCACCTTCATAAATGCTATTATTGACTGTGCTTAAAAATCTCAAGAGTAAAAACAAATCAGTTTATCTGGTCCAATTGTATGTCCTTAAACACCCAAAAGGGAAGTATAACCAAATGTTAAAGTGGCC
>NW_008349354.1:805884-810237 GCF_000622305.1 Nannospalax galili
AAATCTCCTCTTATTCAATCTTTAACATGCCTAGATCAGAAGTCATATCTTCCATGTGCCTTCCCTGATCCCCCAGACAATCATTTCTTAGAATCAAATGTTCCATATGCATAGAATATTATGTGATGGGGAGGATGATTATTTATATATATATATGTATGTATACAGTGTGTGTGTGTGTGTGTGTGTGTGTGCGCAGACTGTTGCCCACACTAGTTGCTTCTCAAGAGCAGTCTCCATGTCTTTGTATACACCAATGTTTTTAAATTTTTGAATCATGTACACATGAGTTACAGGTGCCTGAGGAGGCCTGAAGTGTTGGATTCCCCTGAAACTGTAGTTTTAGGTGGTTGTGAGCCACTGGACATGGGTGATTGGGAAAAAAACTGGGATAATTTGCAAAAGCAGCACTCCTAACTGCTGAGCCATTTCTGTAGCCCCTGGATCCACTAATTCTAATGCAACATCTGCCACACAAAGCCCAATCCATACTTAGGGAAATGAGGTGATCTAAGCTGAAACACTATCAGTCTCTCTTGTTCGTCTTTCAAACCCATCTGGACACTCTTTACTCACCGACTTTTGAAATTCCTTTTGTCTCCAATGCCAAAACCCTTCCCCACACCTGCAATCACCCTCCTCTCTAAACCCGAATTGAATCCACGTTTTACTTTAGGATGTTGGATGCAAATATGAAGAAATCCCAACTCCTACATTTTTTTGTTTTTTGATATGTTGAGCCTGTCCTCTGCTTCCACTGTTTCGAACTGTGGGAGCTGGTTACTCTGCTACACAGGCCCTTGTATTTTACAGAGCTCAGTCTCTGCCAAACACTCACAGCTCTGTGAGGTGTGGTACCTGCCTTGATATCATGTGGCATTGCTCAGAAAGCTTCTGAGTCTTGGCAGTAAGCTTATTTACATGCTCCAGTGATGACTCATAGGTAAAGCACCAGCCAGTTAATGCAGGCATTCAATACATAAGGCCTCCCACACAAAGCTGATCCTTGTACCAGCATCATGGATACCACCTGGAGCTTGAAAATACAGGACCTCACCCCAATTCTACTGAATCAGAAAGGTTCAAAATGGCCTGTTAAGTTGAAGAAACATTGTGCTAAAGTACCAGATCCCTTGGCCATAGGACAGCAATCTGTGATCAGTGATAGGAAACAGTTCCAAGGAAGACAGAGGATGGAGCCTAGTATGGGATCCAGGAAATTCTGTTTCAGATTCCAAGCTATACTGCTCTCGCCTAGACAACTTACTCCTCTCTCTGATGCTTACTGATAAACTGAGAGATTAAAGCCCTTAGCTAGCCTGCAGGATGGCTGTGAGGATGAGGTAACAGTGTAGATCAAGTGCCTAAAATAGATGGTGGTCAACTGCCATTACTGCTTCCCTTCCCGAGAGATAGTTTACTTTGGCTAGTAAAAGTCATCTTGAGGGGCTAGAGAGATGGCTAGCGGTTAAAAGCTGCTGCTCTTGCAGAGGACCTGGGTTCGAGTCCCAGTACCCACATGGTGGCTAACAACTGTCTTTAACTCCAGTTCCAGGGGATCTGACACCTTCTGACCTTCACAGACATTGAACGATATGGGTCAATTACACACATGCAGGCACTACACTCATACACAAAAATAGAAATAAAATATTTTTAAAGTCACATCGAATGCTCTAGAAGAGCTTAGTAGATCTCAACAAGAGCTTCCCAATCTCCTTCAAACAGATTCTAAATTCAAGGCATTTCCTCAGAGATTTTGTTTTTAATTTTACCACCTATTGGTGAAGATTCCAGGGGTTCTGTGGAATTACAAAATGTTCTTTCTCTCCCATGTCAGACTATCTGTGGAGTCATGCTTCACGATGTAGGAGGGAGATATACAATCTAGAGGATGGCAGGGTAGGAGACACCTTCTGCCTTTCCTTCTGTGAACAGCCAGTGAGCTGCAGTGCCCCCAACTCACAGGCAGCCATGGCAAGGCTAGGCAAGGGGGAGACCAGACCACTAGCTCTCACAGCTCAATAAGAAGTCCCAGAGAACTCTTAGCTACCCTGGAGTTCCTATTGGTCAGCAGAGTTCCACAGTACACATATAGTTCTTCCCCAGATGAGATCTTCATTCCATTGAAACCATGGAAACCTTTCCAATGACCCATGATTCTCCACAATCTTTCCTACTTTAGGAGTCTCCTCACGCAGAATCTAGGAGCCACAGGTCAAGGTGAAGCTGTAATCTGCCAATTCTAGTATACCTGATCCCTGAGAAGGTCTCAGGAAATGTCCAGCTAGTCCAGTCTTTGGAATGGACTCACAGCAGCTTGTGACTGGGCAGTGCTACAGTGGCTGTAGAAACAGCTGAGCAGTTTGCAGCTTGTACATCATAAGAGCCTGTATTTCTGTCTCTCATCCATCCAGAATCATCAAAAGGAAGGATTGGAGGAAAATTCTCAGGTCAATGACCACTTAGATGCTATAGCTTGTGGCCCAGAATTTATCTTTTCCTCTTGCTCTTCAACTTTATTTGAGTAGGAACTTAGGGTCCTATAATATGCTACTTAGATAATTTTGGTAGTATTCTTTTGTCAAAGGTTCTTGATACTCATTCTTGAGATATATATATCCTAGAAGAATTGTGTTCTCTTTTATAGCTTTATGTCCTCCATCAACTTTGCCCATGCTATAAACCTTTAATCTGCATGGCAGCTGGGCTGGTGGTGCCTACCTGTAATCCCAGTACTTGGGAAGAAGAAACAAGAGGAAAACAAGTTCAAAGCCAGTCCCTGCTACACAGCGAGCGAGAGGCCAGCCTGCACTATGAGACTCTGTTTCAAAAAAAAAAAAATGAAAATGAGGGTCTTGGGACATGCTAACTGCACAAACATAAGGACCTGAGCTCAAATCCTCAGCACCCACATAAAAAGTGAGGCATGCACCTGTAACCTCATTGCTATGGGGGGGGGAGAAGCAGGAGGCTCTCTGGGGCTTTCAGGCCATAAGACTAGACCCAGGTTCAGTGAGAGACTCTATCTCAAGAGAATAACGTATTGAGTTACTGAGTCAGGCACTGGACATTTTCCTCTGACTTCTACCCTTACACACAGGCATGGCATGGGGCATGGATATCAGCAGATACACAGGCGGCTGTAACACATACAGAGACACACACATACATACACAAAATGAATAAAATAAATAAATCATAACCTACATAGTTATATTTTCTATGTATTCTTTTTTAAAAAATATAAAGAGGGTCTAGAGAGTTGGCTCAGGGGTTAAGAGCACTGGCTGCTCTTTCAGAGGAGCTAGGTTTAGTTCCCACTACCAACATGGTGGCTGATAACTGTCCGTAACTCCAGGTCTAGGGAATCTGACACCCTTTTCTGACCTCCACAGGCATCTCATGCATAAGTGCACTTACCTCCATATAGGCAAAATGCTCATACACATAAGATAAAAAATAAATTAAAGAAATTAAAAGAACAATCTATAGTTTTAATCTGTTAATTATAATTTTAAAAACATTTACACTTTCATTTTTGAGCTTGTAGAATGAGTAGGGTAAAATGGCCTAACACAAGATTGGATAAATTAGTGTCCCTGTCCTCAAAGAACAAATGAACAATAATGTTTAAACATAAGAGGGCAGAAAACATATCTATAAGTTCTCATTCTGCACCAATAAAAAAATAAATGATATGAAATGTACCCGGGGGTTGGGAGGTAAAGATATGGCTCAACCATTAAGAGCACTGGCTGCTCTTGTAGAGGACCAGGGCTTAGTTCCCAGCATCCACATAGCAGCCTACAACCATCCATTATTACAGTTCTAGGTGATCCAAAGCCCTCTTCTGGCCTCCATGGGAATTGCATGCATGGGTATACTTACATACATGTAGGCAAAACACTCACACACATAAAATAAAATAAATAAGTTAAAAACTGACCCTTATGAGTTGTTGCTCCTTGCCCTCCTAGGTCGACTAAGTTCCAGGGGACTATGAGCATCTCTCAAAATGTCCTGTAACTGTGGTGAGTCACCTGTCCTCTTGAGTACGGAGGCTGTGGAGACCCCACCAGATGGACCTGAACCAGTGTCCAGTCTACAAAGAGAAGGGTCAACACAGAGGAAACATTTCCTCCATGCTTCCAAGTGAAGCCAGCCATGGTCCTGCAGGACCTTTGACTTATCTTCACATAGATGGAACTGGTAAAAGAAAGGAGCCAGGGGCTCCTCTCAAGCCTATGTGACCCCTGAGGAACAGATCCTCAAATGAACTTTAGAGTAAAAATAAATCAGTTTTATCTGGACCAACTGTATGGCCCTAAACATCCAAAAGGAAAGTAGAAC
>NW_008349354.1:810738-811354 GCF_000622305.1 Nannospalax galili
AACAGCTGGGGCTACAAGGAGACCCTGTCTCAAAGAGACAAAAAAAAGTAGGAAACAGTATATTTTAAAATGAAATGGTGATCTTCTTTAAAGGGTAAAAACTCATTCAGTTTTATGTCTTACAGGGTTTATACTGAATTCAATATTGTATAACTATTAATTCAACTGTGAACCTAAAAATTTACAGCCACTTTTTAAAAAGATGTATCCTTGCTCTGGAGCGTGTTACTGAATACGTTAAAGCTGTAATGAAGTGCTTCTAATCATGGTTATTAAATTTTTTTTTAAATTTAAAAAAATCTTCAAAGCATAAAAATTTGCTCCTTAATAAATCATAGATGTGAAAAACATTACCATTGATACCTACCTGATGACTTTATATCCATGTTCTGATGCCAAGGAGCTCAGAAAGTAACTGACTATGACTAGTAATAATCAGATATATAGAGATTAGAAACACATTTGCATGTGCCAGGCGTGGTGCTGTACGCCTTTAATCCCAGCACTCGGGAGGCAGAGGCAGGCAGATCTCTGTGAGTTCAAGGCCAGCCTGGTCTACATAGTGAGTTCCAGGACAGCTGGGGCTACAGGGAGACCCTGTCTCAAAAAGACCAAA
>NW_008349354.1:811442-872651 GCF_000622305.1 Nannospalax galili
GAGATCTCTTTTGATAGTTAAAAAAATTTTATGTCTTACAGGGTTTATACTGAATTCAATATTGTATACCTATTAATTCAATTGAGCCTAAAAAGTTACAGCCACTTTTGAAAGAGATGTATCTTTACTCTGGAAACTGTTATTGAGTATGTTAAAGATGTAATAAAATGCTTCTTCTAAAAAATTTTTTTAATTAAAAAAATAAGTTAAAATTTTTAAAGTACCCTGAATAATAATTTTCCTATCATGTAAAATATGAACTGTTTTCAACCCATGGAAGAGATAGTTGGAAACATGAACTTCAGATAGGTCACCGGTTCCCTGACTATACGCTCTGAGTCCTAGGCACCACTGTTATCTCTGGTACCTTTGCTTCCTGCTAAGTGTTGAGGGATGACTGCACCTTTGAGATGTTACTCCACTTCCTGTGTAAACATCAATATGAGGCGCAGTCCCTTTCCTACTGATTCATCTACTTCCACAATTATGAAAAAGAGCTAAGTTTATCTGGATGACACTGATATGCAAGGCCTTTTGTATATGCTGTGATAAGGACTCACCTAACAAGCCTGAACAGCTAGATGCAGGGTGAGTACATCTACGCAGGTACACAGATCTGTGGGTGCAGACAGTGTGACACCACACCCAAGCTGCTCCCTCTGTGCTCCCCTGAGGTACACCAGGTAGAGATCCATGTGCATCACAGCCCTCTGCGATGAGCAGAAATTCCCAGTGCTCTAGAAACAAAGTCTTTGCAAGATAGGTCCTTCTTGGTGACATAAGATGTACCTGACTGCAGATGGCTGCCTCACTCTGTCCTCTAAACCATCTAAATCACTCTCCCCTTTCTCTGCCTGCTTACCACAGTGAGAGAACATGCCCATTCTCCTCAGGAGTTCCAGCATCTACTTGCCTCTTCTTCTCATACTTGGGCAGAAACCATCACTTCCCTCTGGACCCCAGGAGCCCAAATTGTTATCTTCTCATACATCTTTCTACTACTAAGCAGGACTAGGCTTGTTTTTCCTGACATCAGCCTCCTCCCATGTTTGTGGAGCAGGTCTGGAGGCTGCTTTAGAGGAAACCCCAGGGCAGGTGTGTTTCTGCACCTGGCTGGGGTTGAGTTAGGGTGGTGAGGGAAAAGTGAGGGAGGTGTTGAGGGCACTTTCTATGGTAGTTGTAAGATGATAGCCTATGTCCATCCCATGGGCCTGATAGCCAAGAACATATGCCCTTGTTCCATTTAAATTGTAAAAAGGGAAGAGTGAAACTTCCTCACCAGCCCAGGAGAACAGATCTTCATCAGCATGTCTGTGTGTGTATGTGTGTGTGTAAGTGGTGTATATATGTGGCGTATGTTATATACTTGTTAGTGTATACCCACATACGTGTTTGTTGGGGGGTGATGGTGGTAGTGTGTATATATGGTGTATATACTTGTTAGTATGTGTGTACATGTGTGTTTAGTTTCACATGCATGTGTGTCCATGTTCATGACGAGACCAGAGGTCAACATCAGGTGTCTTCCTTGATACCTCTCCATCTTTGTTTTTTGAGACTGGGTCTCTCACCGAGCCTGAAGCTCATCAATTAAAGGGCTCCAAGACTCCTCCAGTCTCTGTCCAGCACACTGCTGGGGTTTCAGGTGCATGTTTTACAGGGGTGCTGAGCATCCCAACTAGGTCCTTGGGCTTGCATGGCAGGCCCTTTACCAAGTAAACCATCTCCCCAGGGCCTTCCATGAGCATTTCTTAAAAGTACTTTCTTACCTTTCAGAATATGCAACTTCTCTGAGCCACCTGGAGTTTGGAAACAGATCAATTCATGCTCTTAAATAAATATATATCTTACCAGATGATTTAATAAAGTCAAAAGGTGATGGGTCTTGCCAGTGAAAAGGACGAACGAGTGGGAGGCAGCACACAAGACAGAAAAGCACAGGCAGTATGGGTGGTGCCATCTTGGGACCCAAGCAGTAGTTTCAGTTTAATGTTCTTCATGCCAGATAATTAAAAGGAAAAAAACAAAATATGCAGTGAATGTATTGAAGATGAATTGAACAGGTTCAGTGACCCTGAGGTCCTAGCAGCATTTCTTATAAACAGAACATGCATTTTTTGAACCAGTAGGTACTAGATTGGAGAAATCCTTGATCCTGATGGATTGCAGAACATATAAATAACATTTTAAAACTTTAAAAAAATGTGTATGAGTGTTTTGCCTGCATGTATATAAATGCACTCATGTCATGCAAAGCCTATAGAGACCAGAAAAGGGTGTCAAATCCGCTGGAACTGGAATTGTAGACTGCTTTTAGCCACCATGTGGGTACTGGGAACCAAACCTGGGTCCTCTGGAAAATCAGCCAGTGCTCTCAATCAGTGAGCCATCTCTCCAGACCTCTATAGAAATAACATTTTTCGACAGCTAAATATTAAAGTTTAGGGCCCTAGTTCTCTAATTTTATAACTGTGTCATTTGGTTATAAAGAAGAGCATCAAACTGCAATACTAATAACAGGCATATCATCACCTTGTTATGCCCATTGGCACCTCTGGACCAGTAGCTAATAGGTTCTAGATAATTGTTCCATCATAATTTCTATAGTGATTATAATGTTGCTGCTGTAGTTTTTTATGTAAGTGATGCTAATTGTTGGCATGTGTATTCTACCAAGTCTGTTCAGTAGAGACCCGGAGACCCTCACCAAAAAGTAGAGATCAGGTCTATCTCAGACTGGTAGCTAGTGTTGGATAAATGGTTCCTGAATCAAGAGATGAGATAACAGAACAACAGACTTGCCCGGATTTTGTGAAGCTCTGGGTTTGATCTCCAGCACTGCATAAACCAGGCATAATGATCCTAGCACATGCTCCTAGGGAGGTGACCGCAGGAGAAGCAGGAGTCCAAGGACATCCTTATTAAGTTCAAGGCCAGACTGTGTTATATGAGACTCTGTCTTTAAAATAAATAAATGAATAAATGAAAAGATAAAATAAATGCCGGGCGTGGTGGCGCATGCCTGTAGTCCCAGCACTCAGAAGGCAGAAGCAGGCAGATCTCTGTGAGATCAAGGCCAGCCTGGTCTACGTAGTGAGTTCCAGGCCAGCTGGGGCTTACAGGGAGACCCTGCTTCAAAAAGACAAAGCAAACAAGCAAGCAAACAAACAAACAAAAAACCCGCATCCCTTCAACTTTGATGGTTGGAATTTCCCAAGTTCTCAAGCAGGACCAGGATGCCCAGCTCTCCATGGCTACAGCCTCAGGTGCTCGCAAGGCACACAAGGAATTCCACCTGAACTTATGCAGCTACAGGGTCCCTTAGGGTTTTTGAATAAGCAGATTCCTGAGCCCTTCCCCAGACCTCTGTCCTCCAAAGGCAGCCTAGGCATCTAGCAATCCAATCCCAGAACGCTGTATTTGGAAACCGCTACAAGGGTTCATGAGTCCCATTTATTAATGGAATTTCTCCTCTGCCCAAGCCTATGTAGTCTCTGGTTTCATCCTCAAAACAATGATCCCCTCATCCATTCAATGATTGGCAGGCTCATTCATATTTCATATAGTCATTTGTTCACACATTCATTTAGCCAATCTTTAGGAAAAATTTCCAATTAGCGATAACCATGCCCCAGATAAATCTCATTGGTTACAATCTACTCAGTTTTTAAGAGTGCTTATGTAGATCAGGCTGGCCTCAGTCTCACAGAGATCTGCCTGCCTCTGCTTCCCAAGTCCTGGAATTAAAGGCATGTGCCACCATACCTGGCAAATAGCCACTTTAATCTTAACCTAGACACCTGGAGATATCACATCAAGGCTGAAGAAGTTTTCTTCAAAGGAAAGAACCTCCTGCCTTTTGGGAGAAATGTTTTAGAGAAAACAGGTTTTGTTTTGTTTTATTTTGCAACAAAGGTTTTCTATGTAACCCAAACTGGGCATTTAATTCCTCCTACCTCAAACTTCTGGGTTCTGGGATAGTGACTGCAAGTGTATCGGCAGTAAAGGGGGCTTTTAATGTCCTGTAAATCCAAGCCCCCAGAGCAGTCCACTCTGGCTACCCCAGTGCCCCTGGACATCAAGCTTCAGAAAGTGAGGGAGAAAGTCCTTTACTTTTCAAGCTGCACTGGAGTCCTGTAAAGCAGGACCCCAGATGCCTCTTGAGATATATGGGATGTATCTTTTGTGTTTGGGAGAGACAGGAAATGTGCCTTAAGGAGGGTGAACTGCACACCAGGTATCTCTACTCCTGGCATGCTGTTCTTGTTACAATGAAGAGGAACAACAGGAAGATTGTTCTGCTCCCAAACAGTACTCCCTGATGTGGGGCAATACAAAGGGTAACTTAACAGTGAGACTGGCCATTTTGTTCTGCTCAAGAAGTCCTGTTGGAACTAAATTGCTTTTAGTTCTTTTTGAGACTGACCTAGGGTCCTAGGACAAAGAGCTAAAGCAATAAGAATGTTTTGAAACGATTTATATTTGCCAGTTTCACTTTGGAGGAGTGGGGGGTGTTTTAAAACAGCCACATGGACCAGGAAGGGGATGGGATAAAGCTTGCTCTGGAAGGATCAACAGGTGTACCTGATTAGCATAGCACAGGCCTCTTAGGCAAGTTTGGCTTGGTTTTCTAGCATCTCCACTTTTCAGCTTTGTTTTTTCCTTTATCGTTACCACTGTCTGCTCTTTCAGAGGGCTTTGGTTTAGCTCCCAGCACCCACATGGCAGTTAACAACTATCTGTAACTCCAGTTCTTGAGGATCCAATGCCCTCTTCTGGCCTCTGCAGGCACTGCACACAGGTATCGTTCTTACATATAGGCAAGCAAAATACACATACACATAAAACAAAAATAAACAAATCAAAAACTCTTAGAACAAATGTAATGGTAGATGCTTTAAAATGTAACCCTAGAATGTCTTCTGTTGCTCTGTGATGGTTTTTAAGGAGAAGACAGACCATCGGAGCCACAGTGCTCAGGAGGCCCTCCCTCCACCTGATCTTTCATTCATTTCTGGACCAGTGTCATCCCTCCTCTCTCCACCATCCCTGTGTGCTACACTCTGGGCTCTTGAGCTCATTGACACTAACCTCAGCTTCCCCAGGGCCTCATCAGCACCTCTACACTGTGCTCATTCACACTATTACTTTGTATTGAATTCCATTGCTTTTCCACATTTAAAATCTTTCCAGGGCTTTGACCATACTTCCATGGTAAAGTACTTGGTTCTCCATGTGCAAGGCTCTGGGTTTGATCCCCAGCACATAAAAAATACTTTTTCATTGGGACTGGAGAGATGGCTCAGCGGTTTAGAGCACTGGCTGCTCTTCCAGAGGACCTAGGTTTGATTCCCAGCACCCACATGGTAGCTAACAACCATCCGTACCTCCAGTTCGAAGGGATCTGCTGACACCCTCTTCTGATCTCTACAGGCATTGCATGACACCAGTGTACCTACCTACATGCAGGCACTCATACACATAAAATAAAAATAACAAAATATTTGTTTGTAAAAAAACCCTTTTTCATATCCATCTTTCCTCCAGGTCTAATAGCTTTCATGGTTTTTAATTTGTCATCCTTCTCTGTTCTTGTGAAGGGGTGTCTTAAATACACTACATACATTCTTCCTCCTTCTGGTTCATTTGTCTAGATTTATTCATCTATTAGCTATTTTATTGTTGATGTGATTTTACTCTAAATCCTTTACTCTAATTCCATAAAGGCAATCCTTTATGAAAGTATTATACATTTTAAGTAAATGTGATCCCCAAATTTCCATGTTATAAAAATGAAAACAGCACTTCTGGCTTTTCTGAACAAAGCACTAGTCTGAACAGTCAGGCATCCTTGGCTTCCCTAGACCCTGGCTGCTTCCACATTCATTGAGATGCGTGGGAGACAGCCGAGGAGGCTTTTCTACAGTGGAACACAGAGGAACCCTTCCTAAGAAGCCTGTAACTCTCCAAGCCTTCTGCCTGCAGATAAGCATCAGCTAGAAATGGATTTGAATTTCAGAAGTGGAACTTTAACTCTGGTGGTTACTTTGAACATACTCTTAGAACTAGAGAATACAAGTGACATTTTTTTTCAGTAGTGCTGGGAATGGAACCTAGGGTCTCTCACATGTTAGACAAGAGCTCTTCCACTGGGCTACTCCCTCAGCCCACACAGTAACCACTTAGCAGTCTTCATAGTGAAACATAGAGTAGCCCACTTTCACAGCCACCACTACTGGTCAATGTAAAAATGAAAACTTTTCTTTGAGAAAAAGATAACTGGGCACACAAGAAACAACTGGCAAACCAAAGGCCAAGGAACACAGCATCTGCATGGGTTTCTAAATGGAGAAATTCACTACAAAAAGTCAGTCATCCATGCTAATAGCTTATAGCATGAATATTAAAATGCATTTGGGAGCAGAGAAGCTAGAGAGATGGCTCAGTAGTTAAGGGCACTTGCTGCTTTTGCAGAGTACCCAGATTCAGTTCCCAGTGTCCAAGTGGTGGCTCACAACCACCTGTAACTCTAGTTATGGGGGATTCAACACCCTCTTCTGGCCTCTGAGGGCACCATGCACACATGATGGTACACTTACACGCAGGCAAAACACTCATGTTCATAAAAAAATTTAAATTTAAAAGTAATAATAAAAAGCCATGCAAGTACCCACATAAAAAGACTGGTGTGGTGAAGTAGATGACTATAGCCCCAGGAGTCTGAGGCAGAGACAGGAGGATCACTGGTGCTTCCTAGTCACCATCTGAGCTCCAGGTTCAGTGAGAGACCCTGCTCAAGGGAACAAAGTGAAGAGTGACAGACCAGGACATCTGACATCCTCTTCTGCCTGCCAAGCATACACATGTACATCACACACACACACACACACACACACACACACACACACAAGCAATTTATTGAGTCTTGAATTGTCCATATCTTTCATTGACCCTTTAATTAAATTTCTAGGATTAGTATACTATCTTATAAATGGGAGGGGAGACTTTAAACTTTATTTTTATTGAATGTTTGCAATTTTCATACAATATGGGTTGATTATATATGATTATATGATTATATATTTGCAATATGGTATTTAGATCCCCTCCCCTTTCCATACCTCCTCTTAATGCCTCCTGCCCAATTTAATGTACTCTCATGTATATAATATGGCCTATAGATTCTGATTTGTGTCCCCAAATGTCCTTCAGTATGGGTCCATTCACTGGGCACACCAAGAGTCCCATTTCTGTAAGACACTTTCCCCTTCCCAGCAATCATCAATTGCCAAAAGTTCCTTAGGGTGGGTTGGGAGGAGACTTTAAAGTTTTAATTCAACCTGAGTGTGGTGGTTAACACTTATAATGCCAGACTCAGGAGGCTGAGGCAGGAAGACTGTGAGTTCAAGTTCAGCTTGCTATAGCAAGACTCTGACTCAAAAAAGCAACAACAAAAATCAAACCAACCAAATAAGCAAACAAAAAATTAGTATAACGCACTGTTTGTTCAATAGTGTAAGAGCCAACATACATGTATATACCCACACACACCTACAACAAATCCCTCTTACAATGTCAAACAACCAGGGCATGCGATCACTGTGATTTTGTTTAACACATTTATAAAACAATTCTGTATTTGGCCATTCTAGCCAAATAAGGGAGTTACAAGTTCAGTAAGAAACTTTGTTTAAAAAAATAAGGTGAAGGCTGGAGAGATGGCATGCAGTTAAGAGAACCAGCTGCTCCTGCAGAGGACCTGGGTTCAATTCTTAGAGCCCACATGGCAACTAACAACCATCCATGACTCCAGTTCCAGGGGAATCCAATGCCCTTTTCTGACCTCGTTGGGCATTGCACAACATGGTGTACTTACGTACATGCAGGCAATACAGTCGTACACACAAAATGAATTAATGTCACTTATTATCATCAATTTGAATCATCACACTGGTCACTTGGTTCTCAACTTCAGACATAAAGACTCAAAAATAGCTAAGTACATCTGGCAAGAGAATACAATCAGGGGCTGTCAGGAAGAGCTGAAATTTCCACTGCACACAGGCAGATGGGGAAGGGGCCCATCTTCCCCACTGATACATCTGTCTTGTAAGTTGTACATCAAGATAAGTGAGGAAGGAGAAATGGGTTGCCTCATGTGGCAGTTTGATGTCCTGTCACGAGAAGATCACCCCTATTCTAGGTGATAAACAACTTCGAAACCCTTCCCTAATTCTCTAAAACTTAGTCAGCAGCCAACGGGGGGAAGTTGCAGCGTCCCTTCTGAGAGAGTGCTTCACTAAGGGAAACCTATTCAGTGCTGGTCCACAGCCCACCCAGGGAATTCTGCTGCCATGTGTAGATTTCCAACATCAACAGATCTGTGCAGTGGTGGACATCTGTACACCCCTATTCAAGAAAAGGGTCATTCTGGACTCTGAAAGTTTTTGAAGTTTTTTTTTTCCAATTCTCAAAATCAAATATTCAATTTTTTGTATTTTACTTGAGCACATCCAACTTTTAAAATTAAATCTGCTTTTATTTTAGCTTTAATGTCATTGTATTTTATCAAGTATCATATGATGGTAGTAGTTAAAGTTTCCAGTGCTCTGAATAGATACACACACACACACACACACACACACACACACACACACACTTCTGCATAGGCGTTTAGAGGTCAAAGGAAAAACATCTGGTATATTATCCACCTTTTTTGTGACAGGATCTCTAACTGGAACCTGGAACTCACCAAGTAGGCCAGGCTGGTTGGCCAGCCAGCCCCATGGATCTGCCTATCTACACTTTAGCACTGTGATTGCAAACACTGTAGGATTTTGACAGCAGAAAGCGTATCTATCTTCCTGTCCTATACTCAGGTCCTAGAGCATAGTAGCATCTAAAACCCAGGCTTTATACATGCTAGGCAAGTCATCTACCACTGAGCTACATCCCAGCCCTTGGTATCTTTTTATCAAGGCACAGTCTTTTTATATAGCCCAAGCTGGCCTTGAACTCCCTACATAGCTCAGGTTCTCCTTGAATTTGTGAGATTATCCTGCTTTTCCCCTCTCAAGAACTATACCTGTACCTCCATGCCCAGCAGCAAATATGTTTTCACATGAATGAAGAACGAATGAATGAATGAACAAAGACAGCTTTTATTAGGAATCAGCTAGCCAATTAAGTCCATGAGTGTTCTTGGAGTGACCTTGTTCCTTCACAGTTGCTAAGTTTCTTTAAAAATGAAAACCGTACAAGGCTATATTAACCTGTGTCTCTTACTGTGTTATGAGTCATTCCTATGCAGTTTATCACAGTGACTGACAGCAAGCCACAGGTGCCTGACACTTCATAGAATCATAGAAAAGGAGGTAGGAACCCTCCGTTCATGCCCACAGACCACTGAGCTTCCCCAAGAATTCTGGAACAGCATGACTTTAGAGCTAAACGTTTCCCTCTTCAGTGGCTTTTCACTCAGCACTTTCTCATCAGTGCTTTATTTGATGGAAATTTCTGTATCTCTTAGCATCAGTTGGTCAGTCAGGCTCATATTCATGACTCATGAAAGAAGGCAGCTTAAGATAGAGGAATGGGGATGGAGCTCATTTGGTAGAGCACTTGCCTAACGTGCCCATGTCCAGGGATCAAACCTTAATGCTGCACAGACCAGGTGTGGTATCTCATGTCTGTAATCCCAGCACTCAGGAAGTAAGGGCAGGAAGAGCAGATGTTCAAGGTTATCCTCAGCTACAGAACAAGTTGGAACCCAGCCTGGGCTATATGTGACCTATCTTTTAAAAATAAGGAGCTGGGAGAGATGGCTTAGCATTTAAGAGCACTGGCTGGGGGCTGGAGAGATGGCTCAGCAGTTAAGAGCACTGATTGTTCTTACAGAGGACCCAGGTTTCATTCCCAGCATCAACATGGCAGTTAACAACTGCCTGTAACTCCAGTACCAGGGTAACCTGATGTCGTCTCCTGACTTCTGCAGGCATTGAATGACAAGGGTACACTTACACACATGCAGGCAATGCATTCATACATATAAAATAAAAATAATAAGTAAAAGTTTTATAAATAAAATTTTTAAAAAGTGCACTGGCTGCTCTTGCAGAGGACCTGGCTTCAGTTCCCAGCACAGACATGGCAGCTAACAACTGCCCAAAACTCAGATTTCAAGGGATCCATTGCTCTCTTCTGACCTCTACTGGCATTGCACAACACTGGTACACTTACACACACGCAGGTAATACACTCATACATAAAATAAAAATCAGATGTTTACCTTCCTTCCTAGGAAATGCTCGTCTGAGGTCTCAGGGAGAGGGGACTCCTAGGCACCACCTGGACTTCCCAGGGGTCCTCATTTCTAGTACTTCATTGGCCTTCACTTAACACTTTATGATGAGTCTCAAAGAAGATGCTAAGCTGTATTGTCTACAAACAGAACTGGGTGAGGTTTAGGTCCGTGGGTGCTCCTCCTGACTAAGCAGGGTGCCATCACAATGGAGATGAACTGAGGAGCCAGCTGCCTGGGTGTGAGGGAGACCTGGAGTTCTATACAAGCCCTTCACACCCCACCCGGCTTTCTCAATTGCTTAATAATTGGCTGAAGGTCATTAACATCCCTCCTCACTGCTACTCAGTGGCTCAGTATGCTGAGCCTTCAGCCTCTGAGTCTCTGCTGTCAGTGACAGCCTGGAGTGGTAGACCTTGGTGCCAGGAGCAGGTTCTGTGCACAAATGCCTGGGAAACCACCCTTAATACCCCCACTGCAAGGGGCGGAAACTGACACACTGAAGATACTAAACTGGTAACCTGTCTCTGCCTGGAACCTCTTTAGAGCCACCAGAATCCCCTCAATGAGAAAATCTGCTGGGTGCTCACAGCTCAATGTACCCTGCATCCAGAAAGCCTTCTCTTTGCTTTAATCCGGGAGCCCTGACCCAGGCTGTCAGTGTTACTCCACGATTTGCTGAGAGCCGGTGGGATTGTCCGTGCTCCGGGGGACACATTTTCCAGCTGCTGCTCATACATCAGTCTCCCAGCTCTGCAATCTCATTTGGGTCAAAGATAATTTGTGCAAGAATGATTTAGTAACATGTCTCGCCCAAACCTGAATGTCAATCTCGGTGCGCTTTACAGGTGACAAGCTCCTGTCCTGTGCAGGAGACAGGCATGCCTTTTCTGCCTCTCTCAATCCCCTGCACACTGATTTCCTAGAAACAAGGGTCTGAATAAAAGTCTACAGTTTCCAGTTTGGGGATTTAAAAAAAAATGTATTAGAAGCTCCCAAAATGACAAGGAAGACAATGTTCTCTGTTTTCTGTGTTTGCTTGGGGGAAAAAAAAAAATCTAGCCTTCCTCGCTGAGGACCTATTGGCAACTGATAGATGTTCAGAAAGGGAAAGTCAGTTTTCCACTCTGATGTGATATTTGGTAGGATGACCAGACTCCAAGGGATAGACCCACACCCAAGAGGGAAACAGATTAGACTCCATAAGCCTTTTTTAAAAAGGCAAATAATAATAGAGGAAATGAAGTCGGGGTGGGTAAGGTTGAGGGTACAGAAAAGGGAGGGGGTCTTGTGATAAAAACACACTGTATGAATTCTCGAATATATATAAGCTAGCCTTCCTTCCCTTTGATCAAGGGTGGAACCACCATAATCTTGTTTGGCCAGCAGGGGGATGCTCCCAGGCAGGGGAGGTAGTGTTTTGTTTTTATTATTTTGTTTCTATGCTTCTTAACTCTGGGCAATAGTCCTTCAAGGAGGTGCGCGCGCTTGCGACCCAGAGGGCGATCTGTACACAAGAAATTTCCACGTGTTCCAGGATTACCCCGCTACCCCTCTTAGCACTGAATTCTGAAGGTTGCTTTCTCTGAAGGAATCCGTCAGCTTCCTGCAAAAATTCTAGAGCTGTGTTTCCAAGGGTCATAGGGACGGCGAGTCCAGGTCAGAATGGAAGGACACTGCGGCTCCGGGCAGCCCTTCAGACCAATGACACCGCCCCTGTGTCCCCTCACCAGCCAGGTGACCTTACACTCCAGCCCATCATGCCCCGCCCTCTCCTGGGGCTTCTTACCTTGTCTCTGTACTGAGCTACCCCGGAGTACTCCCGTGTCTGGACGCACTGGTACCACCCACGCGAGCGATATACAAGTGCTTCTCGCCGCCAGCACCGCTGACCTCTGGCCAGTCGCTGACAGTCACCTTGGTCACCCAGCGGCAGGGCAGCTCCTAGGTGGGCTGAGCGCGCAGCCTTAAGAGCCCGACCCCAGTGCTGCGGGAGGAGGAATCAGGGAGGAGCCTGTGGCCCAGCCTCTCTCTTCAGCCCAGCTGCCACTGCCCCAGCACACTCAGCTACCCAGCATTCAGCACCCTCCCCAAGGCTGTGCCTCCTCCTGGCCCCGGGGCCTGCACTCACATTTGATTGGATCCCCACCGCGCCTGGAGCAGTGGTGGGCTCCCGGGGTCCAGTTCTGACACTCAGTGTCCTCGGTCCTCTTGTGAGATGACTCCAACTCACAAGCCTATCTTGCTAGTTTTATTTTGTTTCTCTGAATTTACAAAGTTCAGTTTTCACTGAGTGCTTGCCTGGAATCTGAAATGTTCCACAGCGTTGGCTTTTGTGCAGGAACACGGGTTCACAAGGTGCATGGACCCTGCCCCAGACAGGAAGTGTTGCCACTGTGGTAGCCTCATTTCTTTGTGATGAGTGTGGGGCAAATGTCTCAATTTTTGTAGTTGCTGTTGTTTGTTTTTTCTAAAACACCAGTCTTCATTTTCCAATGGTTTCCCCCTTAAATCCACTTTCCAATAATTTTTAAAGCATTGTCATCTAAAACTAATTAGAGACTTTCAGGGAAAATAAGTTGAAATTTACATGTAATGTTATTACAATATTATATTTCTGTCGTTTGGGGGACAGATTAAATTTCGTTTAATCTTTATGAACTTTAAAGTTTTAAAGTTTACCTACAGAGTTTCATTATGGCTCTTTCATAATACTTATTTGTCCCCATCCCCCTCCCCCACTGTCCTCCTCCCCAAACCCTTCTTATTGATCTCCTTCTTCCCATTACAACACCCCCCTTTTTGTTTTCCTATCACATTTGTTTATCTTATTTATTTATTTTTATTTATGGTTGTGCTGAAGTTTGAACTCAGGTCCTCAGGCATTCAAGACAAGTACCCTACCAACTGAGCTCAGCCTTACCCTCTCTTTTTATTTTTTAAAATATTTATTTGTTTGCTCTCTCTCTCTCTCTCTCTCTCTCTCTCTCTCTCAACTAGAGATGACATTCATTTTATTTTGTTTGATATTTATTCTGTGGACTGTATTAAGAAGGCATATGTTGCCAGGCATGGTGGCGCACGCCTGTAGTCCCAGCACTCTGGAGGCAGAGGCAGGTGGATCTCTGTGAGTTCAAGGCCAGCCTGGTCTGCATAGTGAGTTCCAGGACAGCTGGGGCTACAGGAAGACCCCATCTCAAAAAGACCAAAAAGAAGAAGAAGAAGAAGAAGAAGAAGAAGAAGAAGAAGAAGAAGAAGAAGAAGAAGAAGAAGAAGAAGAAGAAGAGGAGGAGGAGGAGGAGGAGGAGGAGGAGGAAGGCATATGTTGTAGCTGTTTTCTCTCATTCCTCAGTAGTGTGATACTGGGAAACCATGTCATCAAATCTGGCTCTCACTTTCCTCATCCATCAAGCAGAGACAATCGACAAGTCAGAGGCACTCTGTGAGAATGCAATGAAAATCATGTCAAAAGCTTAGACTGGAACCTGGCACCAGGTTCAATGTGCACTCATTCAATGTGCACAGAGGCACATGCCCATATTCTGATCACTTGGCAGGTGAGGACAACAGCATGGGGAGTTTAAGTCTCAGAGAGCCTGGGGGAAGAGGTACTAGAAAGAATGTAAGAGCTAAGGGATGGGGCAGTACTGTGACATGCTGTCTTGGCTACACAGCAAACTTGACTACATAACAAATTAGAGGCCAATCTGAGTAACATGAATGAAACGATCTCACAATAAGCAAATAAATGCAAAAATGTATAACAAGATAATGCTCATAAATATTTAGAATAATATTTGGCAAGCAAAGTGATAGATGCCAGTTACTTATATGAGTTATGCATATATACATAAAACATATAGAGAGAATTCATATATGAAAATATGCATATGAATTTCTGGGAAGAGCTGAAAGATACTGCTGGTTTGTGTGGCTGGGAGAACATACTTGAGGCAGATGGAGTATTGAAATAGTAAAGGTTGGAGAATGGAACTTGAGGTCCAGGAGCTCAAAGGTGAGGTAATCCCAGAGGACAGTACATCCAAAATTGTCACTCTTCAAAGTTTCTGAAATTGAGGCAATAAAGAATATGCTAACTAACATTTCATCCAAAATGCAAGGTTTATTATCCAATGCCAGGCTCAGCCTTCATGCCTCACCAGCAGAGACTTGATGTCACTGTAGATTTCATTTTCTCCATTTCCTTAGCGATTGACACCATGGATGTCAGAACTGTTTCTATGTGTTCAGTTGCTATGCTCCTTGCCTAGATAGCCAAACTGTTTTCTCTCTCCTTGAGAGCACCCCTGCTGATCCAGTAGAGAAGTAGGAGGCATCCTGCTAAGTTCAAGATTCCTGGGTGTCTCCATGGACTTTGACTGAGTGACCTAGCTTCTTGATCTAGTTGTGAGTTATTTCTACATGTAGAACGTCCCTCATTCCCTCTGCCATGTTAAATAACGGCTCAAGAACTATACCTTTGATATCCACATAATGTTATATATAAGCTCAGTCTAGAAAAAAATGGTGTCGCTTACTAATTCAATGTACATTAAACTTTTCTCCATCTCAATGAACATTATTTGTCACTGAAGTTACTTATCATGTGTACAATATACTGTCACCCTGGCTGACCTCAAATTCTCTATGTAGACCAGGCTGGCTTCAGACTCACAGAGATCTACCTGCCTGTGCCTCCCAAGTGCTGATATTAAAGGCATGAGCCACATGCCTGGCTAATGTACTGTTTTCATTTAGCAGTCTAATGCTAACATCTTCCCACACCAATATAGCCACATGTACACTATCAGTTTTGAAAGCTATTTCCCCCTTGCTAGTGGAAACTTGGGTGGTTTACAGTGTTTAATTTATAGAAAATATTTTACTGAGCTTTTTTATATTTCATTCAACACTTCTTAATCAAACTAAGACTTTTCCCCAACAGGTTTCATGTATTCTACCATACATGTTAAGTCCCATCTGGTCAAGCATTTTACCTGGATATCCTTCAGTGCAAGTTCATCCACTGGGGTCTAGTCAACCTATCTAACAATCTTAAGGAAGGTCTACTCTCCTTTACCCAGTGGTAATCAGCCTCCAGCAGCTCTCAGGTTTCCCGTGCACCACTCTGGGCCCTTGTCTGCTTGAGTTGGCATGGGTCTTGTGCTTGATGCCACAATTGCCATAATTTCACAAGAGGAAGCTTCCAATAGCCTGAAAGCCTCTGTTTCCCTCTGTTCATGGACCAAACCTTACTCTTTTGCTCTTGTCCCCGCCCCTTACACAATGATTCCTGAGCTTTGGGTGAGAGAGGTTTAATAAAGGAGTTCTATCCAAGGACACACACCCTGTAGTCTCTTATTCTCTGAAACTTAGCCAGTTATGGCCTCATGTGTGCTTCACACGCTGTTGTATAAAGAAGCTTTGCTGTTGAGAGTTGAAGGATGCACTAGTATTCTCTCCACCCCCTGTTCCACCATGTTCAATGAGCCTTAGCTGTAGAGGTTCAACTATAGATATGTCTGTTAGAGGTGAGCATCTCTTAGAAGTATAGGCACTGTGTGACCAGTTGTTGAATTATGCAGTAGCCTCCATCTGTTACAAAAAGAAGCTTCTTTGATGAGTGGTGTGCTGTATTCTTGTCTATAAATGTAAGGATCCATATTTAGCATATGGTAAGAAATTTCATTTGTCGAGCTATGACAGAGATAGGGTTTTCTCTAGGATCTATGACCTCTCCAGTCATTTATATTTGGCTATAATTACAGTGCCACCCACGAGTTCACTCCCACTGAGAGGGCTTTAAGTCCAATTAGATAGCTGTTGATTGCCCTCCAGATAACAGTGCCACTGCTGTACCATAGAGATAGTTTGCTGTGCCAGTCATTATGTTTATTCGGCTTTAGGACAGGATTGGATCATTGATTGATTTTTCTCCCGTAGCAGTTAACATAGTAGCCTGTAGAACTCTGAGAACTAGCTTTCTATGAAAAAGCTTCCAGGTCAGTTCCTGCTCCATTGTTCCAATGTGCCCAAATTATGACCTGTCTTCAGCAATAGGGTCTTACCTTCAAGTTCTGTGAGATAACCAAAGGCTTGGGGAATAGCCTATGTTACCTTGGGAGTCTCTTGGACTAGTCTGACCAACCGCTTAAAGGGAGGTCTCCTCTGTCTGGCACTACATTCCTTGCCATACAGGCCCCAGTTATACACGTGCACTAATGTTCAGACACCGTATGTGTATTTCTCAGGGGGTTCAGAAGCCAACACATTTCCATCTGTCTTCCTATACTACCTACCCATGATCCATTCATCTGTCTCCTCTTTCCAGGTTCAACTGCCTCCTTCCCAAGTCTAAGCGCCCCCATTATCCCCACCCTCCCCCTGAGAACACCCACCTCCTCAACCCCTCTCTCCTGAGTCTCCTCCTCTCCCACCCCCATGGTCCCCTGCATGTTCTTCCCTCCCCCCTCCCAGCCAAACACTCCCACTTTCTCCATACCCCCACACCCCACAACACCTGTTCCCAAATATCCCCTTCTTTGGGGCTTTTCTTTCCCTTTACCTGCATGTTTCCGTTCCACTTTCCTGGATACACACACACACACACACACACACACACACACACACACACACATATATATATACACTGACGTATAAGGGATTGTTGTTACAATCCACAAATGAGGGAGAACAGTTGTCCTTGCTTTTCTACATTTGTTTCTTTACTTAGTATAACAGTCTCTAGTTCCATCCATTTACCACCATGCCAGCCAGCTCAGGCACTCTCTGGCAGTCTGAAAAGGTCTGGGCCCCTACTCTACAGTGCTTAGTTTTTGAAATGTCACTTCAGTGAATGCTTTGTAAATAAATCTTTGTGCGTGTCTGCAATTCTTTGTTGTGAAGGGCTAAAACCGGATTTTATGAGTCAGAGTATATGCATCTTTTCTCTTTTATTTCTCCCTCATACATGGCTGTCCTGATTTTAGCCCAGAATACATTTCACGTTATTGTGGAAAAATTACTTCTCCAAACATGATGGACTCATACTGATGTTACTTCCCCATTCTCAAATTGTTAATGTTTCTCACTATACACTGGGAGAAATACAGAAATCAGCTAGTCATGCTGATGTGGCCTTCATGTCCTTGCAAAATCTAGCCTCAGCCACCTTTCCCTAAGGATTCCATACTCAGCTTGGTTTATGTTCAGACATTCTGGATATCATGTGATAGCATCTCCTTGGCTAGCAGGAGGCCTGCCTTTCTGGTTTGGGTCCTGACAAGAAGTCAAATGGATTATTTGATGATTATTTAGAATAGGGACTGTTGATAAAAAGCAAAAGCATAATTTAGGATGGCAACCAATAAAACATAGTATAGTCCTTCTGAATAAACAACACTGAGAACCCTGGCCAGCCATGAGCTTGAAGAAGCAAGAGCAGAAAGCAATGGCTGGCATTTGGCCAGGGCTGGTCTTTGGAGAAAGGCATCTGACAAGAGCTTTGACCTTCACCACTAAGCAAGCAGGATAGCAAGGAAGTCAGATTCTAACCCCTACTCCACCTACTCTCCAGTGTCCTGCTGGATGTTATTCAAGCCCAGCTGGAAGGCACTGGCATGAGAGCCCATGGGTGCTGTCCAGATAGGTCAGCCTCTGCAGTGGAGAATGATAGGGAACAGGTCTAACAAGACAAATAGCAGATGTCGGACTTGTTCCAAAAGGCTGAGTCTTAAAACACTTTAATGATTTTTCTCAGGGTGTTTAACATAGTCACAATTTCAATTCACTTGTGCAATATCTCACTTCCTCAAATACATTAATACCTTCGTAAAGAAAGATATGGCCTATTCACACACATTATGAGATGCTCAAAAATATTCACTATGAATTTATCTCTCAAGGGGACTCCCTTGGACTGGTGGTGATGCTTGATTAGTAAAGCTCTTGCCTGGCAAGCATGAGGACCTGAGTTCAATCCCCAAGAACCCACTGAAAAAAATAAAACCTACCTTAGTGGTGTTTTCTTGCAATCCCAGCTCTGGGGAGGCACAGCAGGAGAGTTGCTAGGGATTCCTGGCAAGCCAGACTAGCCTACTTGGTAAGTTCTAGGTCACGATGAGAGACCTGACTCAAAAGACAAGATGGATGGAATCTGGAGAAGTACAGCTGTGGAAGTCCTCTTTGCCTCCACATGCGTATGCACAGACACACAAACACATGCAAATGGACACACACACACACACACACACACACACACACAGGGAGTCCTTTTAAAGCAGTTGAACCAGGGCTTTCCCTGGTTCAAGAAGAAATAGTAGAAGATAGCTGTCTAGACAATGGCAACTATGTATAGTAGAAGGGGTATGGGATATGAAGACACTAATCTACAGCTCTCTATAAGCCCCATTGAAGAGTCACGACGTGAGCAGGCTTCACGTGTCCCATTCAGGTGATATAGCACCCAGTTCAGATGAGGGAGAACCATGATTGAGTCTCTGCAAATGGTCTCTGTGGCAAAGTGTTTAAGAAATGGAACTCCTAACTTGAATGAATAAGGTGTCATAAGCCTTCAGACAGATGAGTATGCCCCTCCAGCTCGAGTCAGTCGGCATAAAACTGGAATCAAGCTCCAGCATAGTCCCTTCTCAAGTTCAAGTCAACCAAGGTCCTCCTCTCTCACCAGGAGGCTGTGCGGAAGTTCTTAAAGGATAGATGTAGATGGAAACAAAAGCTCTGCAAACTGCAAAGAGAAGCTCGCTCTCGACTTGCTACCCCAAGATGTGGGAAACCCTGGGGCTTCCCTGAGATCAGAGCTCTGATACTGATGCTGCCAGGCACTGCGAGTGATCAGTTCTCTTAGGACTCCAAAGAGGAAATGGAGAGTTGACCTGAGTACGTCTAAGCTCTCCGGGCCTCAGTTTCCTCATGTGCAAACTCCCTATAATTCAGGTTTAGGGTTAGGAGTGATGAAATAATATTCTTTAAACACCTCAAACAATGCCTAATGGGTGAAGACCTCTCCATTAGCATGTTCCTTTTCCTTCCTATCACTTTAGTTCTCAGGATAGTGTTCTGTTGCTCTCACTAATTTGCTGCTTTGAAGTAAGTAAGAACTGCATCATTCTTAGGCAGGAAGTCTCAACTTCAGTGACTTTGCAATGTGACTTTGACACAGCCCCTCCTGAGGTAATGCAAGATTTCAGAGAAGAGTGTGGATACCAGAACCAAATCTCCAGATCCTCCTAAACACCGGCAAATGAATTGTGACGCTATGACTCAGTTTTTCCTGCCTATGCAGAGGGATAATCATTGTACTGCCCTACACGACTCAGCCTTCCGTTTGTTCAAGCTAACTTGTTGATGTGTAATGAAGCACTTTGAACAAAGCCTATGTCTTCTGATCATCTTCAGAATTGGAGGGAGGCAGAGGAGAATCAAACCATGGAGTCCCAAGCATGGGTCAATGCAGACAGCAAATACACGAGGGATGGCAAAAGTGTCCGACCTGCAGGCACTTGTCCTGCACTTGCATTCAAGTGGAGCTGAAGTGAGAGAGATGATAACGAATCAGAGCACAGTCTTTCAGTAAACATTTACTATCAGTGGTTCTCGATGTTTCTACATACAAAATGAGCTTTTGACTTATTTCTAAAATCCATTTTAAAAAAGAACACTTTTCTTACTTTTTATTATGTGTATGTGTGTATGTGCACATGACTATAGGTGTTATCAGATGCCAGAAGAGGGTTCAGATCACCTGGCTCTGGAGTTACAGGTGGTTTTTGAGCGTCCTGATATGGGTACTAGGAACCAAACTCAAGTCCTATGCAAGATTATTATGTGCTCTTAACCCTTGAGCAGTCTCTCCAGCCTCTAGACTCTCTTGAACTAAGCTTTGATTCTCAGGAGAAAAGCCTTCGTGAACATCACCTCAGCCAGAAATGCTTGAGGCAAAGTGACCACAGATCAATAACTAGACCACAGGTATGACTTCCAGTGGCCTATCATCAGATAGACAAGAAATACAATTCAGATTTTTTTCTTTTTTTCAAACAAGGTCTCATGTATCCAGGCTGACCTCAAACTCATCACATAGCTAAAGACGACTTTAAATTTCTGATCTTTCAGCCTCCACATCTCAAGTGCTCATATTACAGGCATGCACCACCACTGCAGTTTTTATGCAGTACTGGTGATTGAACTCAGAGCTTCACGATGCTAGGCACACAGTCTACCAACTGGGTCACAGCCCCAGCTGCAGATGTAGATTTTTGGTCACAGGGTAGTAATGCCAACACTTGAAAATACTCATCACACAAAATGTATATCCTGGTAGAAGATTATACTACACGCAGTAAATATAGATATGGTAGATCTATAAGAAAAGGATTATTTTGATTTTATTTTTATGCAGCTTTGTGTATTATTTATGTCAAACTTTTCAGTTTTCCAATTCAAAATATATTACATTATTTCGGAACTTTTGGAGGACAATTTTTTACACTAAGCTTATTAGTACTTGTAAAAAACACAATGTACAGAAATATTCAAACAATGGAAAAGACCATTTAAAACTCATATTTACATGGAATTACTTATGGACACTTCCTATTTAAGGACTTACTCTGCAATGTAGTGAAAGAAAATCACTCTTGAAAGAAATTCTGGGGCCTTTCCCTTCAATTGACCTTTTTCCCTGGCTAGTTCAGGACGACTTGTGAAGAAATTAGACACTAGGAACTTTTAAAAAAATATTTTATTTATTATTTTTATTTTATGTGTATGAGTGTTATGCCTGCGTGTAAGTAAGTGCACTCCATGTCATGCAACACCTGCGGATGACAGAAGAGGCTGTTGGATACCCTGGAACTGGAGTTACAGACAGCTGTTAGCTGCCATGTGGGTGCTGGGATTCGAACCCAGGTCTTCTGTAAGAACAGTCAGCGTTCTTAACTGCTGAGCCATCTCTCCAGCCCCTAGGAACTTTTTATTACAGGGAAATTATCATTCAAAAGGGGACAAGAGGAAATGAGCTGAAGCCTGCAGTTTTCTGATGGCAGCGCCTCTCATTCTCTGCTAGCTAGCCCTTATCACAATTCCTCTGTCCCTTATCAAGGAGACCTCTGCCCTAGAACTCTTACATCACTCGAAGAAGACTAGCTCTCAGCAAGTATTTGTTCAATGAAATCAAGCTGAACTGAAACTGTTAGGAAGCTTGAAAAGGGTGATGTGGCATGACCACATAGCAGCCAAACCGACCTTCGAAGGAAATGCAAGTTGCACCATCTTATCTGTATCTTTGTTTAAAACCTTTGATGGCTACTGTTTATACTTGAAAAGAATCCAAACTCATAACTAGGTCCCAGAACACTCTAAATGGTCTAGCACTTACCTGCACTAAATTCATCTTCTACTTGCCCCCAACTCCATTACCAGCTGCATCCTCCCTTTCTCTATTGTTTGAATAAGCCAAGCTATGTCTCTCTCTGCGTGGACCACATTTTCCAGCTCCTCAGATACTAGCATTCTTCGTATTTGACAGGTCTCACCTGTCAAGGTTCTTCAGAAGATAAGAAACAATAGACCATATAAGAAGGGGTTTAGTAGATGGCTTCCATGCTCAGGTCATAGATGGAGTAGTTCCCACAATGACCACTTGCAAAATGGAGAGCTGAGGATATTGATAGCTGCTCAGTCCAAGATGCCGGAAGCCTCCCAACAAGAGGGTCCAATGATGCAGTCCCAATTTGCAGATGAAGGCTGGAGGTCCCCCTGGAGAGCCATTGGTACAAATCTGGGTAGGAAGGCTGATGAATCTGGAGATGGGTGTCCATGGGTTACAGCAGCAAATGAACCAATGTACATGCTCAAACACGTGTGACACATACATGGGTGAGCTTCCTTCTTGCTTTTCTTTCCATCTAGGACTTCAGTGTATCTGGTGATGCCATGTTCAGGGATGGTCTTACCCTCTCATTTAGCTGGCTGACTCACATGCTAATACTTCCCGGAAATACCCTCAAAGACACAAGTAGACTTGGATTAGTCTATTTTTGATGCTGTGTCAAAGTACCGGAGAAAAACAACTTAAGGAAGTAAAGTGGGGGTTTTGGGCTCACGTTCAGAGGTTTCAATCCATAGTCAGCTGCTTCGTTGCTACAGGCCTTTGGTGAGGCCCAGCATCAAGGGGAGAGGATGTGGTAGACAGTGTGGTGGAGCAGAGTGTCTTACCCCGTGGCTGCCAGGAAACAGAGAGGACAAAAGAGGAAGGTGCTGGGGATAGGAAAGACATACTCCCCATGATCTACTTTGTAACTTGGTAGCACTTTCTACTCCCCACCCCCTTTCAACAATGTTATCAAATTATGATTCCAGACCTGGGGAGATGACTCATTCTATGAAATGATTGTTGCACGAGCATAATAATCTGAGATTGATCCCCAGAGTTTGCATTTTTAAAAAAGCAAGTGTAATGGTACATGCTTGTAATCTCAGCACTGGGGATGCAGAGACAGGAAGATACTAGAGGCCAAATCAGTGAGCTCCGGGCTCAATGAAAGAGCTATATCAACAAATAAGATGGAGAAGCAACTGAAGAAGGCACATGATGTTGACCTCTGGCCTCCAAAACTCCTGCACACAGAGAGAAACACACACACACACACACACACACACACACACACACACACACACACACTGGATGAATCCATTGATGGGGTCAGAGCCTTCATGATCCAGTTATTTCCTAAGATCCCATTTACTGACAACAAACCCTTCAATGCACAAGCTTTAGGGGCCCTTTTATATTCAAACCTAACAGTGCTTACTAGTGTTGTGTTTCTCAGTCTAGTCATAACCAATATCAGTCATGGCACCTCCTCAGGCCGTGTCCATAATCCTTTCTACTTCTCTCTGCCATCACATGTTTGCTCATGACCTTTACAGGAGCTGTAAGTTTGCGTGCGTATGTTGTTGCTGTTGTTGTTTTTCTTGTATTTTGTCTGTCTTTTTCTGTACTATAAACTCAGAGAAATCAGGACAAGAAGTAGCTTGTTCTCTCCCTGGCTGTTCTAGTTTCCCTTTCTGTTGCTGTGATAAAAGCCCAAAACAACTTAGAAGAGGAAAAGGTTTATTTCATCTAACACTCCCAGGTCACAGCCCATTATTGAAGGAAGTCGGAGCAGGAGCTCAAGACAAGAGCTTGAAGGCAGAACTACTTGCTACTCCACACAGCATTACCTCCTACTGGGAATCTCACTCATAGCCAAGAAAGTACGGCAGGAGCCATGGGGGATGCTGTTTGCAATCTGGCTCAGCCACTGGTTCGTGCTTAGTTAGCTTCTTTTATATAGTCCAGGACCACCTGCTAGAGGGATGGTATTGTCCACAGTAGACTGGGTCATTGTACATCAATTAATAATCAAGACAGTCCCTCACAGACAGGCTCACAGACCAACTCAATCTAGGAAATTCCTCAACTCAAGTCTCTCCTCTCAAATAACTCTAGGCTGTGTCAAGCTGACAGTTACCAGGACACTGAGCCAGTATAGCAACTGTCATATATTAGCAGAAATATAGGAGACAAATGGAGGGAAGGAAAGAGAGAAGTGGAAGGAAAAGAAAGGAAGAAAGGGGGAAAGGAGGGAGGGAGGGAGGGGGGAACTGAAGGAGGAGGGAGGGGGAGAAGGGAGGGAGGAGGGAGGTGTTTCAGATCTGCAGAATCATAGATATGATAGATGTTTGATTAGAGGGAAAGAGAGGAGGGGAAAGGAGGCCAGAAGAAAGCACCTAGAGATGTTACTATTTACTTATTTAAGCAGCAACCACATTTCAGGTGTTTTATTAATTATTTCAGCTAATTGTATTTAATGGCTTGAAGAAAAATAATTGGTAAAATTTCCTCTGAACCATGAGAAAAAAGAAACTGAAAAGTTAAAGGCGTTGTCCAAGATCCCACAGCTGGTTCTGAATGTGAGGGGCCCAGGCTGTCCCCACCTCTCCCCAGGGTCAGGCATTTCCTAAGACCCTGTGGGTTACTGAACAGCTAGCATGTTTCACAGCCTTTTGTGGGTTGCTGGAATTGTCTGTTTTTCAATTTTGTTTTGTTTATCAAGTATTCTTTGAAAGACACTGAGGACCATCACATTTCAACTGAAGTAGAAGATGGAATTGCTCAAGGGTTTGGATGGGAAGCAGAGACAATGTGGCCCCACCAGACACCCAGGGCCAGGAAGCCAAGGCTGACTGGCAGGCTGCCCTGGGGAAGGAGGGGACGTTTCCATGGGGCTAAAACAGTAACACTCCAGGTCAGCTAAGGCTGCCTGTAGGGCAGAGCTTCTTGGGAAAAGACAGTAAGTATTTTCATCTTTGCTTTCTCTCACTACGGCAGTTATAGACCACTCATACTTGTTAGAACATGATTGTTGCCTGCGTTTTAGATGAAGATATACTTCCATACAAATTAGAGTTTAGGTATACTGAAGCAAATTCACAAGGATTTTCATAAAGGAAAGTTTGCTAAATTTCAGTTATAACAAACTAGTGAATTCAAATCAATTCACAAACCATAAAATTGGATCTATTTAGGGTGTCATGTTCAGTGGGTTTAAAAATCCTAGAGTTGTGAAACCATTATGCACCACAATCTAATTTTGAAACATTTCACCACCCAAAGATGAAACCCTGTACTTTGTAAGCAGTTATTCCCCACACCTACCCCCATCTCAGTCCTAGGCAGCTATTAATCCACATTTTGATGCCATAGATTTGCCTGGTCTGTGCATGTCACACAAATGGAAGAATGTCACATGTGGTCTTCTAGGTCTGACTTTGTTCACCTTGCATGGTTTAAGATTCACCTGTGAAGAATGTATCACTAATCCATTGATTTTGTGTATGTGTGGGCACACATGTGTGAATGTGGCTGTGGTGGATACAGGTCAACGTTGAGTCTTGTTCCTCAGGAGCCATCCACCTTGTTTTATAGAGAAGCTCTCTTGTTATATAGGGTATCTCATTGGCCTGGAGCTCACCAAACAGGCTAGGCTGACTGGCCAGGAGCCCCAAGTTCCTGCTTGTTGCTGCCTCTCCAGGCTAGGATTACAAGTGTGTTTTATCCCTAATGGATACTAGGAATTAAATTTGGGTCTTCGTTCTTACACGGTAAACAGTTTACCAACTGTGCTATCTCCCAAGTCTTATTCAGTTTACCACCAAATAATATTCTGCTATATGAATGTGATAAGTTTTATTTGTATTTTCATCTGTTGACTAATATCTTGGATATTTACACTTGTTACTTATGACTAAGGCTTCTATGAACATTCTTGTCTAATTTTTTATAGATATATTATCATTCACTTTTGTAGGTATCCATTGGAAGATTTATGCTTTTCAAAACTCATTATGAAGCTACAGTGATTAAGGTTGGGTGAAGGCTTATGGTCATCATTAAAGTTGGTGCTGCGAGACTTAAAACAAACCTGCACATCTCCCTCCACACCTTCTGCCATTTTTACCCTAGTCACTTGTCTTCCCAGCTCCCTCTATGTTGGTATCTACTTTGGGCCCTGTTGATAACAGTGGTAAAGGATCCTAAACTCTGGCATAGCTCAGCAGTGATCCAAGGCATACTGGGGACCTTGTTAACCTCTCAGGATAGGAGTTGATGACTCTGTGACTTGCCTTGTCTGCAGTCACCTGGCATGTTAATATTACCAGCCTTCCTGGGAGGAGAGAGGCCTCCCTAGAGCCTTGAAGCCCTGGGGCTTAAAGGAAACTGACCATCTCACTGATCAGGTGCTTGCTTCTCAAGCCTGCCTTCTTTGGCCCAAGAATGCCTATAGCTGGTTGCTGCTGGGCACCAAGTAGATGGGACACCCTCCACAAGAAAATGGGGAAGGAGGGGCCAGAATTTCCCTTCTTGTTATATAAGTTGTTTTTAAGTTCCTATGCAATAGCTGCAACTTTGACCCTTGGCATAAAAGTTGTTTGCTGTCTGATCCTTTGCAGAAAAAAAGGTTGTCAACCCCTAGTCTACATATTCGAGTTGGAAGGAAGCCCTTTACTTTACAGCATATGCCTCCCAGTCACAGAGTGCTAGACCTGGGTTTGAGATCCTCCACTGACAGTCACCCAGATAAGTCCTATTCATCTCTGGGATCCAGCCTAGGGCTCCTTACAGAACAGTTCTGTTTTCTCCCCAGTCTTAGTGAATGGCTCTTTCTTTCAGTCCCCTGGACACTCAGGGTATTGAGTTTTAATTATGTTTACTCCTTTCTCTTTCAAGGGCTGTTCATACATTTTGTTGTGTAACAGACGCCACACAAAGATCCCTACTCTGCATCTTAGAGTTTCAGATTCAGTAGGTCAAGGTCAAGGTTAAGCCCAATAATGTGCGTTCTTAATGAAATCTCAGAGCTGCTGCTGGTCAGAGTTGATAAGACAGGCTCTGTTCCCTTCTTGAGATCTCAACTTACATCTTAAGATTAAGGGCATCCCCAGGGTGTGCACTCTGAACTCCTCATGTGTTTATGCCATCATTTCTCAAGATTTCAGAACTTGGCATCTTTTACATTCTTAAAATAATCCAAAGAGCTTTCATTTATGTAATTATGTCTATCAATATTAACACTATGTAAAGTTAAAACATCCTGAAGTATAGATAAATTAATTTATAAGAACTGGGATAAATCCATTACATGAAAAATATCTTCATGAAATTTCCAGAACAATAAAGAAAGTGAAGAATAACGTTGGGTTATTCTCTGCTCCCTGAATCTCATCAATAGCTAGCTTAATTGGAGTCAGCTTGATTCTTATATCAATTTTGTCATCCAATTTGTTGTTTTGATTGAAGTATATGAAAAATATGACTTCAGACATGTGTAAAGTTGGAAAAGGAGAAGTATTGTTATAGCTTTTACAGATAATTGTGGACTTTCTTCTTTGATTTTACATCCAACCTGAACAAGTGGTAGGGTTTCTCTCTCTCTCGCTCTCTCTCTCTCTCTCTCTCTCTCTCTCTCTCTCTCTCTCTTCAGTTATTTTTACTATTTTTAATTATGTGCATGTGTGTGTCTGTGTGTATGTGCACATGAATACAGGTATCCTTGGAGGCCGGAAAATAGTGTCAGATCCCCTGGAGCTAGAGTGCCAGGCAATTGTGGGCAGCCTGACATGGGTACTGGACACTTAACTTGGGTCCTCTGCCAGAGCAGTGTGTGCTCTTAACCACTGAGCCCTTCCTCAAGCCCCTAGTGATAGTGTATTAAAGATTAGCTGTAATTTAGAATCTGAAATGGTCTCCATGGACCTGCCATGCTCCATTTCATTAAAACCCCCTGGTCCATTGCCAATGGCTCTTTACATATACTTCAATTTGCAACGTCCTCCCCTTATCATATGGAAAATACGGGTCCATGGAGTGATGATTATTTGCACAAATTGACACATTTCATTATACAATAATATAAAAGCACATCTGTTAAGCCATATATTCAAGGATAAGAGTCAATAAAATAATTCTTATGGTATCACGAGGCACACTTCAGTAAAACCGGGTTTTTCCCTATAAAAGTGGCAAATAAGGTGACAACCAGACCAGTTTGTTGTCTGTCGTGCTTTGTGTTCAGCAGTGTTCTCTACCATTGTCTTTGAACCATCAGGAAAATTGACAACAGGATGAACAAAGTCAGTGACATTTCCATATTATAATGAAAACAGTTTTCACTTCGTAAGTCCCTTGCAAAGTATCTTGGTGACCCCTAAACATCTGTAGATGACAGTGTGAACACTGGTGGTTCATTGTGTAGTATTTTGTGTATGTGCATATATGTGTGCATATGTGTCTTTATCCGTGTGTGTGAATGCACGAAGGGACATACGTACATGCAGATGTATGCACTTATGTGTGGTGATCAGAGAAAACCTTGGGTATTTGTCCTTAGGGCCTCACATCCTTTGTTTGAGACAGGGTCTCTCTCAGTGGCCTGGAACTTTACCAAGTAGGCCAGGATGGCTGGCCACTGAGCTCCAGGGATATATCTGTCTCTACATCCCATCTTGCCATCACCAGGATTACAAGCATATGCCACCTAGCTTTTTATGGGGTCCTGGGGATCTGAACTCAGGTCCTCATGCTTGAGAAGCAAGTGTTTTACTGACTGAGCCATCTCTCAGCCCCTTCATGGCATACTATTAACAATATTTAGTTATTATATTTGTATGCTGTTATATGATATCACAATAGTATTCAGTTTCCATGGACTACTTGCTCTGGGTCCAGTATGCACATTTCATGTAGATTGTCACTGCCCCCACAACAGCCCTGAATGCTTTTACAGATGAGAAAGAAAACACAAAATTTCCAACACTAACTTAAGTTAACATAAAACTATTAGAACTTTGAAGTGGGATTAGAAAGTCACACTGAAAGACAGTTGGAGGAGGCCACACTGTAGAGTGCCAGTCTATGACTGTAAAGTACTTGCTAGGAATAAAGGGTCGTATGGAATTTCCTGTTTCATATCTCTGGAAGATTCTGTCATGGAGTTGGCAAAAATATCAGACATGACAAAGCTCCACCAGGCTGTGGCTGCTGGGGACTGCAATTTAGTGAAGAAGATTCTAAAGAAAGGTCTGTGTGACCCAAACTACAAGGATGTGGACTGGAATGACAGGACCCCTCTTCACTGGGCAGCAATCAAAGGTGAGTAGACAGTGCCTCAGTAGACCCTCTCACTCTGAGGTCATCATTTATGAGAGCATCAGTCTGTGTGAGGCATTAAAATGGACATTTCTTTATGATTAGATGGAACATGTCAATCCTGGTATCACCCCTGTCCTAGTCTGTTTTTCCATTGCTGTGACAAAATACTCTGACCAATACCAACTTGAGGGAGGAAAGGGTTTATTTGGCTTACATCTCCTGGGTCACAGTTCATCAGGGAGCCTAAGGTAGGAACTCAGGGCAGGAACCTGGAAGCAGGAACTGGAGCACAGGCCATGGAGGAACTCTGTGTACTGGCTTGCTCCCCTGGACCCTGCTCAGCCTAATTTCTTATGCAACACAGGTCCACCTGCCCAGAGCTGGTATCACCCACAGTGAGCTGGGCCCTCCCACACATCGCTCAACAATCAAGAAGATGCCCCATGGACATGGCCACAGGTCAGTCCAATGAAGGCAACTCCCCAATTGATTGAGGCTCCCTCAACCCAGGTGTGTCAAGTTGACACTAAAGCTATCCAGCACAACTCCTAACTAGCTGTAGCACCTGGATCATGCTGTTTAACGCTTCTGGACCTCACTCAACTCTTCTATAGCATGAGGTCAGTAAGGTTAAACTGGATTCTTGTCATGGGAAATCAGATGATGTATGCAATGCTGAACATATTACAATGTTCTCAACTTTATTAGTTCTCTGACCTCTTGGCCCGTTGACATGAATGGGGTATCATAGTGATGAATGGGAACTGTGCTAGTTAGCACTTTAAAAATTCTTTTGAGTTATTTATTTAAATTTTATGTATATGAAGTTTTTGTCTGCATGAATGTAAGTGTACCCATGTTGCACAATGTTCACAGATGTCAGAAGAGGGCATTGGGTCTCCTAGAACTGGAGTTACTCACAGTTGTTAGCCACCTTGTGAGTGTTGGTAATGGAACTCAGCAAAAGCAGCCAGTGCTCTTAACCACTGAGTGATCTCTCCAGCCCTGCTCATTAGCTTTAACTGTCAATTTGACACAGTCTAGAGTCACTTGAGAAGGGAGCTTCAGCTGAGGGGTTTCCCAGATCAGACTAGCCAGGGGACAGATCTGTGAGGGAGAGTCTTGATTGGTGATTGATGAAGGAGGGCCCAGCCCACTGTGGATGGCATCATTGTGTGGGAAACCTAGCGATGCATGAGCCTTTCACTGATTCAGAAATCATCATTCCTCCATGTATTCTGCTGTAGTACCTAGGCTGTGAGTTGGAGGTAATTTTACATGAAATAGCAATGCCTTGACATTCCTGCCTTGACTTCTCTCAGTGATGGACTGTGACCTGGAAGTATAAGCCAAATTAATCCTTTGTTCTCCAACTTTCTTTGGTCGATGTGTTTCATCACAGTAACAGGAAACTAAAACAAGGTCTCTCTCTCTCTCTCTCTCTCTCTCTCTCTCTCTCTCTCTCTCCCTCTCTCCCTCTCTCTCTCATATCACAGTCCAATTATATAACAGGATGTTAATTGCACAAAATCAATCAATGTGCTTTTCAGGGTCTTTGGCAATAACACTGAAGAATGTGAAGTAAGAAAGTTCTGTGTTAAGCTCTGATTTTTAGATATTTTCTCTCCTGTGGGGTGAAAGGAGCAGGCAGAAAAGTCTGACTCACTGTAGAAAACTTGGTTTGGATATTGTGCTGGAAAGCTTTAGTTATCAACTTGAACACCTGGTTAGAGGGAACCCCAATAAGGAATTGTCTCCATTGGATTGGCCTGTGGCCATGTCTGTGGGACATTTTCTTGATTGTCGAGTGATATGGGAGGGCCCAGCCCACTGTGGAAGTGCCACCTGGACAGGTGGTCCTGTGTTATATATGAAAGCAGGCTGAGCACATGCAGGAAGAGCAAGCCAGTAAGCAGCTGTCCTCCATGGTCTCTGCTCCAGGTTCCTGTCCTGAGTTCCTGCCTTGGTTTCCCTTGATGATGGGCTGTGCTGTGAGCCAAATAAACCTTTTCCTTTTGAAGTTGATTTTGGTCAGACTGTTTTGTCACAGTAATAGGGAAGCAAAGCAGAGCAGATATTTTTGCAGAAATCTAAGTATGGAGCAATGGTATGTATACTAGATGACCCTTCAGGGAGCATCTTCTGTGAGTTGGACATTATGCCTGCTCCTTTGTATCTGTGATTTCACTTGGACCATCTAAGACTTGCTGAGGTAAGTGGCAGCATTCCTGATTTACAAATAAGGAAATGAAGCATCAGGCATTTGTTTCTCATTCAAGGTATTGTTTGATAGATAGTCAATGATGCCCTCAGGATCTGAACCCACAACTGTCTGATTAGAAAGCCTGTGTTCTTAAACTGTGCTAGCTATACTGTAAATGGGCTTACATTCTTATTACTGTGTATGTACATATCATATTTGTGTAGGTGGGGATGTACCATGTGGTGCGCATGAGAAGGACAGAGGACCGCTTTCAAGAGTTGATTTTCTCCTCCTTTGTATAGGTTCTCAGGATCAAATTAAGGTCACTGGGCTTATGTGACAAGTTCTTTTGCCCACTGATTTATCTCATCAGCCCTAGGCTTAATTTTTTAAAAATCAGTGCTGAAGGATTGAAAGTTTAAGGCATGCCTGGGTTACAGAATAAATTCAAGGCCAGCCTAAGCAACTTAACCAGGCCCTATCTCAAAAAGTAAAAAGATATTTACAGGCTATAATTCAGTGGCAGAGCCCTTCCCTAGCATATATAAGTGTAGGAGAGCGCTCCCCTATAATATATAAGTGTGTATGTATATATATATATATATATATATATATATATAAAATATTATATATGTTCAATCTCAAGCACCACAGAATAAACTAATTAAAATACAAAACAACAAAAATCAGTACTGAGGCTGCAGAAGCTAATGCTTCAGTGGTCAGGACTGGAGCAGATTTCTAGGCAAGGCCTAGGACAGTGGCTGGGAAGAAGGGTTGTCCCAGGAAGAGTACAGGAAGTACTTTGAGGACTGAGGTCTTTGGTGGTGACAAAGTTTGATAGTACAGTACTGCCTCCCCACAAAGAAGAAAAAGAAGAGTGAGGGGACAATGGTGGCCAGCCAGAGGCACCTGGAAAGCTGGTCTCCTTCCCCCGCTGGTGTTGTCTAGGCTGGTCCTGGGCTCAGGCTACTGTGGGAGTTTTCCCTCAACCTCATCTTCCTTCTTCTTGGTTTAACTAAGGGCAAATGGAGGTGATGCATCTCCTGATAGAATATGGAGCCAGACCCTGCCTGGTGACTGATGTGGGCTGGACCCCAGCTCACTTTGCTGCGGAGTCAGGCCATCTGAGTATACTCAAAACCCTCCATGCACTGCATGCTGCCATTGATGCTGCTGACTTCTTTGGAGACACTCCGAAGAGGATTGCACAGATCTACGGGCAGAAAGCCTGCGTGGCCTTCCTGAAGAAGTAAGTGCCCTGATTTCCCAGCCATAGAAACAACAGGGAAGCAGGAGCCTATAATCAAAGTCTTTGCCAACTCCCTGATCTCTGGAAAATGACAGTTGAACAGAGAGATCAAGCCAAATATTGTCTTAATTTTTAAAATTGGTTTTTAATTTTTTTGTTGACCATTTGAGGGTGAAAACAGCATTTATTTATTGCTTTAGACTATAAAAATTACCTCTAATAAGATGGTTGGAACTAAGTTAGAAGATGGGACATGGCCCAAGGTTTGTGATTACCTTCAGATTTCTGAAAGGTATTCCATCTAGCTGTGTGACCTTGTACAAGTTAAAGCAGCTTCCTGATACTGTTTCCTTATATGGAAAGTGAGGCAGGGGCTGGGGAGACAGCTCAGTTGGTAAAGTGCTTGCTGTGCAAGCTCGAGGACCTGAATTCAGATCCCCAGCACCCAGGTAAAGTTGATCATGGTGACCACATCTGTAACCTCGGTTTGGGAGTATGGAGACAAGCAGATCTCAGGGGCTCTCTGGCCTGACAGCCTGAAATGTCAGGTTCCAGGTTCAGTGAGAGACCCTCTCAAAAAATATGGTGTTACAGCAATGGTGACAACATGCACAAGACCCATGCAAACTCAAACCAGACAAAAACCTCACACAGAAGTGGTGAAATGGGTAAGAAGCCCCAACCTTAGCTGAGCTGAGGAACTATTTGCAGCTGATCACTGATGGGTGACAGAGAGTTGTTCTTCTTTAAGGGAGTGATACTAGATAGGTTGGCAAGGCTCCAGTGAATGAACAGACAATGAGGACATTTAGGGACAGAAATGACTCAATAGATCTTAACATATATGACAGAATGCATGAAAACCAGCAGGGGAACTATTGGAGGTGCAGATAGGGGAGAGGTTCTAAATATGATCACGATGGATTGTATGAGCCAGGTGTGGTGGCACATGCCTTTAATCCCAGCATATGGGAGGCAGAGGCAGGCAGATGGCTTCAAGATCAAGGCCAGCTAAGGCTACAGGGAGACCCTGTCTCAAAAAGACTAAAAAAATATATTAATCAGTGACTGTTAACAGTATACCAAAACAGACTGTTAGTGAAGAAAAAAATCAATTTAAAAAAAAGTAAAAATGCAGTGGAGATTGATCAAGAAAGATTCCCTACATCAACCTCTGACCTCTACACACTAACATGGATACCTCTGTGCACACATACATGCATGCCCACATGAACACCACACACACACACACACACACACACACACACTCAAAAGTGAGGCAACTGAATTTTATTTTGTTTATATGAATCACCTACCCAGACATACACCAATGATAAAGACTTGTCTAAATCTGTTCATTTATTCACTTAGTCAAGCAGTGGAACATAGTTAAGTACTAGTGTTCTTTATAGTTTTGGTCCTGAGAGGAATGGAAATAAAATTTATGAGTTTATAATTTTGTTGAGTCAGTAAGTGATTCGTACAAGAAAAAATTGAATAGCCTGAACTGACCATTGTTGCTGATAAGAATGAGATAGATTGAAATCAGTAGGCCAGTTTATGGCAGAGTACAGTAACAGTCAACCATCTCCTACAATTTTAAAGTTAGTGTCAGAAAGTTAAACTAGGCCAAAATGATGATTAAGGCCTCTATTTATAGTTACTCAAGAGCCTGATTCAAGAAGATTGTAAATTCAAGGGCTGCCTGGGCTATAGAGTAAGTTCAAGGCTAGTCTGGGCAAAGTAGTAATATGTCTGTCTCAAAAATTAAGAAAAAAGAAAGCTGGGGTCGTAGCTTAGTAGTAGAGTGTTTATTTAGCATGGATGAAGCCCTAGGTTCAGTCCCTGGCCAAAAACAAAGTTAAATTAGTAAAACTGTTGCCTAGAGTGAAATTAACTGTTCATAGAAATAACTCAAGAGACCCACTCATAAAAACAGCATCACCCATTAAAAAATACCCCAAATCACAAAGGAGGTGGCTTGAGAACCAAAGAGGCAGATCTCAAATACTGCTCACACAGTCTCCCCAGTTCCGACCATCTTCAGCTATATCCGAACCTCTTATTATTCAATACTTTCCTTTCCCAACTTTTCACTTATTTGTGGGGTTCGCTAATTTTCTTTGCCGTCTGGACACCTTGATACTCCACTTCCTTCTTCCCTTTATTCATAGGTTTCAGACCCTTCGCCATTTTGTACCAGATGACCTAGAATTCCCAGGCTTGGATAAATCTCTATATTCTCAAATGCTGGGGTTGAGTAACTAAAGAAAATCTCAGAACTAAATAAGTGGGTGTGAGCAGACGGCTGGAGATTTCTACTTCCAGCTGAGCCCTCAGAGTAGCATGGCTCGTTCTTTCTGTCCTGCTCCCTCCCTCCCAGGGCCATCTTATCTCACCCTGCCTCTCAGAGGGCATGCCTTCTACCTGATGCCATCCTCATCTTCCCGTCCTGCCTTGTGTGACATGATAGTCCTCTATCTGGACCCTTATGTCTTCTACAGGAAAGCTGGTCCTGCATTCTTTGCTGTGTTGTCATTTTATCCTGTATTTTTAGTTGTTTCTATTATTTTTCACTTCATTTTGGTCTTAGATGTTACTAAGTAGATGTTACTAAACAAACAAACAGAGGTCCTCTAACACTTCTAGTGTGTTTTTCTGTTTACTTATACTTCTAAGCTACCTGAAATTGAATCTATGTAAAAGAAATTGAATCTCCTTCCTCATATCTCATGCATTTTTCAGACATCACCCCCTATCCTTGTATTGAATCTGTTCTCACCCAAGTTATCATAAAGTTCCTGTTGGCTAATATATGTTCCCTGCTCAATTCATATTCACTTAATTTTTTTATATATTTTTCTCTTCCTTCCTTCCTTCCTTCTGTTCTTCCTTCTTTCCTCCTTTCCTTCCATCCTTTCTGTTTTGGCAGGGTCTCACTATATAGCACAGGCCTTCAACTCATAAGCCTCTTACTTCAGTCTCCTAAGTGCTGGGATCATAGGCATGTACCCCCATGCCCAGTTTCTCATGATTTATCCTCTAACACCTTTTAAATGCTGAATTTTCTCAGGGTCTTGTCCTTGGCTCTCATCTGCTGACTTTCTCTGAGCCATGTAAGCCCCTCCTTAGTGACCAGATGCATGTGATATTTGGCCCAAATACGATCAAAATGGAGCGGGTACTATTATCAGGAAAAACAGGCAGGCAGTGTAGACCAAAAATGTCAACCCCATTACATGTGAGTCACTTCTGTTTATCATTTCCCTCTAAGAATTTCCCTTCTGATGTTAGAGGATTTAGAGAGAAAGAATTCTATATAAAGGGGAAGTTAGGTTGGACATGGAAAGATATAACAAAGACCTGGCAGATGGAGGGGGAGGGAGGAAAAAATCTGTTGATGTGGAGTGTAGCCACCATGATGGATATGTGTGTGCAAGTGAAGAGGTGGAGGGGCAGTGGAGAGATGAATGCCTTGGCTGATAAAGCCATCACAGCAAGGAGAGCCACAGGCTAAACTGCATGAGTGGATGACCACAGTCAGCTGAGCAAAGAGCCAAGGCTGAACTCATCACAGGATTGACAAGCTGAAGCAGATGTGTTGGTAAAGTTGCTTACAGTGTCAAACACAGCAGGGACACTGTGCAGTGGAATTGGAGGCTTTGAGACTCTGGACAAGGGAACCACTGGAGGATTTGTACAATTTATCTTGAGAGGAGGTGAACTCCTGGGCTAAATAAGTTCTTGCATATAAACAAAATCACTACCATAGACTTTTTGTTTCTTTTTTCTCTTTTTTTTTTTTTTTTTGAGACAGGGTCTCACTTTGTAGACAAGGCTGGCATTGAACATGCGACAATTCTCTGACCTCAGCTTCCTGAGTGCTAGGATTATAGGTGTGGCCCACCATGCCAGGATGAACTAAACTTTTAAGAGAACATAAGGATAAAATCAGATACAGGACAGGACATGAAGTTCCCAGACTAGGAGGGACTGGCGAGATAGCTCTGTTGGTGAAGCGCTTGTCATGCATGCATGAGACCCAGAGTTCAATAGCCAGAAACAGAAACCACCTTTAAAAAGCTGAGCGTGATGTACTTGTAATCCAATGCTGAGGAAGCACAAATAGGCAGAGACATGTAGGACCCACTGGTCAGTCAGTAATACCCTGATCTGTGCGTGCAGGATCTGCTAGTCAGCCAGCAAAGTCTAATCTGTGTGCTGGAGGCCAGTGAGAGACCCTGTCTCAAAAAATAAGGTATGCAGCTGGAGAGATGGTTCAGTGGTTAAGATCATTGACTTCTTCCAGAGGACCCAGGTTTGAGTCCCACCACCAACATGGTGGCTAACAACCACCCACAATTCCAGTTCCAGAGGATCTGACACCCTCTTCTGACCTCCTGGAGTACTGCATGACATGGGTCCACATGTACACATTCAGGCAATATACTCACATACGTAATAAAAATAAAATATTTACCAAAAAAAACCAAGGTAGTCAGCACCTGAGGTACAACATCTGAAGATGACTTTTGGCCTCCACATGCATATATATGTACACACATGTATATGCACAAAACATTTTCTAAGTTCCCTTAAATAGCTTATCTTTATAAATAACACACAGGATAGAAAATGACAGAGAAGAAGGGAAGTTCTATGTGATCTCAAAACAGAAAAGTCACTTTCAGCTTGATGGTAGTGACTGAGGTGTGAGAGACAACCAAACCTGTTATCCTGTGAATGACCTGAATTCTTAAGAGTAATGTGACTTTGAAAAACTGTTTTCCTTCTTTGACCTATACCTATAATGTTATCTGTCTTCTCCAATTACCTTCTTCTCGTGACTTGAATGTTATCGCCTCTGAAGAGCTTTTTCCCATGCCTCTAAGCAAGTCATGTATTCACCCATGGCCTCACACGGAGAACTACATACATGCGCACCCCATTGTTCATATGCATACAACAGCCTCTACATCTATTTTCTATATACTTTTTTTTTTTTGGTCTTTTTGAGACAGGGTTTCCCTGTAGCCCCAGCTGTCCTGGAACTCACTATGTAGACCAGGCTGGCCTTGAACTCACAGAGATCCACCTGCCTCTGCCTCCCGAGTGCTGGGATTAAAGGCGTGTGCCACTACGCTATACATATGATGTATGTGATTAGCAGTGATTTTTATTTTTTTATGTTTTTGTACTTCAAATTTATTTTATTTTGGAGGCTGGAAAGATGGCTCAGAAGAGGACATGAGTTCAGTTCCCAGTTGGGTGGTTCATAAGCACTTGTAACTCCAGCTCCAGGATATCTGGTGCCCTCTTCTGGCCTTTGCGGGTACCTGCACTCATGTGCACATACCCATACATAGATACCTACACGTACTCATAATTAAAACTAATAAAAACAAATCTTTTAATTAACTAAGCCATTCATTTATTATTTATTTGAGACATGGCTTCATTTTGTAGCCTAGGCTGGCCTTAACTCACTCCATGCTGGTCTTGAACTCACAACAATTCTCCCACCTCAGCTTCTTGAGTACTGGGATTATAGGCATGACAGGCTACACTTTAAAATTGTAAACAATGGACATGCACTACTTTTATAATTAGGAAAAATACAATGAAAAGGAAACATCTTCCTAGTAGGTTGCCCTATAAATGTGAGGTCTTTAAGAACAAGTGTTCTCTTCTTCATGCCCTATTTGGACTGAGATTAACATGGCACCCAGGTCATAACATCTCCAAGGACCTTTTCTAGCATCTGAGACCTTCTTAAAGTGTATGCTTGGCCATGTATGAACTTATCCTTCTTCTTTCTGGATTGGATGGTCAATTATGTACACTGTATGGAGATCTCAGGAAGAGAGGTTGGTGCCAACTCTGGGATCTGTTCTCTGTTCCCCCTCACAAGCTTCTCTCTTCTCTCTCTCTCGTTCACTCTCTCCCCCTCTCTCTCTCTTCGCAGGGCAGAACCAGAATGCAGAGACCACCGCCAGAAGGGGCTGTTACTGGATGAGCGAGACCCAGACTGGGACTTCAAGAAAAGGGAACTGGAGCTGTCTCTTCCTACCCCAAACCAAAACACCAACAAAAAGAGTAAGAGAAGTCGAGGCCCCACCAGGCTCAGCCATAGCAAGGCCTGGAGGGTGTGAGATGGTGGAGCCCCAGAACGCAAGCCCATCTAAGATGCAGAGGACCTTGCCTGGAGCCAGACAGAGGGTATTAGCCTCCTTGTCTGCCTTACTCAGGGTTTTTACAAAAACCGAACTGAATATATATATATATATATATGTGTGTGTATATATATATATATATATATTATTACATTTGGTCTTTTTGAGATGAGTTCTCCCTATAGCCCCAGCTGGCCTGGAACTTGCGATGTAGACCAGGCTGGCCTTGAACTCAGAGCTCAGCCTGCCTCTGCCTTCTGAGTGCTGGGATTAAAGGTGTGTACCACCATGCCTGCCTGATAGAGGCTATATTCTTTTTATAACTTTGTAAATTAAAAAAATTAACTAATTTCACCAATAAGTTTGTTTACCAGTTCCTCACAATTATTAATCAGATTTTCTCCTTACATAAATTATAACCAAGGAGAAACTCAAAAACTTTCTTCAAGGTGACTCAGATTTATTTATTTATTTATTTATTTATTTACTTATTTATTTATTTGTTTGGTTGGTTGGTTGGTTTTCTTTAAAAAAAAAAAAAAAGGGATCTCATGTAGCCCAGACTGGCCCAAACTTACCATATAGCTGAAGGTGACCTTGAACTTCTGATCATCCTTTCTCTACCTCTTGAGATCTGGAATTAAAGGCATGTGCTACCAAACTCAAGTTTACGTGGTGCTTGGGATGGAACCCAAGCCTTTGTGTGTATGAAGCAAACACACTACCTAATGAAATACATCCCACCATCGAAACCTCATTCTTAACTGTGTTTTCCCTACTTGTCTTTATTTTGTTTTATTTATTATTATTATTTTTAATGGGTATGAGTGCATAGCCTGCATGCTTGAAAGTGCACCCAAGTTGGGCAATGCTCACAGAGGTCAGAAGAGGACGTCGGATTTCCCTGGAACTGGAGTTACAGCCAGTTGTTAGCCACCATATGGGTGCTGGGAATCGAATCTGGGTCCTCTGCAAGAACATCCAGTGTTCTTAACCACTAAGCCAACTCTCCAGTTTCCCCTGCCCCCCGACCCCACAGTTGTCTTTTAGAGCCTCTTTTCCATCTAACCCTGGGTTCTCTCTCTGCCTTCCATTGTCCTGGCAAGGACTCTGTGCTCCACTCTGGGAATGTAAAGCTGCCCACTCAGCTGTGGGAATGAGCTGATGTTTACTACTTGCGTCATTCCATTCTCCTGGCTCTTAAGCACATTCTCCTGTAGTTGCTGTTGGCCTCAGAGATTTGTCCTGAGGATGTCAGGACCTTTTACTACATCATCAAACTTGGGAACCCTGAGATTGCTCCGTCAGTGTATGCCCAAACCAGGTTCAGCTTGGACACTGCTCCTTAATAAAGAAATACCTGTTACATACACACACCCCTCCCTAAAAGAACATGTGCATTTTTAGCAGTGACCATGGAAAAGTTTAGCAGTTCAGAAACCCAGTTTCTCAGGCCATAGGAATTCCCTGAAGGACAACATAAAAATCCCACTGGGTTATAGATGATTATAAAACTCTACCATTATGTACTTCCCTGGTGGCTTATTTTGTTGGGTTGTGGAGGTGATTGTGCTTTCGTGTGTGTGTGTGTGTGTAGGTCAGGGGACAACTTATGGGAATTGGTTTTCTCCTTCCATCTTATGGGTCCTGATATTAAACTCAGATCTTCAGGCTTCGCAGCAAGTACCCTTACCCACTGAGCCATCTCACCAGCCCTCCTTTTACTTTGTAAAGCATGTGACTACTAGAATGTTTTAAATCCCCAGGGTGATTTGTGTTTAACTTCTATTGGCCCTGCTATAGAATTCAAACATTTAAAGCCTCCAGTAGGAGACTATGCTGGTATATTTCAGCTCCATATTGTATCCTGTTCCATATTCTAAATCAATGAATTCCTGATATCCTTAGCTACTGAACATCTTTATTGAATATTCTTCAGTTAATGATCCGGTAATTCAGACCAAGTTTGGTTTAAATTTTCTAAGCTTAAAAACTGCTTCAATATTTTACAGGAAAGTAATTTAGCTGTAAAAAATACCATTCCTAGTGTTTACCTCAAGTATCAATCTTTCTTCTTTTGTATGTATATGCATGTGTGTTCATGTGTGTGTAGGTACACATGTGTTGTGCACATATAGAGGCCAGAAGACAGCCTCCAGGCTTTTCAGGCTATATAGGGACTCTTTGGCCTTTGCTCATATAAGCCAATCTAATAAAGAAATACACTCTTACATACATTTTATTGATTCTGTTCATCTGATTAATACAGTAGCAAACTGGTTTCTTCCAAATATGCCAGGCTAATTTAACATTCAATGTCACGAAATGTGAACAGATTCAAGAAGAAAATCCACTTTAATAAATGTGGAAACCAGGCATGATAGCACACACCTTTAATCCCAGCACTCAGAAGGCAGAGGCAGGTGAGATCGAGGCCAGCCTGGTCTGTAGGAGTTCCAGGCCAGCCAGGGCTACAGAGAGACTCTGTCTAAAAAAATATATATAAATGTGGGGAAAAAGTTTTAAAAATCAACAAAACTACTCAGAAAACTAGAAGAATCTATTTATACAGCCCATCTATCAAAAGATGTAGAAAATCTATTTTATGACAAAAGACTGAATGTTTTTACATTAGGATTGCAAATAAGGATTTTTTAATAATCCTTGTGTAGTACATTAGACTGGGGATTCTAGGTTATCCAATAAGACAAGAAATAAACAATAAAAAGAATGCAAATCAGAAAGAAACAAAAATATCTGTCTTCATGGAACACCATTGTCTTTGTACAAAATTCTGAATAATATGAAAAGAAACCACTAGACATAATGAATGCGTTTGGAAGGGTTTAGGATGCAAAATTAATATTTTTAATCAACTATTTATTTTTTATTATGTGTATGAGTGTTTTGCCTGCATGTAAGTGTACCCATGTCCTGCAATGCATGTGGAGGCCGGAAGAGGGTGCTAGATACCCAGAACTAGAGTTACAGATGGTTGTTAGCCAACATTTGGGTGTTGGAAACTGAACCGGGTCCTCTGGAAGAACAGCCAGTGTTCTTCATCTCTGAGCCATCCCTCCAGCCCCAAGATCAATATTTTTAGAAGACCCTATTTCTGTACATTAGCAATAGAATTGTATCAACTGAAAATGTAGAAAATACCATTTGAAATACCACCAAATCCCAATGAAATGCTTTCATGAAATATAATCTTTATTCCCTCACTATCAATTTATATCTGATCATAGCATGGACAATCTTTATGCTGAGAACTGAAACACTGATAAAAAGAAACCTTTATATCATGAGTTCACAATTAGAGACAATAGCTTCTGTTTACTACATGGGGTTTCTGTCTCTGGCTTGTGATTTCCCCAGGGTCACACAGCTGACAGACTGATGGAGGATTTATGCTTGGATTTTCTGTGCTCCAGACCAGGAATCTTTCCACCTTATCACTCACTCTTCAAAGGGTTGTTTCTTACAGTTTGTAAAATTGCACAGCTTTCACTATGCAATGGAACAAATTCCAAGCAGAGCCAGCCTAGGAGAGGAGTAGTGGAGATCTCTCCCTTGGTGGGTTCGTTGCTCTGATGTGAACACTTGAATGGTCTCAGATTCCATAGGGACAGAGTACTTCTAAGCAATCTTACTTGAGCTGTTCAGGTATCTCCCACCTGTAAAGCACTGTCATTCTCTGTTTGGTTACGAAAGTAAGATAGTTTGAAAACATCACATGTCCCTCAAAGCAATAGCCCTTCAAAAAGCCATTTCTAGCTCCATCTCATTTGACAAGACCAGGACAAAAAGTTCCTTTCTCTGGACATAACAAAGATCTCAAGACCAGCCTGTTCCTACATATTCCCCCCCCACACACACACATACACTTCAGGATCTAGGAAAGTACACACTCATGCCAATTTTGCAGAACAGAAATCAGAGACTTCTACCAGCTGGGAATCATGTGATGTTGGGCAATATTGTACCATGAGTTCATAGTTAATAAACAAAAGCTTTTGTCGGCTGTGTTGGATTTCTATTTCTGGATACTCATACTGGAACACTTCTCTGACCTTGTCTAATATGCATGCACATTTTGCTGGTGTCCAAGCAAATTGAGCCACAAAGATTTTTTTAATGCTTAGTGTGGGAATTTTCACTCAATCTTACCAGTCACCGCCGAAGAAGCTGAGGTAGGAGATTACCTTCCACTGAGAAGTCAAGTTGCACGTGAAACTGTGAAATCTGAGCTCTGACTAATACTGATTTTATAAAAATATATTAAGTTATAAAAATTTAGGGGTCTTCCTTGCCATCAGAGAAATCTCTGGAATTGTCAAGGATTCAGATGGCTTCCTTTTTTAATTGGTTTTACAGTTGTATTGAAGTTTATTTTACATCCTGTAAAATGCTCTCATCTTAAGAGTACAATAAAGTAACTTTTAGTAAACATATGTAGTTCTGCCAACATCACCACAATTCAGTTTTAGAATATTTTCTTCACCCTTGAGATCCTGTCTGCCCATTAGCAGTCACTCCCCATTCCTGGTCCCTGGCAGCCTTGAATCTACTTTCTGTCTGTATAGAATTGCCATTAGTGGACTAGAGAGATGGCTCAGTGGTTAAGAGCACTGGCTGCTCTTACAGTCAACTGGGATTCGATTACCAGCACCTTCATGGTAGCTAACAACCATCTGTAACTCCAGTTCCAGGGAATCTGATGCCATCTTCTGACCTCCTCGGGCATTGCACGACATGGATGCTCTTACACATATGCAGATAATATACTCATACACATAAAATAAATATAAGATATGTTTTAAAAAAATTGTCATTTGTCCACATTTTATGCAAATGGATAGATGAATGAATAATCATATCTCCATTATTCATTTACTCAATAAACCACTTAACAAATATATTCAGCAGGTGTTATTTGCTAGACACTAAGCCAAGTGCTAAGAACTTGCCCTAAAATGATCAAAATAGTCTATACTTCAGTCATCTGGGAAGGCAAGAAGTTACACAGCCAAAACAATAAAGAAGATAAAGAAGTGGAGTGCATGCCTATAACCCCAGGACTCAGGAAGTGGAAACCGGGGGTAGAATTAGGAATTCAAGACAAGGCCATGATCAGCTTCATATCAAGTCTAATATATACCTAAACTATGTGAAGCCCTATCTCATAAACAAACAAATAAATCAGTAGATAAATATAAGCAGGCAGTAAATGGGGAAGCCAAGGACTGAAGGCCGTATGTAGTTGGAGGAAGTTAGAGGGGGTGTCTTGGAGGAAGAGCACACTTCAGGCCTGGGAACTGCTACTTAATGGCCCAGACCTAAAAATATGGGCTGAGTTTGAGGGACCAAAACAACTTTGGCAAGTATGCAGCATGATGTTTGTGAGGTGGCTTAGTAATGCCAGGGAATGCCTGGAGAGTACATGAAGGTAGGTCACAAATGCCCAGCACCTGGCCTTTAGAATGCCTCTAGTGGGCTATTGGTAGGATTGGTTGTGACATAGTAACATTACAAACATACTGGGCAGGGCAAACATGCAAATAGGGAGAGCAACCAAGAAGACTGCTGCAGAGACTGAGGTACGAGATACCACTAGGTGGCAGTCCAGCCTAGCCATCAGCACCTCGGACTCCTAAATAAGCTCTGGTCTGAGGGGTGTCTGACCTTGGGACAATTACTTAATTATGCTGAACATCCTATCTGTGAATTCTATCCTTTGTGAGTAAGGGAGAATGATAATGTTTCGTGTGTGTGTGTGTGTGTGTGTGTGTGTGTGTTCATGTGTATGTGGTACATGTCTGTGTGCACGTGCACATGCGTGTATATAGAAGTCCGAAGTCAACCTCAGGTGTCTTCCTCAGTCACTATCCACCTTGCTTGTTTTGTTTTTAAAGATTTATCTTATTTTTATTTATGTGTAGACCTGTGTATCTGCATGTGTATGTGCAAGGGTGTGCAGGTACCCACAGAGGTCAGAAGAGAGTGCCAGATCCCCTTGGAGCTAGAGTTTCAGGAAGTTGGGAGCTGCTGAGTGTGGGTTCTGGCAGCCAAACTCTGGTCCTCTGCAAGAGCAGCAAGCACTCTTAGTACACACTAAGCCATCTCTCTAGTTCTCCTCCACCTTGGTTTTTGAGAGAGAATCTCTCATGGAACCTAGAATGTGTTGATTTGGCTAGTCTGACTCTCAGGCAATCCCCAGGGATCTGCCTGTTTCTGCCTCCCCAGCCCTGGGATTATAAGCCTGTGCCACAACATCTGGCGATCTGAGGTAGGTTCTGCAAGTCAGACTCCTTCACACTTGCACTTCATCAACCGAGCCATCCCTCAAGCCCTTCTCTAGGGTTTTGATGGAAAGAATGAGACACAGCGCTGGGCACAGGGCCTGCATCAGGAGCCCGGCAAAGCCTGTCCATGTCCCACTCTGCTCAGTCTGTTTTAGTGAGCGTCTGCAGTGTGTTAGGGGATGTGACTAAAGATGGGGATAGTATCGCTGCCTTTGGGATATTTTAATGGAGCAGGGTAAAAGTATAGCCTCGTACATGTGTGTGCGTGTGTGTGTGTGTTTGTATGTGTTTATGTGTTTGTGTGCATATGTATTTGTGTGTATGCATTTGTATGTGTGCATTTGTGTGTATTTGTTTGTGTATGTGTTTGTGTGTATGTGTTTATGTGTCCATGTTTGTGTTTGTGTTTCTGTTTGCAGGTTGTGATGGGTAACTTTACTTGTCAACACACCTGGATACAGGGAGCCTCAATTGGTCAACTGTCTCCATTGGACTGGCCTGTAGCCATGTCTGTGGGGCATCTTCTTGATTATTGAATGATGCTTGGCAGCCTACTGTGGGTGGTGCCACCCCTGGGCAGGTGTTGTATAAGAAAGCAGGAGGCTGAGCATGGGCCAGGGGAGCAAGCCAGTAAGCAGAGTTCCTCCATGGCCTGTACTCCAGCTCCTGACTCCAGGTTCCTGCCCTGAGTTCCTACCTTGGGCTCCCTGATGAACTGTGACCTGGGAGATATAAGATAAATAAACCCTTTCCTCCCCAAGTTAGTATTGGTCAGAGGGTTTTGTCACCACAATGGAGAAACGAACTGGGAAACAGGTGTGTATACATTATGTGTTGTTTTTCAGATACTACCCACTTTGATATTTTGTTTGTTTGCTTGTTTGTTTGCAAGAGGGTGTCTCACTGGCTTGGAGCTCACCAAGTAGGTGAGGCCTTCTGGCCAGTGAGTCCAGAGATCCTCCGATCTTCACCTCTCCAGTGCTGGATTACAAGCCTATGCTACTGAAATGGTCAGACTGACTCCATTTTATTCGAGCTGGCTTTTGCTTACCCTGTGTTCCTGCGCAGTCATGCCCCCAATCCCACCAGCTAGCTGCCCCTAGACAGGCAGAATGGCCTCGTGAAGGCTGCACCTGCATCCCGGGGAGTATATTGCTTCTACAGTACTGGGAAACTTACACCTAGCCAGACAGAACTTCTCTCCCAGGTACACCTGTCGTTTCCAGGAGTCATTGTTTCTGCAATTCTGAGAAGCTTGTCTTTCTTACCCCAAACTTAACTTTATCTGCCCTGCCTCTGATCTGAAGCAATTTTGGAGATTTGATGTAACTATGGTTACTGGCTTTTCCCCTGGCAAGATGTAATTGTGGTTTTAGGCTTTATAAACCCCACTCTCCTCCTCAGGGTCAAGAGTTCTTTTGGGCATGAGCTACTCTCAGCCACCATGTATTAAAACGGGCTCTTAATTCAACCATCACTACACGGTACTCCTCTGTTCCTTGCACTGGCTATAACACTGCCATGCTGGCTTCTTTACATGGGTTCTGAGGATTGAACTCAGCCTTTGTACTTGTGTGGTGATCTCTTTACCAACTGAGCCATCTCCCAGCTCTTATGTACCACACTCTTTTGGCTCTGGTAAGCTATACACCACACCTTAGGGTTACACATGTGCTTTGGAGGGAAATGTATGAACTTTTACTACAAAAACATAAACGAATGAGCATTCACCCCAGAAAGGGCACCAGTGACAGACCAAGGAAATATTTTCATGAAGTCTAGCTTACCGAAACAAGTACTTAATTAGGACTAATTACTTAGGAGTGGGAATGAGAGGCTATTTACAGGAGCATGCACAACTTATGGGCAGCTATGCCACTGAAGAAAAATATCTCTCTTCCCACAACTGTTAACCTGTCCATAAATCCATGGGGAGAGGCAGGACCGCTTAAGCCCCTCCCTGCTCTATAACAGAAAGCTAAGGGACATAATCTAGTGTTGATGTCTTCCCAGGTACCAAGCTGGTGGCCGTTCAAGAGGACAATGGTCAGGTCATGCCTAGAGGACAGCATTCCACAACAGGGAAGCAGAGGACCCAATCCTCATATGAGTAGACAGATGCATGGGACATATCTTATCAGCCCTATTCATTGTCCTTGATTATGGGTGATGACAAGTCAGCTTCACAGAGGGAAGCCTTTTGTTGCAGTAGCCTCTGTCAGCTGGTGACTTTTCTGAATAGCTATGGATGTTCCCTCTCTTCTGGAAAGCTGTTTTTTCTTTCCTCACCACTTTTTGCTTCTCTCTGTACATGTGGCCCTTCACTGTAGTAGTAGTTCAGCCTTGCTTTTTGAACTCATTGTGGCTAGTTCAATATCATGGGCTCATTTATTTACTTCTCCAAATAACTTAGCTGCTGTTGGGTTCTAACTGACGCCTATGAAACACCCAAAGCTTAGGCAGTTTAATGTGAATGCCTGTGAAATACATGCCTTGAACGGGGCTAGACTGTCTCCATAGCCCAGAAGAGTTGCCCATGCCCTTTTCCAGTTGGTCCCTACCTGTGCAGTCCTTGCCTGTCTCTTCTGTAAGTTAGATTTGTATCAACATAGACTAGCTCAGGCTATTCTTGAACTTCCTGTGAATAACTCCTTAGTATGCATCCTTTTATATGAGATTCCATTGACTTGAAATGTTCTTCAGGGGCTAGAAAGATGGCTCAGTGGTTAAGAACCCTGGCTGCTCTTAAAGAGGAACTGGGTTCAAGTAACAGCACCCACATAGCAACTAACAACTATCCATGACTCCAGTTCCAGGGGAATCTGACACCCTCTTCTGACCTCTGTGGGAATTGCACAGCTTGGGTGCACTTACATACATGCAGGCAATACACTCATACACCAAAAATAAAAATAATAAAATATTTTTAAAGGTGCTCTTGAGATTCATGAATTGCTGACTTTGTCAGTAGCTAATCCCCTGGGTGAATGAATGTACCACACTTCATTTAGCAATTCACCATTTGATGGATATTCGGGTTGCTTCCAGTTTGAGGCCATTACAATGAAAACTGCAATTAAGAATCATTACATGCCTTCCTATTTAAATGTGTTTTCACTTCTCTCTGGTAAACGCCTAGGAGTAGAATTGCGTGGTTACTGGGTAGACACGTTAAACTTTATAAGAGTTTTGTTATTATTTTAATTACTGTGCTTAAGAAAGCCCAAAAGCCATCTAACTAGGTCCTTTTGCTGAAGGACTTGTGTTATCAAGCTTTAGAAGGAGAGGGCTGGAGAGGCTGCTCAACATTTAGGAGCTCTTGCTGCTCTTCCAAAGGACCCGAGTTACATTCTCAGCTCCCAAGTAGCACCATTCATAACTGCATATGACTCCAGCTTCAGAGGCTATGACACCCCCTTCTGGCCTCTGTGAGCACTCACATACATGTGGCATAGTCTCACACTTAACATATGGCATTAGTCTCACACTTACACAGATTCATATACATATATAAAGTAAAATAAATCTTTAAAATAGAATAAAATAAAATAATAAAGCCCTACAAAGAAACACAGAGGTGAAAGTGGTGACTGGGGTAGAGGAAGGTAGAGGACAGGAGGAAGATGGTGACAGTATAGCCCTGCTGTTTCTGCAGTACTTAGCAGGGCAGCTTTACACATACTACTTGGATAAACCCTTACAGTGTACTGAGAGGTAGTGTTATCCTCTTTAAGAGTTGAAGAGACTGAAGCTCAGGAACATTAACTTTTCCCAAAGTCACATGGTAGAAAAAGAAAATCAACTCCTGCAAGTTGTCCTCTGACCTCCACTGATGCATCACGGCTCATTTCTACCCACATACATGCAAATACACATACAAATAAACAAATGAAAGTTTTTTTGCAGAAATGGTTTTTTAGTGTCATTAAAAGACACAACTAAATCAGGAGGTTTCTATGAAGCAATAAAAAACATTAAAGCTATATTCTCTGTCCATTGACAACGTATCTGGTATAATTACTGATGGTGCCCTTAGCAATGATAGATAAAAGAGAGAGACCTATAAAATTAATAGATGATGAAATTGTATCCAATGCTTTGTGTTTAATAAAGTATCATTAGATAAAAAAATCAAGAAAATTTATGCACAAAAGTATTAAAATGATTGACTTTCTGTAAATCATCAAGACTGTGAATTTCATAAGGACTGAGTGATTAAATCATTACGAGTTGCAGGAATTCCTTGAAATTGTCCATACTGACTATGACGACCTCATTTGTTTTCAGAAGATGGCTAAGTCAAAGCCAACTGCTGAAAATATTCTATTACTTAAAACATGTTATCAAGTTGTTTATGGTAACAAAAACAAAATTTGTGACAGAACTTGATGGTGAAATCTAGCTTATAGGCTTAGCATTTTTTGGTGGATTTAACCACTCATTTAAACAAGTTAAACATGCACCTTCTGGGCTGGAGAGATGGCTCAGCATTTAAGAGGACTGGCAACTCTTGCCAAGGACCCAGATTTGGTTCCCAGCCCCATATGACAGCTACCTCCAGTTCCAGGGGATCTGACGCCCTCTTCTGGTCTCCAAGGTCATTGCACACATGGGTGCACTTACATACAGGCAAGCAAAACACTCATATACATAAACTAAAAATAAACTTGTTGAGAAGACATGCTTTGTTTTCAATTCTGCTATTTTGTCCTTATGATGTAATCCTAGGCACACTCTGAATTTGGCAGCATGTTTTTGAACATAATGACTTTTCAAATTATAGACTTTGAAAATTCATACAAATTCCCTACAAATTAAGCAGAGTTCTTACTATCTGCCTCAAGACAAAAGTAATCATCTGTCCCTTTTTGTTGCACAATCTTTATCTGTGATTTTTCTTTCTCGGGGGTCTGCCTTCTTTTAAGAACTTGCATAAGCCATGTTGGAATTAAAAAATAATAACAGATAAGGGACTATGTTTATTTTTATTTTGAAATGAATTGACAGGAAAATAGAAAGCAGAGTTTGGACCCTTCCACATCTCAGGTGCTGATGCAGTGTAAAGCAGAGGGTGGTTGCAAAGTGTCTTGGGCAATGAGTGAGGCATGTACAAGGCATAGAATTGTCCTTAATCATAAGTCATAGTATTTGTCTTTTAAATGACATTAAACACCTATCTTTTGCAATATTAGGCTAGAGCATTACTAATAATCACTGAGTCACCATGAACACGTGTAAAGTCTGACGGTGCCAATTCAACTGTTTTGATTTGACAATAACATAATGAAAGTCACACATTGATATAAAACTGAAACCACTCCTCCATACAAATAAGGAGAGCATCCATAAATTTACTGTGCATGACAGTATAACACAGCATTGTCATCTATGAAGTTCATACTCAAAAACCACCCAAAGATTTCATATTTTAAGTAAATTTGTGATTTTGTGTTGGGCCATATTCATAGCTATCCTGAGTGGCAAGTGGACTATACAGGCTATGAGTTAGATACCTCTGATTTAGACAGAGATTCAAATTATTTCTGTCATCTTTATATTCTTTTCCACAAGACTCTTGGAGGTGGACCACGCAGATGCAATCAGGAAGCCTGGCTATCTAGATGGAAAGTGAGTTAAAGATTTTAACTCTCTATAGTACTGATAGAACATTAAACCTAGCTTCTTAGAAGCTCCACAAATTTTATCACTTTAATAGCAGGAGGAAAATCACAGATTCACCCTACTTACGAAGATAAACTTAAAAAAAAAAAAACAACTTGAAATCACTTCGTAGTAACAATTATCTTTTGAAACAGTTAAATAAGTTACTAATGATGTTCAAGTAACAATCCTGCTCACAGTGATGTTTAGTTTCCTTTTTTGTTGCTGTGATAAATTCCCTGACAAAAGCGACTTGAAGGAGGAAGGTTGTGTTTAGCTCTCCTTCGAGGTGCAGTCCATCGTGGTGGGAAAGTCAAGGCAGTAGGAGTTTGCGGCAGCTGGTTGAATTACACCTGCAGTCAGGAGAGAACGATGAATGCAATCTGTTGTTCGTCTCTCTTTCCCGTTCTGTATCACTTGAGATCTCTATCCAGGGGATGGTCTGCCTCACGGTTGAGATGAGTCTGCCCACATCAGTTTACCTCATCAAGGTAACCCCCCACAGGCATGGCCAGAGGCTTGTCTCCAAGTGACTCCAAGTCTGTCAAGTTGACAACATACCACAAGCAGTTTTCCTGAACTTTGAGAAAATGATTTCTGTGAAAACAGGGATATAATATCCAATTTGTTAGAAAGTAGGGCACCCTCTTGTGGAACATTCAGAACCAAAGAAGGGCAAATCTAACCTGGAGGTATTGAAACAATCACAACATAGCCGTCCTCATCCACGTGTGTGCTCAGTCTCTAAAAGTGTATCTATCATACAAGCAAACAAAATCCAGCAGGAAAAAAATCTTAGTAGAAATATTTATTTATCAGCAAACTTTAGAATCTGAAAATAACACCATGAAGGTGTGACATCATTTTACAATTAAGGAAACCAAAGCTTTAAAAAGTTGACTGCTTCAAGTCAAGAGATATCATAGATGTGGAGTCCTGCTAAGACTGGAGGAACTTTCAGGAGGCCAGCATTGGCATGCTGAGTGTCCACGGCAAACCACAAAGAGATATGTCATACATACAGTATGGCAAATAAAAACTCCCATAATCTCTTAGTGCTATGCATTCCTTGAACATTCTTTATGTTTCTCACCTTCATTTTTTTAACTTGAAAAAAAATATTGAGAATTTCATATGTGTTTTGATCAAATCCACACCCACTCTCTCCCCCCAACACCTCCCGTATTGCTCTATCACTTTTTTTCTGACTTCATGTACTTTCTTTCTTTCTTTCTTTTTTTATGGGGCTTTTTACCTTACCCTTCATACCCCATATGAAGAGGGAATCCTAAAATCTTTTAGGGACTAGATAAGAGCTCCTAAATACTTTTGACATTTTTGGCCTTTGGAACAGAGTATGTTGCTAGGAGGCCCAAAGACATTTTGACTTTTAGCCAAGAAACTGCCTACTTTTCTTTGGGGTCTTTTTACGCTAACTGCCTAGCAAATTCCTACCTCCTATTCTTATCACACCATCCTCTGAAAAGAGTACCCAAATTTCCCACAGGGAACTGGGACACAAACCACTTTGGCTTCTTCCATTCCTCCCTACCATAATTATTATATTAGTTATGTCCTTAAAATATTCCCAGTTGGCTATTAATCTTTTTAAATTAATTAATTTTTTATGTATAAATGTTTTACAGCATGTGCATTTAATGCCTTCAGAAGCCAGAGGAGGTTGTTAGATTCCCTGGAACTGTAGCTATGGATGGTTGTTAGCTGTCATGTATGTGTTGGGAACTGAACCCAGGTCCTTTGGAAGAGTCAATGCTCTTAACCACTGAGCCATCCCTCCAGTCCATGGTTATTAATCTTCTGAGAATCAAAATAGCCATGACAGACCAAAAGTTCTCCCTTGAGCAAGGTCAATCCTGTTTCTTTTCAGCCGACTTCTTAAGTTTAAACTTTTGTACCACTGATTCAGAATGAGTAATTGAGTCAGTAGTAAATTTCATTTGGTTTGCCTGGGACACCAAGTATAATAACCAACAAAGATGATGAATAAATAAGATAAACTCAAAGTATTCATGCTAAAATATAGTAAAAATGAATGAGAATTTTTAACTTTGAATGCAGAATATTTGAAAGAAGAGACAATTTGGGCACCAACTGCTCTGGCTTCTTCCACACTCAACAGGGATGCAGGATGAGGCAACTGGGGCACCTAAAATACTCTGGATGCAGGATGAGGCAATTGGGGCACCTAAAATACTCTGGATGCAGGATGAGGCAACTGGGGCACCTAAAATACTCCCACTGCATAACTTCAGTGGTTCTACCTAAAAGATTCTCAAGTTGCATAACTCTTATCTGTGGGGAGAAAAGAAGGTCCTTGACCGGTGCCTAGGAGAGGTGAAGGAGAAGTAAAGGCAAGAGTAATTGGCATTACAAGTTCTAGACAGAGAACCAGAAAAAAGTCAGAACTGGGCAAATTTCAAATGTTCATATCAGAGTCCACTAGAATTTCTTGATGAGAGCTTCCAAAAGCATCTCTCCATTGGGTTCCTCCTCATTTTTCTTTTGTCTGCCAAGGCTGGACTCGAGAGTGATGGACTCAGGATTTGTTTTCAGGTATTTTGATAGCTGTTGGAGTGGATAGAATCAGTGTCTGTTCCCTCTCAAAGGCTTCTAGATACGGGGAGAAAACAAATTTAGCCATCATTTTAGAACAATAGCTGGTTGTCTCCCATAGCTACAGGTGGGCACTATAGGATTTCAGACCAAGATTTGAAGTCTTACATCTGAATAGCACTTTCTGATTAAGAACAAAATCATCAATGAGAAATAAATGTCTAAATAACTTTTTAAAAAAAGAAATCACTTTAATACTGCCCAAGAGATATTTTGGGGATGGCCTAGCTTTCCTTTGGGTGTTTAAGAGCATACAGTTGGCCCAAACAAACCAATATATTTTTACTCCTAAGGTCATTGGAGGAGCTGTTCCTCAGGGGTCACATGAGCTTGGGAAGAGCCCCTGGCTCCTTTCTTTTACCAGTTCCATCTATGTGAAGATAAGTCAAAGGTCCTGCTTGACCATGGCTGGCGTCACTTGGAAGCATGGAGGAAATTTTCCTCTTTGTAGACTGGACACTGGTTCAAGTCCATTTAGTGGGGTCTCCATGGCCTCCCTGAGCAAGAGGACAGGTGACTCACCACAGTTACAGGACATTTTGAGAGATGCTCCATAGTCCCCTGGACCTTAGTCTAACTTGGAGGACAAGGAACAAAAAACTGTCCTTTAAGTCCCTTTGACCAGATTAGTATAGGCCTCAAACTATGGCTGTTAAACATCCAAGAAGGTTAGTTCCACTTGTCTGGTACTTTTAATTACCATGTGCCATGTAGATAAAGCTTGGGCCAAACCCAAACATTCTCAGATAAACCTTGACTAGACATATGTTTTGTTCCTTAAACTAGTTGACTAAAGTATGACCTTAGAAATTTTAAGATTATGTATATTTTTTTGTCTCATCCTCTATATATCATAACAAACCTACACAGACTTTCATCACTTGCTTAGGCTTTCTCATTTTTTCTTTCACTTTTGGAAAATATCTCCATTCCCATATCCTTTTAACATCTTTTACATTTTCATTTTCTTTTTTAATAGTTATGAGACATAATAACATTAACAAATAAATTTTCCATCTGTTGTGAGAATTCTTTTCCTGGGGATACTAAGCAATGCTTATCCCCCTTTAAGGTTCTAGTGTCAAACCAATGTTTGATTAAAGCTTTCCTGGAGAACCAATGAATTTACTGAGCTTGCTTCCAGAGATGCCTGAGGGGTTGCTGGTGTGTATGCGTGATCTGAGGGTATGTATACTGGAAAGCCTTTACCCAACACTTTCTTGCATGAACTGATGGAAGGTTGGTTAGGACCCAGGAGAAGGTGACGCCCATGGTAATGATGTCGGGACTACAGGAGGGTGTGAAAGAGAAAACTGCAGTACTGTCCACTCTGTGACCTAGGATGGCTATGAGTATGACTGAACACAAACTAATAAGCTTATCTAAGACATTACGTTATTTCTTTTGTTACTCAATTAGGCAGTTTGAAAGTGTGAACTTTGTAAATGATAATATTATGTTGCAACGTCAAAAGGTTGGCCCTGAGGGTGAGTCTACAGAGCTTAGAGAAAGAGGCAAGGGTGGCTTCTGGTTTGGAACAACTGAATAGAGAAAAACTGAGGCGGGGATTGTAAAAAGAGCAGTCTTAATGAGTTAACTGATGGTTGTTGTGATTTGAATGTGAAGCTCCTGTATTTAAATATTTGGTGCCCCTGGTGGCCATGTCTTAGGTTATGAAGCCTTTAGGAGGTGGTTCCTCACTAGAGGAAGTTGGTCATTGTGGGTGGGCCTTGAAGTTTTATAGTCCAGCCCCACTCTGTCTGCCCTCTGTTTTCTGTTCCTCGAAGAAGGGAAGAGTCCCAGATATAGACTCCTGCCACCCTGGGCGACCCTCCAGATGTGACTTCTCTGTGACAGGCAACTGTTAAGCCAAAATAAGACTTTCCTCCCTTAAGTTGCTTCTTGTCAGGGAGTTGGTCACAGCAGTACTAACAACAACAGCAAAGGAACTAATACAGCATTCGAAAAGTTAAGAGCTGTGCTTTTTGCATTTTTTGGGTAATTGGTCACTTGATCCGAAGTCTTATTATATATCTATGTCTACAAGAATATTTAATTGATAGCAAAGGAACTGGAGAATGTCCATCACAGAGAGATGTGCAAAGAGTCAGGAGACAAAAATGTCACAAATAAAGAGACCAAGGACATAATGAAGGAGGCTTTATTGTATTTTTACTTGTTTTAAAAAATATTTTATTATTTTTGATTTATGTGTGTGACTGTATTGCTTGCATGTAGGTAAGTGCACCTGTGTCATGCATTGTCCTTGGAGGTCAAAAGAGGTTGAGATCCCCTGGAACTGGAGTTATGGACAGTTGTTAGCTGCCATGTGGGTGCTTAGCACCAAACCCAGATCCTCTGCAAAAAGAGTCAGTGAGTGCTCTTAACCACTGAGCCATCTCTCCAGCCCCTACTTCTTTTTTTCTAAGAAAACCTTCCTGGATCATCAAGATGGCTCAGTTGGCAAAGGCACTAGCCACTAAGCCTGATGACCTAAGTCTGATATCCCGTGACCCACATGGTGGAAAGAGAGAACCAACTCCTGGCAGGTTGTCCTTTGACCTACACACTTAAGCTATGGCACATATTCATACACTCTCACACACAAGTTAATTGTTTGATTAATAAATTAATTAGTTAATTAATTAATACAAAGAAAATCTTTATAATATCCCAGTGTCAACATGTAATTAGAATAGTTCAAAAGTATATGATAATTTTATTTAGTCGTGATCAATAATAAATTGTGATTTCCTTGACTAATGGCTGTATATCTACAACTGTAGTGAAGAACACCTAGTTAGGCTAGCTCTGTTTTCTTTTTTAATATTTCATTTATTATTTTAATTTTGAGTGTATTACCTGCATGTATGTAACTGCAACCTGTGTTGTGTAATGCCCATGGAGGTCAAAGAGGGTGTCAGATCCCCTGGAACTGGAGTGACAGATGGTTGTTAGCCACCATGTGGGTACTGGGAATTGAACCTGGGTCAAGAGCAGCCAATGCTTTTAACCACAGAGCCATCTCTTTAACCCCTAGCTCTGTTTTCTTATGGTGTCTAGACCATGAGAAAGGCTCTGAAATGTTTAAATGGGCTGTTCCTTGGATGTAGGGGATGATGTATGACTAGATATCACATTCCTTAGCTTAAAATATTGTTCTTTCTAGGGATTTGGGAAGTTCTTAGGGGTTCTAACAAAAGAGAAAAGATGCTGAAATATTGGACAAGCACTCTTTAATGATAGGTAAAAGGCATTTCTTGGGACCTTGAAGAGTTCAATATAATGTCTAGAATAACTTCAATTTTCATTCCTTGTAGAATTAAGAGACTAAAGCAGGTAAAATGTCAGCTGCAGCATCAGAGAGAGTTCAGTTCTAACGCTCCCTTGTGACTTTATGTAAATTGTCAGGCTCCCCCATATTTCATATCTTCAACGTTGGTGACCAAGAAACTTCACCTGCTTTCTCAATTTTCTATAATCAAATAGCAGTGGCTTGGTGGCTTTACAACAGAGACCACTTTTTCCATAGTTTGGAAGCTAAGGCCAAGATCAAGGTGCCAGAAAACTTGGCTCCTGGTGATGGCTACCTTCCTTTGTAGCTGGCAGATGATTACTTGCTTGCTCTCTCCTCATGTGTTCCTTCCTCTGTGTTTGAGCAGGGAAAAAGAAAGGGAAAAGGTTCTCGGATATCTCTTCTTATGACCATCAGGGCCCCGTGTTTAGGATCTCATATAGTCTTAAATTTCCTTGGAGTTCCTTCTTCACATATAACCACGCTGAGGATTTGGACTTTGGTATATGAATTGAAAATACAAAGATTTAACCCATAACAAGCATCAACGGGCTTGAATGGCCTTGCATCACAGGATAGCACTGAAACTTGGCTCCATTCTTGTGGCAGCACATAAATAACAAAGCTTGGCTTCCTATACCCATTAAAAGACCCCTTCTGTATGTGATGTGTGTCACTCGCATGCTATTTAAAGGGTCTGCCATAGAAAACTTACATTTTGCCATTCTTATTAAATGTGTTATTTCTTATATCACAGCACCTTAGAAGCAACCACGCTTTGTCCATGATATTAGTCCTAGTATTCCTTCTTTTGTGTTGTCTGCCTTTTATGAACCACCAAACCATGGTATGATTGTTTCATGTCCTAGTAAATCCTGCATTCTGAAGGTCTTTGGCTAAAGGAACTTTCTGTGAGATGTTTTCAGGGGGTGGGAGAATTAGGGATCTTTTGTAACTTGTTTTAAAAACTCATTCAATACTTTGTGATTCTGCTTCTTTGAATTTGCTTTAAGGGAATAGCCTGAAGTGCCTAAAATTGTGAATGCAAAGGTTTGTGTTCATTATAGCACTGCCTATAGTAAACAGGATCATGTGGAAACAACCTCTGTATTCACAATAGGGTTGGTTAGATAAATTCAGCACATGCATTTTGGAGAATTATAGCTAACCACTGAAAAGCATGTTGTTGCAAAACATGAACATAAGGAAACCTAAGCCATGTTGTAAGCATAATGTAACATATCTTTTTAAGAAGAAAATTCTGCATACAGGGAAAAAAATCTAGGCCATTAATCAGAATACTAACAGTGGGGATTTGAATAATGAATTAAAGTTAGTATTTCCTGCCTGTGATTTCCAGTTTTCTACATTCAGCAGCTCTGAACTGTGATTGTAAAGAAACTTAAGTATTACTTTTTAAAAAAGATGGAGGCAGGGCTGGAGAGATGGCTCAGTGGTTAAGAGCACTGGCTGCTCTTGCAGAGGACCCGGGTTCAATTCCCAGCACCCCAGCCCTCTTCTGACCTCCATGGCATTGCATGACAGGGGTGCACTCACATACATGCAGGCAATACACTCATATACATAAAATAAAAATAATAAATAAAAAAATATATAAAAAAGATGGGGCATTAAAGGTAGTGATTTGGGCAGAGCTCTATGTTGGTCAAAGTCTATTCAGGAGAATTGAGTACCAATAGGCACTCTTGACAAGGGGTCATTTTAGGAAAACTGATGATGTTCCAACTCAAATTTAAGTGGGAAGATATTTATATTATAAAATATATATGCATCAATAGTTTGTGTTATCCATGGTATTCACAATGATTTTCTTTACTTTGTATTTTTTTCAAAAATTAAATACTTTTAATTTTTGAAATTGAAAAGATTTACAGGGCTGGAAAGATGGCTCAATCACTAAGAACACTGCTCTTGCAGAGGACCTAGCTTCAATGCCAGAACCCACATGGAGGCTATCAACCATCCTTTAAATCCAGTTCCAGGGCTTATGCCCTCTTCTGGCCTCCATGGGCACTGCATACACATGGTACACTTAACATACAAGCAAGCAAAACACCCACAACACATAAAATAAAAAGAATAAGTAAAATAGTTTTAAGGTTTTTTAATTTAAATTTTTTCAAAAATATTTTTAATTAAAAAAATTCCATAATGGATACTATATTAGAAACATTTTTCCCTCCCAGGAAATGAAGAAGCTAAATTGTCAGAAAATAAACTTAAATTTCAAAATCTATTGACAAGAATGTACAAGACTCTTAGCATTCAGTGTGGACTCACGTGCTCATGAGTGACTAGATTAAATACTGGTGGGGTGGTTAACAGTGTGGTGAGAGGGATCACCTGTACAGCTCATGTTCCTCCTTAGTGAAGATGGTTGGGAAATTAGTGGCCAACTGATCTCTAAAACAAGTAGAATCAAAAACTTGTGGTGAAGAATTGCTTTCAGACATGAGGTCACATGTTTGCTTCTTCAGCAGATAAATCACTTCAGGAGAATCAAGAAGCCCTTTCTGACCACAGAACTAGCAGCTGTCAATGGCTCATTAGGCTCCGTGACCATTCTCCGTGGCTTGCCCTAGCATCCAGCCACATGGGACAGGGACTAATTGTTTAGGGATGTGTGGTGACAGGCAAAACTTTCAAAAGTTATCTTCATCTGCTTAGCCACCTGATGGTCCAAATTTAGAACAGATGGGTGAATTTTCCCTGAAGCATGCTGGCCCAGGACTGGAGCCCTCAGACTCTGAGGCTTCCCTTTTTCTAAGGATGTCAAGAACCAAAATGTTATGAAACTTATCAAATTAATTCACTAGAGGCCTCTGAGACTCAGGATAGGATAGACTTAAGTAAAGAAAGGACTAAATTCTGTATTTTACCATCTAGAACATTACAAAGCCTTATACCTGAGCATTTTAGATCGTCTTCACTTTGTAAGAATGAAAGACCAGGTGTCATGGAGCCCAAATTAGAAACATAAGAAACCAAAACATAGCTCTGGGATTTATATAATATCACCTGAACTGTTAGGGGAAGACATCGGATATAGAACTAATTTTTTTCTAGGTCAACTTTATTGAGATGTAACTTGCAATAAAATTAACTAGTTTAGAGCATACAATTCCATGAGTTCTGACAACCTTACACAGTTGTATAGCCACCAACACAATCAAAGTGTGAAGCATTTCCATCACCCCTAACTATCCTCTCTTTCCTTAGCAGTTGATCCATTCCCATGGCCAACCCCCAGCCCCTGGCAATCTCTTTGCTGGATTCCATTACTATAGTTTTACTTGATTCTGGTATTAGCCTATGGGCTTGTCACCTGGTTTCTTAGTATAGTGCTTTGGAGATAGGTCCATGCTGATGGATACATCAACAATCCAATGAGTGGAGCTGCTGAATAGTGCCTCATGTAGACAGGGTTCTGCTGTGCATTCTGTTGTTGCAGGATTCTGTACTGATCTGTGAGCATATCACAGTTTAGTCTCCAATTATCAATTGATCCACCTTTATATTAGAATGTGCTGAAATGCTAATGCATGGTTGCCTTCCTATAACATTCATCAGTCTAAGGTCCATGAGGACAGGAACACTGGACCACAGCTGGTTTTTCATGCCATGCCTGGCACAGAGGAGGTATGTGACAAAAGTTGTTATGGGTGAATTAATGAACAAACAAATGAATCATTGCACACAAGTAGCAAACCAGATGGTGTCCCACCTAATCAACTGACAGTGAAAAAAACAACACAATGTGAAATTATTTATTTATTTAAGGTTGGGATGGAACTCGGTTGGCAGAGTGCTTGCCTAGCATGCATGAGGTCCTGAACTGCCTCCTTAGCACCATGTAAAATTGACGTGGAGGCATATTCCTGCAATCTTAGCACTTAGGAGATAGAGGTGAGAGGATCAGATTTTCAAGGTCATCCTCTTCTTCATAGCAAGTTTGAGGCCAGACTAAGCTACATGAGACCTTCTCTGGAAAATAATAAATAATATTTTTCTTTATTTGCAAATTTATCAGGTGCTAGATACCATGCTTGTTCAATCTTGGGTTTCAATCAACAGATGATGACAAGTCTTACCTTAAACGACTGATATGGAGATTAAGCAAGGCAGTCCATATAAAGCAATTAATAGAATTCTGCCATATAATAGGTATGTACTAAGTCAGATGGTTGATATAACTTATTATTTCAATAAGAAGAAATGCTACTTAGGGTAAGGAATCTTGCAAGGAGTTGGCAATCAGAAATTCAATTGAAAAAAAAAAAAAAACCAACATATGACTAATTTTCTTCTCTTCTTGGTTTGTAATTTAGTCCATCCCTTCACAGAGCATCAGTGACTGACATTCTTGTACATATTCTTATATATCAGCATGGAATGTGATGATGTCTTAGAAAGTAACTCCCGGGGCTGGAGAGATGGCTCAGCAGTTAAGAACACTGGCAGTTCTTACAGAAGACCCAGGTTCAAATCCTAGCACCCAAATGGCAGCTAACAACTGTCCATAACTCCAGTTCCAGAGGATCCGACAGCCTCTTCTGTCCTCCGCAGGCATTGCACGACACGGGTGCACTTACTTACATACAAGCATTACACACATACACACACACACACACACACACACACACACACACACAC